>NC_056748.1:679551377-679663877 GCF_019279795.1 Protopterus annectens
CGACAACACATTTAAATGGAATGCTATCTTGGGCCGAGCACTAACATGGGTCAAGATGGGGGCGTGATTTGTACATCTACATTACTGGTGTTTCACATTGCCAGGGTTCGAGTGTCGGGTTTTGCGCAAAGTGAATTATCATGCCCCCATCTTGACCCATGTTAGTGCTCGGCCCAAGATAGCATTCCATTTAAAAGTGTTATCGGGTTGTCGGTGAAGTCAATGTCGGTGATGTCAATGTCGATGATTCCACTTGTCGACGGTTTGAGTTTTCGATTATTTCGTGCCGTAGTAGTAGTTGTCGATGTAATGACATGTCGATGTAGTGACATGAACCCGCTCACAGATAATGAACTTACACTGCAAGAATAAAAAATTATTATATGAAATGTGCAAACGAACTTACACTCAACACTAATAAATTAATTTATGAAAGGTGCAAATCCTTAAGTAATCTGAAGGCTTCCATCTTGTCTAGAAGAGTGCCATGTGAGCTCCATACACCTCCACCACAGTCCTTCACTAGTTACAGCAAAATGTCTTATGATAAGGATGTAAAAGAATCATTCCTCAGTCATCTCAGAAATAAACTTAAATACTAGCAAAAATCAAGCCACCTCATCCATCCCTTTCATAAGGGGTCAGCCTTAAAAATAATCCATATCCAACATGGTGAACCACAGCAGTGATATTACTGTTTTAGAGATAAGTGAATCTATTGTAAGACATAATGATTCATCACTCATAAGGCTGAACAAAGAGATAACAGTGAGTCTTTCAGGAGAGGGGATTGCTCACATTACAAGGGCCCTAAAGACTCCAACATTTGACAAATATGACTATGACATGGTAGTGTTATATGCAGGAGTGAATGACCTAAGATGTAAAGTCCTGAGGGATAATGCTGAGAACCATGTTAGAACTTTCCAGGCATGTTACAAATGCAGGTAAGACAATAGCCCTCTGAATCTTTCCTTAACCTCAAATGATGGCTAGATACAAAGAAAATATAAATGTCTCCAACAAATGGTTAAACTGCTGGTGCTAGTCTAGGGGATCCAGTATGGGTTAACATATGGGATGAGATGCTCAAGTGTATAGCTTGCTTTGCTAAGGATGGCCTGCACTTACTTTATTAGATCTTATCTGTTCTTTTGTTATTACATCAAAACTGGCACCCTGAACTAAAAGATATAGCATTTTTTATAGATTTAACTTATTTTAGTTTGTACTGTAATATCACTGAATGAAGTAAATGCCACACATTCCATACTCCACATAGGTAGATTCTTCACATCTATGTACATGTATGTTTGTGAAGTTCTGGTCTTACTGAAGCAAAATGCTTTTATATACACATATGCCCTTTTCTCTAAATGCATCATAAGTCAGCTTTGCCCCTTAAAATGAGAACTCTCTGTAAATCTTTCATATGCATCTGCCTTGTAATAAAATTAGATACTGTGCACTAAGCATTCTTTCCATAACTGGCTATTATGAATCTGCATTTTATCACAGTAAATGACAAATCTATCATGTGCTAACCTCATCGTTTCTGATGCACTCTGTATATCAGCAATACATCCGAGTACCTTTGTAATACACATGAATATGAAGAACCTTTTCTCTAAACCGCTCTTAACAGCATTAAATCAGAGTAACTGCCATATAACTAGTACTCATGTAAGCCATTACATGAGCTTTATTGTTAGTGTTCACCAACCTTACACAGCAGAGTATCACATAATCCCACAAATATTAACATACGCATAATACAGAGAGAGAGTAAAGATGAAAAATATGTTTTTTGGAAGGAGAAGCAAGACATTCATATAACTTACATATTCAAACTCGAAGTGTCTAGCAATTTCGGAGTAGTTATGAGCACACTTATTAACATCATGATCAGTTTTCCAGTCCTCTGAGGTGCTGCGGCCTCGTAGTTAGAAAAACTGAGGTTGATATGGGGTCACAGACTTATCATGGAAGGTTTAAGGAACTGTTTCATCCTCTTGAAAAACAGGTCATCTCTATAGAATATAATGGTAATGTACCAGAGTTTACCACAGAGACATGAGAAATTTTATCTTATTTTTATTTAACATTTGTTGACTGGGAATGTCCAACTAGGTTCCACAGATCCTGTTTTCAGTGGTGGCCCGGGGGAGAAATGCTCCAGAAGTATGTCTTTAGAATGTGGGAGGAAACCGGAGTACCCAGAGGAAACCCACGTGAATGCAGGGAGAACATGCAAACTCCACACAGAAGGCACCCCAGCCGAGAATTGAACTGGAGAACCTCTTGCTGTGAGGCGACAGCATTAACCGCTGCACCACTGTGCCGCCCGTTTGTAAATGTTTATTTACAAATGCCATAGGAATGAGTATTAGGGAAGATGGTAATATGTTCTTATTAGAAAGTATTATTATGTGGAATCATATTTATATATTTATCTTTCCTGTGGTTTTAGGAAATAGCATATACTTAAATTCTGATTCAGATGCTGATATGAGACACATTATATTGTCTAAGATTTTTAGATTTCTTCATGCATATAATGCTCACTTTCATTTTTATTGCTTTGGAATTGATGAATTGTCTTTCAGTTGAAATGATTCTCTCATCTAAATTAGAAACTTTGTTCACACAAAACAAAGTTCAGAAACATTACATTTCCTTAGGTATTTGAAGAAAAGCAATACCTCCAAATAAGAAAAAAAGATCCCTATGGTTGGACTGAAACAACTAGGGGAGGAAGGATTACACAGCAATAACTTTACAAAAAAGAATGGCTTTGCTAAACACCTGAGACTGAGAAACATTCCAATAAATGTTATAAAGCCTTAAATACTACATCTACAAGCAGGGACATTATTGTAATATGATATATATCAGAAAAAATCATGCTTGGCATAGTACTGTGGAGCATGTTAATGAACTTATGCTTACATCACCGTAGTCTTTATTTAATTGTCCTTTCAGATCAGTAGAACTGTGTGCGCATTTGCAATTAACTTCTGCTGTTCAGGTTTGGGATGGCAGAGCAATACTGATTTGCCAAACAGTGCATGCAGTTATAAATGCTTCTCACTGCTGAAAAGTTAAAGTAATTCAACAGAGAAAATTGGCAATGCTTTCATTCCTTTATCAGATAGTTTTTATATACTTTTACATGTGCCATTTATCAAATCTGTGCAGGGGGAATACATGCTGGTGGTGAGGGTAACAGTTTTACATATATATATATATATATATATATATATATATGTGTGTGTGTGTGTGTGCGTGTGAAGACATCAAGCAGACACCCTGATACTATGATTATAGTGACCCTTTAACTATCTTTTTCTGCAGCATTATAATATAGAAAAGCTATTTTGGGGATCACAAAAAGAAGGAGCTTGAAGAGTGGATCAGAATTATTGACTGACTGAGAATTGTTAAACTGTAACATATAGTGACCCTTATTACTCTTAAAATAAGCAAGCAAATAATAATGTTGTTATCCAGTAAGTCCTATGTAAGAAATTCCAGTACTTACGTATTATCGCAACCAGATTCTGAATGTCTCATAATTCTTGAAATTATAGACAAATGAGTCTTTGAGTTTTTTTCAGGGGTGGGTAAGCTACTGACCAGCTATCTGTGACACTGGGAAATCACCCAGGAGCAGTAGTAAGCCACAAATTCCTCTTCTACCCAGACATCCTTCGGCAAAGTTTATTTTTTAAAAACCCTGGACACAACCGTGCAAACAAAACAAAGTAAAACAATATAAAATGGAATAATTAGTCCAAATCACAATTACAGCACAACCTCAGTATGTATATGTAAACACTGTTGAAAATATGTACTTATGAAATGATTACAACTTTGTTTCTGTCTGGTTTACACAAAAGTTGAGCCAGACCATACACAGACACCAAAGAAACGTACTCCTTTCAAGAGATGGCATTTTCTAAACGGTTGCAATGAGCTGCATTTGCAGCATATTCCCTTCCCCAGAAATGTTGTAAAGAGTGACGGTTCCAATACCAGCCAAAAAGGCGGAAAAATTAACGATTACAGATGTGATACTTTTAACAGTAAACACACACATAACAGAGGATAACACTTCTGGGGGCTAACATAGCATGTGCAGGATCAAAAGAGAAAGCTGACAGAGTGCATTTCTTGTTTATCTCAACCATCTACCAGAACAAGCCACTACATTTTCTTCATATACCGCTCGGCTTAACTCCAATTTCCAGTTTAGTAATCTCACATCTGGGTTAGTAATCTGTCAAAATCCATGACATTAAGGACAATACCTCATTTGTCCATAATGTCAAGATTTATGACAGATTTGTAACCTGGTTGTGAGAGAATCAGAATCTGGTTGCGATAATACGCAAGTACCGAAATTCCATAGAGTAATCTTGTTTTATTGCAATCCATACCTATGAACCTCAAAACTGAATGATGCAAGAATAGACACACACTCACAGCGATGATGCCAAAATTTAAACCAAAAGTGTCCCGTCAAATCCAATAAAAGAGGGGGGGGGCAGAGAACATACACTTAATAATATACACTTCCTTCAGTGTGCCTAACCTGTTTTCCCCACATAAAAATGTATAGTTCATTAATGCATTTGTTTCCTAAATTAAAAAAAAAAAGTTTATATGGCAAATCATAAATGAATGGGCGAAAACACATACATACTACTGCAGTGCTCCTTTTTGGGGAGTCTCTAAATTTACATCTGGTTGTACTTGCAACCACAAAATGGAGCACCTAGAAATATAAAAGTTCCAGCAGTACACAGATCAGCACCAAAGAGCACTACAACTTATGAAGCTCTGAGTTAACTGAAAGCTAATGATATTATAAAACAATCAGAGTAGATTCTCAATCAGAATTTCATTTTATTGTAAGTTCTCAAAATGAATTTCGAGAAAGTCACTTTTCAAACTTTGCTTTCAAGGTGATTTTTATATCCGTTTGTCAAGTACCAAGCAAGCTAATTATGATTAATAGCACAAAAATAATGAGCAGATTGCAAGAGCTGCTTTCTGTGCAAGTCTGCTCTGATTCAAAAAAACGTATCCTAACTGTAAGTGTCTTACATCTGGTGTGAGGCCTGTCTACAAACCGTCTTAAACCGGGATGGGATTTCAAAATACCTCAAATGTATGTGGTTGGAATCAGGTCCAGTATGGAGGTATCTGCTCTCTTCTGGCATGTGTGAAGGCCCAAACACATGTATATACACACACACACACACGCACGCAAGCACGCACACACACACACACACACACGCGCACACACACACTCACACACACACACACACACACACATGCACACACACACACACACACACACACACACAGACACACACACACACACACACATGCACACACACACAGTGAACGCTAATCTTTAACAATCAGCTTACTGGTTTATAGGATAATTTACTAAAGACAAATGTCATTAAAAGGACCATTAATGTACAGGCGCAACTGGGAATCTTTTTGGAAATATAATCTATATTTTACTTTCTGATATATTCTTTTCTGGCATGAACCAGTATTCAGATGTGCATCCTATAAAGAATAACTGTTTTGCATTTTGCAAGAATGAATTAATTGCATCTTAAGTGGCAAGATTTCTCCAAAGGTCAATTACTCCATCCTGTTTTTCTGTTGAAACTGACATGTTTTCTGCTGTTAGGCTTTCTTCTTTGGTAACTACAACTTCAATAAGAAATATTTAATGCCCTGAGCAAAGTATCAAAAAGAACTAGAACATATATTATCCCCTGAACACACACTGTAAAATAAGTGTATAAAATTAGATTTAAACATTTAATTTTAATTACTTCTTGGTTGTGCTGTGTTCAGGAAAATACCATTAAAAATGAACTCTTAGGTGTTTTGTTGCATTCCAGTACAAAAGGTTACTCCTCTCAATGTCATTTCTAAATTAGGTACAAGTCTGAATGCCACTATCTTGAAATACACCATGAATAAAATCTGAACTGTCTAAGGTTTAGTTCTCAGTGCTGTGATTTGGGGCAATTCATTTAATTAACGTTGTCATGATTGGCATATTAGATGGTGTGACATGATCAGAAATCATCTATTTTCACAATTCATAGGCTCCATATATGTCCATCGAAAGTGTTTATTAAATTGTGGAAGTTGTTCTGATACTTCCTACAGTGTAACTTAATCCACTCTAAGCACAGACTATCAAATTATGACTCCAACTGCATTCAAAAATATCTCAATGACTCTGAGATTAGATCACACATATTGTAGTTAAATTCCAAACTGGAAATCATTTTCTCCTTAAGGCAGTTGTTAGCTTATAACTTGTAGAGAATTATGTAAGTAATATACTAAAATACATCATCCGGGATTGCTGAAATAGAGTAGATAAATGTTGTTATACGTATAAGAAGGAAATGTGCTTAAAATTTAAAGTGCCAGCAGGTGTAAAAAGGCCATGCCAGGTGGTGGATTTTATTCACTTCAGTTTCTACTGGACATATTTGATTTTAGCTTAAATTAAATGGATTTTGCTCAACAGACAGCAATTCACTATTACCCATCTAAAATGTTATCAGTTCGTAAGTTTCCTGGTCATAAGATGGATGCTTTTCTGAATTCTGCAGCCATATTACAGACCAAGGTCTGTAAATAACAAGTGGAAGGAAGTAAAGCAAGAACAGCTATTCATTTAAGTACTTCCTTTGTCCGTATATCTATAAAAAATGAACATACAGCAAGCTAAGTCAAATTTGGTAGATATGAAACTGAAAATATAAATGCACAGAAAGGCACAGCAATCAGAGCAACTAGGAGGTTAGCAATGATAAAGGCCTTAGTCTTTCATCTCATGGAAGAAAATGGTTCAGTAATGCTCATGACCATGAAAAAATGAGCATAAAGCAGTCAGGTTATGAATGGGCGGAGTACAGAATCAGGTCAAAAAACAAACCAAAATGGAGCAGACATTGACGTCATGACTTATTTCAGTTTAAAGGAAACTTGTTTTTAGGGGACTATGCCAGGTAAACTTATTAACCAAAACCTGACTTGCAAAATAGGCTACAGTTCTTCTTCCATAATAGCCACCAATATCCAAATAAAATATATGTCTTTATTTCTAACAATAGCTCTACTGATCAATAATGAATTTCACATATACCAAGCACTTTCCATCCTGTCATTTTAATCTGTACTTTAAATAATTTAGTTGATCACAAAAATGAGACGAGTAACTACTGAAAGAAGTGATAAAATTCTAACTTCAGCAGCTCTCAGAATCATGTCCCACAGTTAAAGAACTTGACGTAACTCAGTCTATGAACCTCAACAGCAGCACTAAATATGAAGTGAAGATTATGTTGGATAATCATTATATGGAGTAGTGAAACTTTATATAAGATAAACTGATGTATGTTGGCTAAGAAATAATGCTTTTTAATCATCAAGAACTCCTTTAGCATCACTGCCTGCTTAAATAACTGCTTGCAGTATGATAATTTAAACAGTTTGTCTCTGATAAAAATAATATACCAAGTAATATGGTAAAAATTTAATTCAGTGTTTAGGTTTTCAGTACAATTAACAAGGTATAAGTTATGCTGTTGTCACATTCCATTAAAGTGTGTACTTATAAACAGAACTGTTGTCTAAATGCATAAAGTCCTAAGGGTCTCCATTATTAAAACAGTGTGTGTGTGTGTGTGGGGAGGAGGTTTACAATTAATATATTTTTGTTTTTGTACAATATTGATTACTTTTGATGCTGCTAAGAGATATTTTAGGTTATTTAACTGCCTCATCAAAACCTATGGTACTAATTTGTTCCACAACAAAATTATATTTAGCCATTGCAATTTTTTTTATATTTGCTTATGCCTTATGTTTATGATTTTAGTTAACTCAGAGTCCACACCATGCTGTTGCCTTGCTGAAGGGTCAGTGTTAGGCCTCAACTCCTGTGCACCTGAGTTTGTTGGAAGCTATTTTTTCACCCATCTCTGATTTCATAACCCAATGACTGATGTACAATGACAGCAGTTGCCACCCAAGTGCATAGTACTGCAGATGTCCATTGGTACTACCTTACTATACTTGCATGCCATAGTTTCTCTTGCCATTAAACAGACAGCTGCCAGATCCATTCCTAAAACAGGGTGGTAGAAACCAGTTAATTCAGTACTCACTTTCTCACTCTGGCACACTGGATGTATGAAACTAATCCAACCTCATTCATAAGCATCATATATGAGATCCCTTTCTCTGGGCAACTAAGATTTGTCATGATTCCGAAATATTGCAAAAGAATAGCCAAAGTCTGTAACTGTTTACACTGCAATGTTTAATTTATAAAGCAACTACTGTTGGTATTGTTTCACTCCAGTCATCAATAAAAGGCAGTGCTCCAAGCTAAGAATTTGTATATCTTACTCTAGTTTTCATATGTTTTTAGCAGCTTGCTGAATAACTTATTCAATAAATATTCTCAAGTCGCCAACTTCCTAATATTTCATCAGCATAAGCATCACCCTCGTGACAAAACCACACCAATCGTGGGTAAATCTAGCATTACCCACACCCAGGCGTGAGTTATTGCTTAATGATATTACATTGCTAGGGATTTTATTGGCATCAAACTTCTGCCATTTGGATTTTCCACATTGAAAGAATGCAACTATACCTGACTTCATGTTTCATGTTGTATAATTCTGCTTCTATACATGTTAGATACAAAACATAATTTGTTTTACCAATATTTAATCAGTTATCCGAATGTTTAGTATCAAATGATATTCAGTAGTAAAGTATGCAGAGAGAAAATGTCTTAATTACTAATTACTGAGTTATCAATACCTGTTGTTGAGTATTTTGCTATGGTTATTATTGATAAGAGATTTTTCCTAGTACAGATAAACATTAAAAAGAAAGTAAAAAAAAAAAAAAAAAAAAAAAAAACAACCAGTTTCTGGTATGTATGAGTAGAATAGTAAAATGTTATTCTTTTTTGTAACTTTTTATTTCATTTTAAAATTAAATGAATTTGAATAAACAATACAATAAAATATGTAAACAATAAAGAAATCACTAGAAAAAAATATATACTTAGTCCATAAGAAAAGCTGATATCAGAAAACCATATTAATATTTTTCCAATAAATTGCTAAATTTTAGTCAAGATAATTTCTTGTGTGTGACATTTACAGATATGTTATTTAAGGTTTGTAACTCTTTAGTACACACATGTTTTGTTAGACATATGAATTCTGAGAAAGAGAGATGGCTATTACCTTTCCAATTTAAAGTAATAACTTTTCTGGCAATAGCCAGGATGACCATAAGAGAGGCGCATGCATTTTAGGAATAGGACGTGGAACTGGAACATTCAACAACATCAAAAAATTGATATATCACATTTTTCTGACCACAAGGCTTTAACAAAATTTCTGAACTCACTCCAAAATAAAATAACATTTTGACACTTTAGAACCATACGTTCCCAATCTGCTTCTAAACTTTTAATTACATCTCCAACATCTCAAGGTTTTTTTTTTTTTTTTTTTATAGAAAAGGGATATTTTACTTGGCATTAAACAACTTACATGTAGAAACTTTCAGGTAAAACTTTTTCAGTAGATAGATGATGTGGAGTCGTTTACAGACTTCAAATAAAGTGTTTTTAACCTCTGTGAAACTACAATATCATTCTAAAGGCACTGTAAAGAAATAGAACTCTAACTAAAGGCAATGAAAAAGAGAGTAACAAATATGATAAAAAGATATGTGGGAGTAAATTTCACCTATATTAAAAGGTTTAAAATACATATATGCACTTAAGGTAAAATAACTGGAAAGGGAGGGAAAAGACTAGAATAAATGAACATAAATATGCTTGAGAAAAGAAAATACATAAGACAGCTGATTTTTTTCAATTAACTGATCACAGAAAACCAGAAGGAACTAATGCTGATAGAGAAAATTGAAATAGTAGGAGACCTATGACTGGAGAACAAGATGGTATAGCCTTAAGCCTTACAAAAAGCAAGCAAGACTTCTCTTAGAGTATGGTAATACCACAGAGTGATCTACCAAGCAAAACAATGAGGCAACAAGAACATTATGAGGTCAAAACAAAGGGAAAGTAGAAAGGAAATTGGCTGCTGTTGAGTTAAAATTCAAATGTAAATAAACACAATAAAACTAACTTCATCTGCCAGACTATTTCATTCTTTCATTCTCCAGCTCCTAGTTTATACTATTTAGTGTCAAGACATTAAAACCTATCCTAGCAATAACTGTTTAAGGCAGATAAGTCAAATCATGATATCATGTAGTGCAGTGCAGTACACACCCACACACACACACACACACACACACACACACACACACACACACACACACACACACACACACACACACACGTGTGAGGTGGTCAGTTTTGGAATCAGAGAACCCATTCACAATTTCATAAACAGTAAAGCCTTTAAACTATAACTCAAACATCACCCAATGGACCCCAGGTTCTGCTCTTGCTCTGCTCCTGACAAACCCAACCCTACACTGACTATCCATTTAACATTATTCTGTATTGTAGTACTGCATCTCATGCAATTATACCTCTTACATGTATTTCTTCTTTATATTTGTATTTCATACTTATATTATCAATCTTAATGTTACTGTCATTTTCTTCATTGCAATATTTTGTGCAGATGTATTGAATTGTATGCATTTGTTTTACATTTTTAATCAGTAGAATTTTCCTTTTTGTGGAGCTCTTCTGTCTGGGTCTCCACTGAAAAAAAATGCCTTATTGCTCCAGTTAGACCATCCCAGTAAAAGCAATAAATCAATAATGCATACATATAACATACATAAATGAGAAAAAATATGTTTTTTTTTCGTTTATCCCACTGTGAGATCTAGTAATTCATTCTTCTATACAGGTTCTATCAAAGGCATTTCATGGTCCAGAAAAAAAAATACATTCTAAAATAAAGTTTTCAGAATCGCATTATCCTGTCTTATCTGTTAACTAATAAAATTGTAAACTGATCTTGACTGGCCTTCTTAAGTCAGAATTTTCTAAAGGATTTTTAATTCTAAAAATCATCACATTCAAGAGGTCCTCAAAGTAATAGAACTACACTTCTGAATTTCAAAATAGCTTTTTATTTTCAATTAATCAAATCCTCCTAGCTCTAAATCCATCTCAGATTTATGTAGTTTTATCAGTCTAGATACTGCCCCTTTCCATACAGAACTTTTTATCATACTTAATATAATCTTTTAAAGTTGCCATATGGTCTAACATTTCTGCTATCAAATTCATTTAAGACTTGCACTTCCTTGACAGAAAATGTAATTTTTATACCTTAAAATATTTCATTTTCCCAGACGACTTACTGACTTTAATATCATGTTGATCCTAGCATATGTAGGCATACCTCTGCATTAATGGAGACATTTGAACAGTACTCCCATGACAGAGAAAATGTAGGAAAGGTACATCAAAACTGTCCTTCTTTATTAAAGACATGGAACCACTCTTAGAATCATTAGTGTTAAGTCGGAGTGCACAAAGGATTAAAATAAACAAGTTCAATTCATTTTTAAGATAATATTCTACTATTGCACTTATAAATGTAATACTCTGTGACTGTATTTCTTTTGTAAAGTGAGAAGATGAAGGAAGTCATGTGACACAAAATTAACATAAGCATAATACTATTAAGCCTTCAAATGGAAGATACCATTGACAAGATTTTGAGAAAATGAGAAACAAAGTATTTATATCTCAAAGCTCATGAAGGAAAATGCTTAAACTGATATCAGATTTGTGTTAGCACATTGTAATACATTTGTTATGTAATGTTTCTAATTTAAGTAGAATACAGAAGACACTTCTATATGAAAAATGACCTACAACTCCCATAAGATATAACAGTATCATATATATTAGTAATACTGATCTCATTTTTTTAAGACTCTACATTTCATTGTAGAGTAACTGTTAAAATGCACATATGAATTATTCGTGCACTACTGAATAAACAGAAAAAAAGAGTTAGATGTTCCTGTAAGTCAATCACTTGAAACTGTATTTATTTATTTGCCCTCCCTTTCTTTTCTATTAATCATCTTCACTATTAGGCTACTATGTTTCCATACTAGCTAGCCATAGCCACATTGCCAGCTAGGGTTTAAACTGAGTTGAAGCAAGCCATTGTTCTTGGATGGCTTTAATTTTTTTTTTCTCTTGGTTATTTCTTATTTCTCAAAACCCTACCACATGCATCCTCTTTAAATCATTTTTAAAAATCATTATGCCTCTGTTTTATACAACTATACAAAATGACATATGTTTAAGGAAATGCTTGTGGCATGGTTTTATAAATAATTACTGGGCCCTGGAATATGTAAATGGGTCGCAAAAGACATTTTTCACTGGAGCAGACCTTTAAACAAATTAGAAATAAAGTTAAAATTTTACATCAGTGTACAGTAGTCAGCATCAGAACAGACTGACAAGGAATTTGAATTCTACAATCATAGGAGTGACAAGTATGGTTTTTGGGCACAAACTAGAGATTGCTGTGGGATTGAGGGTGTGGGAGACGTGGGTGGACAGAGGAGTGTTAGATATTTAAGTGCATGAAGGAGTTGTTGTGGTGTTATGAGTGAGGAAGGATTAAGATTAAGGGGAAGGGTTGGTTGGGAGGAAGTGAGGTAATCGTAAGGAGGGGTTAACTTAGTTTTGTGCAATAGCAGTGGGGTTGGTGGATCAGCTTTAGGTGTGAACTTGCTGCCCACCTTCCCTGCCCTCCTTAGACAAGGGGGCTGAGATATCCCTCTTTTCTTCCACCTCTGGTTTTCATGTTTTGGATCTTACAAGGTGGTTGGTTGGTTGGTTATTGAAGTGAGCAGTGTTCACCCTGCTTCTGGAGGGAGGTTTGCATAAGTTAGCAGTTGAAGTAACGCTGCTTGTATCATGGTGGGATGGAGATCAATGGGTGATGCTGCCTACTGTATTTTATGTTTGAGGTTACTTTATTGTATTTGTGATTAATAAATCTGTGATTAAGAAATTCTCTGATTAATAAACCTGATTAACAAAGGTCATCCTATGCTAAGATGGTGTGGTTTCTTGGGGGATCTGGTCAAATTCCCCCTGTCCCACAAAACAATCTGGTTTTGGTCTTTACTTTACCTTAAATTTTCAGCTCCAAGATTACTGCACTTAAAGGAATAGGTACTCTGCCATGAAGGGTCTTCACTCACTCATGGAAGAAAGTAACCACCCTAACCAGCAAATGATACAGAAAATATAGGTTTCTTACACATTTTATCAACATATCAAAACAGCTCGTACAGTTCTAAATGACAGTCCTATGACCCATGCATGCAAAAATGAAAAAATGGTTAAGCCAAAATTTCAGGACATGAATGGCAGCAAATTCCCTTCAAGGGGAGAGTGAATGAGCTATTAATCCAAACATACAAGGATATGGCAAGAGGGGTAGAGTCAGTTATCAGAAATACCGATTGCTGTGAATGGGACCAGCTAGGAATTTACAACACCGCAATATGCCATTTTACAGAAATAATTCACATTTCTACTGGCAGTGCTTTCAAATGAATTAAGTATGCAAACTCTCAAAAAGTTTGTCACTAACTATTTTTATTCTAATCCTGCATACCTATAATGAACTTAAATATCAACAGACATGTTATAATAACATTTCTTATGATATACATGGCCCACTGTTTGACTTAATTATGAAAATTAATTAGAAGTACTTGATGAAAATTAATTAGAAGTACTTGATGTCACAATTTTGTCAAATAAAATAAAATAAAATGTATTTTACCAGAATTGTGTATACATAGTAAGTTTAAAGCACAGACACTAAACACTACTTTACTAGCTTTTGAAAATGCATTATCTTGCTTGCAATTAGTCCCAAAAGAAATAGTACAGAATAAAATATATATATATATATATATATATATATATATATATATATATATATATATATATATCAAATTACTAAAGGATAAGGGAATACACTGTGACTTCAGATGCCTTCCAGCTGAAGAATGCACTTCAGAATTATTAGATAGGAGTATACACCAACAACACACCTCCAAATCCACCACCACGTATAAGAAAAACAAATCCAATAACCAAAAACAGTTTAATCACTCTGACATCTTAGCACAAATACCTTCAAGGAGTATAGCAAGCCTAAAACCACCTGCCTAATATATACTAAATATATCAATTAACACATCAGTAATTAGTAATTACATAATTAATCAAATAAAAACAGGCCAATTATACACCATATTCATTCCTTTAGGAGTTAAAGTTTCAAACTTTAAAATATATACAGATTCTTTGTTCTTTACCTTCATCACTTCACCATAAAATGTATCTACTTTTAAAGGATAGTTCCTTTCAAACCCACAGACTTCCCTTCATGCATTTTATAAAATTGTTCAGCCACTGAATTCTCTTTTCTGTTGTTTTCTATATCATGAATGTGCTCCAACAACCTTCCTTTAAATGCATCTTTGATTCACCAATATAATATTTATTACAAGGGCATTTCGGGGCATAAATAATGCCCTCAGTGTCACATCTATAATAACCCTTGGCTCTAAATTCTCTACCATTGATCTTATCAAAACTAAAAACTACATATTTACATACACTATCGGGGTTCTATTCAAATTAATAGATGGCATAATAAACTTCCCTTTAACCAAGACGTTTCTCAAACTTCTACCAGTTTTATAAAAGATATTAGGCCTTTCTGTTTGCCAAACTGAAATATCTTTTAGAGAAGTTATAAAACCTGAATAATATTTTACTTTTTCTATAATCCTGTGACTCAGTTAACTATATGTAGTGAAAAAATAAATATTCTTTGTCACTTTTCCAATGGTTAAAAGTACCTTTATTTTTCTCCCCACCTATACAAATATATTCACTTATAAACTTATGCCAACTTCTATTAAGTAATCCCTCATCATAACCTCTACTTACAAACACAGCGAACGTTTTTAATATTTCTTCATAAAAATCTATTTCTTCACTACACAATCTGAATAGTTGTATAAACTCCCTATAGGGTATAGCCTCTATTGTGTGGGTGGTTGACAACTTTGGGCTTTCAAATACTGATTACTTCCTTCAAATTTCCTATGCACTGTGGTAATATTTCTACACCCATTGGTAATATCCACAGTAACATCCAAAAAAGATACCTTCTTTCCCATCTGAAGTCCATCAAACTCAAGATCGAATCTATTCTGTTTGTAAAGTGTCTATAAACACTTGGACTTCATTTTCACCACTGTCATATAGAATAATAAGGTGATCAATAAATCTAAAATATAGCTCCTAAAGGAATCAATATGGAATGTAATCGGCCTGTTTTTTTTATTTGATTAATTATGTAATTATTAATTACTGATGTATTAATTGATATGTTTAGTATATATTAGGCAGGTGGTTTTAGACTTGTTATGCTCCTTGAAGGCACATGTACCGAGACATCAGAGTGATTAAACTGTATTTTGGTTACAGGATTTGTTGTTTTTCTTATTAGAAAGGAATCACTGGATATATATTTTTAACAAATGACAACAAAGAAAAAAAAATCAACTTTTTTTTTGCCAGAATTGTATAAGCTCCAACAAGACCAACTATACTAACCAGTTATTTCATATTTTACTTATCACATGGGAACGTTTTGGGGATTTCTTTATGAAGACCATTTTAGAAAAAAAATTGCTTTTGGCATTAAAAACACAACACATTGTTGTGAAAACTGAATTCAACTGAATCATGACAGGAATATTATGTTGTGACAGTAGGTGTCAAGTCTTTACACTACCATTCCTCACTTGGCATTTTGCCACCAATAATAGTGTTGGAAGGTAGTTAAAAAAAAGTTCCACCCTCTCTTTGTTGTACTGTTGATGTAACAGTTTTTTTCTAAAATACAGATACTGGGAACTCCTACAATGGCAGAACTTGCTCCTGTATATTTTTCTGTATTTATGAATAAGGTAAAGACTGAATTTATTTATTTATAAAATGTCTTTATGCCCATTATACCGATGACTTGATTTTCATTTGTACAGGTGAAGTGGAACATTTTGAAGAACTTATATGCAACTTAAATAAAAATCCTTATGGCTTGAATTTTCTGGCAAAAATGGAATAAGAAAAAAAAAACTTTCAGATATTGGGCTAACAACAACACCTGGTAACCACACATTAGTAAACTATTTATTAAAATGCAAGCAGTAGTGCAATATTACATTCTAACAGTCATCATTGCAAACATCTAATTAATTGTGTAATCCATGGAGATTTGTATAAGGGACAGCCGCGGTGCTGCAGCAGTTAGCAATGTCGCCTCACAGCAACAGGTTCTCCAGTTCGATTCTTGGCTGGAGCTCCTTCTGTGTGGAGTCTGCATGTCCTCCCCATGGTTGAGTGACATTTAAAGACATGCAGGTAGGTGCGTGCATGAATGGGTGTGTCTTCTTTGAAGGTTGGGCATCAGGCTGGCAACTCGGCACTGTAAAAAAAAAATCCACTGCGAATCATTAGCAGACCGGAGTTCTGCTGTGGCAACTCCTAACCAGGAAAAGCCAAAAGACATTTGATTTATGGAGATTTGTATAAGGCTAAAGTAAATTGCTCATTACAGGAGGATCTTAATATAACCAGAAAAGAACCCAGGAAGTGATTTTAGATAGAGGGTTTATACAACTACAGTTAATCAATTGTATTAAAAATCTGAATGAGTTTTACAGACATGTGAAAACACCTGCACAGTTTGAGAAAGAGTACGAACAAACTAGTGAAAGGAAAATACTATACATTGTTTCTTCATATACTCCATTCTCAAAAACAGTAACATGACTTGACTTTGAGACTATAGCTTGTAGTGAAGAGTGATCCGGATTTACAAAGAATTCTGTTGGGATATGTACTGTCTTCCTATAGAAGGTGAAGAGACTTAGAATAGCTGTTAGTAAGCAACAGTTTTGCAATAAAATAAGAAAGAGAATCAGTTAAGAGACCTTTCCATGTACTGATTGCAGCATCTTTCCCTTACTACATAATACTCTTGGTGAAAGCAGGCACAGTGTTCTTTTTGCATCTAATATACATGCCCATCTCGTAATGTAGTAGTTTTGTAGCTGTGACAACCAATGTAGAAAGATGTACAGAGAGAAAGCTTTGGGTGAGAAATAAGGAGCACTTAAGAGATATCTGCACATGGATGATTATTAAACCAGTAAGTACAACAGCTTGAAGTATCACTTAATTGTGACCCAAATGATTTTAAAGTATTTTACCTACCCTTATATTTGACAACTGGGAAAGTTGGAAGTTTTATTGATTTAGTTGGAAGCATAGATAATTGTGAAGTTTAAAATCTTATTACCATAAGGTCTGAGTAATAAGACAAACTGAATTGAAGTGTTCTAATGTAAAAAGTTACTTGAACTGTTTAATTCTTTATTTGTGTGATTAATTGAACAAGATACTAGGCTAATGATCACTAGGGACCTTTTAAGCATAGCAGTGCACCCCGAATGCGACACAGATTTGTTGAGTTTCTTATCTGGAGGATGACAACTTCAGATTAAAACAGACAAAACAGATTGGCATAACTATTGCTGATTAAGGGAATAACAGTGAAATAAACTAAAGAGTCAAAGAACTCAGAGTATTATAAGGTATCCAGTTTCACTAAGACAGCTAGCACTCGTTTATGTTTGCATGCTGACAGTGAAGGTACACACTGTTTGCTGATATTGCATATTCAAATGTGATCAAAGGCAAATAGAGACAGCAAATTGGTATAAGTAATCAAAAATTCACAAATAGCCAAAGGCAGCACTGCCCACTATGAGAATAGTTACAAAAAGCGCAATCAATGAATACCAAATTGTGGCACATGCAAAAGTCCCTAACTACGTGTACAAAAAAAAAAAAACATAATCTATGCAGTAACAACTATTGTTTTCAGCAAAATTTTAGATGACTGTGTCTAAAGAAGTGAAGCAATTAACTAAGAGTCTCAGCCCCAATTTTCAGTTAATAATGCATATGCACTGCATATATCTCAACTTATTAGAGCAAGAAATCTGGACAAAGCCATAAATAATGGGGGGACAAAGGCCAAATATAGGGACACTTTTTAAAGAATGATATTATAAGCTTAGAAAGTTGATAGAAAAACAAGTTTTGCATTAGCATGTATTTTTTGAAGGGTATGAAGTCAAACTTATCTGTCATTATTTTCTGACTCCAAACCTCTACGATTCGTCACTGATTTGTCAAAAAAAAAAAAAAAACACAATTTTATTAGAAACAGACCAAAAATATAAGGAAATAATCTGGACATCCTTTGAAAATCTGTACAGTTGAGAGGTATGATATGTAGATGAAAATAGGCTTTTGCTTTATTAACCATTACAGGATGAAACTAGTCAAGTAGAAATATCATTGTAAGATACTAAAGGGGGCTCAAGAGTGAACCACTCACTAAGATAAATATCATGAAAAAAAGTGGATTACTTTTAAACAAGTTTAACTTCAGTTAAATAGCATTGTATCTTACCTATCAATAAAAATAACTGTTAAAAAAATAAATGTCAAATTGATAAGCACCCGTTTCAAAACAGTCCATCCTGTTTTCCAGTGTATAACTAAACAGGTGTAGAAAAGTGAATAGGAGACTTGTGTTACCGGAGTATTTAGTATCATATCTTATAGGAAGGTAGAAGTACACAAGGACTTGTGTAAAGAACAGATCAGATGTTCACAGGATTGCCAGTAATTCTCCTATAGATGAGGATATTTCTTAATGCATTTGAAAAATCTGCCCTATACTTTCACAGATTTAAGCAATTTCTCTTACAAATGATTGCTGTAAAGAATTATGATACCTGCATGTCTAGTTGATTATATAGCGTTCTACTAGGAATGATATAACCTGCAGAGTTATAAAATGTCTTTCATTGAGATTTGTAATGTGTAATAAGGCTCTTTTGTATTACTCTGGAAATGATAATTATAAACAATAAAAATGCAGAATGTTCTAGACCAAGAAAGGAAGGGTAAAGAGGCAGAGAGGAATGAAACGGCTTCAGACAGCTTTTGCAGAAGTTTAACCTTCCTGACATTGGAAAAATTAAGGGACCTTAACAGTAAGTTAAGATGTGAAGTAATCCTATCTGCCTGCTTATCTTTTCTGTTAACTGGCTTGCTTCTTTGTCAGCTAGATGTATTTGTTGTGTGTGTGTGTGTGTGTGGGGGGGGGGGGTATTGGATTTGTACCACTAAAGAGAGTACAGCAGGGCATTGGCAAAGGTCAGATGGATGGGGTTAATGTTTCCTGGGAAAATTATGGTTAGTGTTAAGCTATTTCTTAATGGTTCCTGAGAGACACCAACCTACACCAGATTAAGAGGGGAAACTGTTGTCAAGTTAACATCTAGTATACAAACATGCCCACACTCAAATGTGTTATTTTCACCAAACAAAGAAAGGAGTTTATACTTGCTGAAAAGCCTCCCATGACTCCAAGACTAACCTCTGCAACAGATCATGCAATGAAAGCTTTGTCGAGTCAAAAAGGTCTAAATTCTTTTTAGCAAGCTTACTACATTAGGCAAGCGTTTGTTCTAGATGATCAGTAAGATAGATTCCAGGTTCTGAAGTATTGCATTTTCATCTCTGTAATGAAAAACTGAGAACTAGTCCATGAAGGAATGAAAAAGAACAATTTATGAGTAATACAAATGAATCAGAGATAATAGTTGTGAGTCATTGAAGCTGCTTAAAGGTCCAGAGTGAGAAAAAGAGGCAGTGATGCCTCACACAGGCTAGCAGATGCTGTAATTTCAGTTACTGGTATAATTTACTGGAATTATCAAGTCCAGGGTTTAATAGTTATCTCTGATGAAACACAATTGTTTAAAATTATGAACTGCCTGTTACAGATCACAACTCTGTAGCCTTTTGCAAAGCTAATAGAATTGCTCACCCTTCCAAACGATGTTGATATTCTCTTAATGAATAAAGGTTTGCTATATGTTTGGTCAGGAAAATGGATGACTATATAGTCAAAGGCAGGAAATTAAGAGAAGTGGGATTTTTACACAACAGCACTAAAAAGCTTAGAATGGTTAACCATTTGTGACAATAAGCATACAATGAATGATCAATATCAACTAACTGATCTCGAAATGTAATATTAACTATAAAGGTTTGCTTCTCTACTTAGTCAAGGATGAAGGGGGCTGCTTCTAAAAAGCTTTAAGCCACGATGCAGAGACAGACATAATACCCCTGTTTTTAGTATACATTCATATTTCGAGAAAGACATATTGTAATGCACATGTCCAGTCCCTTTGTGCAACACCCTACAGGTAAGCACTGAGGAGAATAACACATCATTACTTGTCTCCATGTGAAGCCTTCTTCCAAAATATAATATTACAAAGTCTATTCTGACTTATCATTAAAAGCTTGACAGATTATGCATGGTAAACAAATCTATCAGTGTTGTCAGTGGTAGCAACCCTTCTGCTATGTAAGACTTCCTCTTTAAATAATCATTAAATAATATAATGCAACATAGCTTCTGGAATTAAGGCATGGATTTTGTTTTTACTCCCAGGGTTTAAATGTGGGGTTATTGGCTGTGTAACAGGAGTTGACAGAATTCACTGTCAGAGCTTTGTCTGACAGTAAAACTATGTCAGTACATACAAAAAACTTATTTCAACTTATTTTAATTTCTAAACGTATTTCTTAAACTCTTATTATTTCATTATTATTATTTAATACCAAAACGTTTTCAACTTATTTTAATTATTTTATTTAAGTTTATTTTAACTCAGCTGCAGAGCATGCTGAATATGTAAATCACAGAGTTTTGAAAAAGGTGAATTTAGTCTTTTAATTTTGCTGGAGTTAATTCTAATCATTTGTATGGTTCAAGTGACAACCAGTTTTGTAGTATCCTGTTGTTGAAACTGTAAGGACTGCCAAGGATTCAAAACCTGCAGTTTCACAAGTCATGGTATAAATGGCTTAAACATCTTTTTCTTTTTTCTAATGGAAACAACTGCTGGTATGAATCATGATGTATTTCTTTCATGTAACTGCAATTAATGCATGGTGATGGGACAGACTATTGTACTTAAGCTAACATATTATAGAAGGAAGAAAGAAAATACCTTTTGTAACAGTTTGGAGGGGTTCATAGTTTAGTATTAAGCTAACTGCCCTTGCAAGCCATTTTAAGCCCAGTCAATTATCCTTTGCGAGACTCAAACCCTGCACCTTGTGTTTGAAGGCAAACCCCTTAGACATTAAGCCACCCTCCCAACTTCCCAATTTTACTTTGAGTTAGACTCATCACTCACAGTTCACCAAGTCACAATTTGTTGGCTACAGTTAACAGGGAAAGCTGGACATTTCTCTATATAGGTCTCATTTTTTTTTTCTTATTCAATATTTTTTCCACATACACAGTTTTGATGAAACATAGCACAACAAAAAACAGGTGGAGACGTTTGTTAATTTTGACTTAACTTTCTCCTTTTCCATCAAAAGATATATAATGAACACATCATCATCAAAGTTCACACTTGCATAATCATTTGAAAAGATAAGCAGTTTCTGACAAGAAATCGAACGATCTCACCATTTGACATGGTTGGATGGGTGGTGTATTTGATTATATTTTGGCAACTATTTGCCTGTCAACAAAGTGGCAATCATCAGGATATAGTCGTGTCATGAATATAAAAAATTAAATTTAAAAAGCCTTGATCACTCCTAAGCTATTTCCATAGTTTAAAGGCAGAACAGGAGGTCAAGTAATCCATAAGGTCTGGGTTCAATTCTTAGATAAAGCATGCAGTTCTTAATAGTTGAGTTTCCAGACTTTGACCAGGGCCTGTGATTCCCAAAGCTTCTAATTAATATACCAGTTTGCTTGAGTTCTTGTTCTGAGAGTTTGCTACTGTGATCTCCTTTTATCTTCATTTTCTGATTACCTGCATAATGTGTAACCGGAGGAAAGTGCTCTTGCAGTTAAATCTGTATGTGCTCCTTAGTGAGCCCTAGATGTTTATGATGAAAAATGATTTGAGGTCAACCTCACTTACTTCATTAAAAATGTAAATACATATTTTAAAAATATGTGCAGTTCCATCTGTTCTTTGCTCAGTGTTCTACTTTTGTGTGATTCACGTGTTTCAGGGAAAGATGGAGTTTGAAAACTTTGATCAGTTCTCAACTGTTTCAATAGTTTAGAGTGATGGATCAGAGTGTATGGGTTCAAGTCTTAGTTGAAGCAAAATGCTAATTTATTTCAATGTGTATGACTACAAAAGTTTCTATTGACATAGCATGTTGTTTTCTTATACAGGATATTTTCTGATTCATCCCCTCCCCCCTGTCTGAATTATTTACAAAGAAGTGTTACTGTAGTTGTAAATCAAGTAAACAGTATGAACTTAGTTAAGAAATTCACTTGAAACAAATGCAGGATAATACTGGAATGAGGGGTCTACTTCACCCTGTTGAAGGCCGACAATATCGAAGCTGATATTGCCAGCATCAAAATGTCGAAAGCAAAAGTCATTGTGCATGTAAACGAAAATCTCCATAAGGGGAGATTTCCATTTACTGTAATGTAGTGCGATCTCGGAGTTGTTATATTTAAGTAGTGGGGGGTGCAGGGGGGCTTGCCCCCCCTGCATAGAGCAATTTGTGTTGTGTTTGTGTGTGGGGGTTTTTTTGTGTGTGTGTTTGATGTTTGGGGGTTTCGACATTTTTGTGTTGATTATTACGCTGTCGACAGTTTGAGTTTTCGACAGCGTAATATAAATGCAGAATGAGTTCAGAAATATTAGTCAGTAGTTTGTGACAACACAACAGGTAATGACAGCAATCTAGTAACAAAAAATGGAGCTAGTGTTGCAAAGAAAGCACTCCTCTTAATGTTTTGTTTCTATTAATGTATGTTTACTCCTATCATAGTTTAAAATATGAGATTTAATAAAAGTGTAAAAAAAAAACTTGTGCCTGCCATGATAGCATCCCATGTTTGAGTAGAAGCCCTAATATGACATTGGGCAGAAATAAGTCATGTTGGGTAAGCTAGAGGCCTGCTCTCTCTATTTTCAGTATTCAAGAGTCGATTCAAGGTTAATGTCTATTAATTAAATCCACTGAAGCTTGGTGAAAAACGACAAGCAAGTGCTTCTGGGAAGTTCTGAAAAATGCCCACAGATGCCTACCGAAATGGAGAGAAGATCATCGCCTACAGTAATTCTAGTAATGCTAGATAACCAACATGCCACTCCAGACACACACCCACATTCCCATCCCCCTGTGACTGTCATTAGAATTTTATATATTTCACAGATGCAACTTGAATTAGCAAGAGTGAAATACATTTCTATTCTTTGTCTGTGAGGTTGTGCTCCAACTACTTTTTCTACCTGTGCTCACAGACCCTTAGCCTTACATTTTTTAATTACTTCGTTCAGTCTGTGTGGGTTAAAGCTGACCATGGGATGCAATCACCTAAGCTGCCATTAATGTTTCTCATCGAGCATGTTATATGCATTTTGTCAGTTGTGAGGGTCTGCAAGGCATTCAACATTGTGTGTGAAGACACTCATACGGACCTCAGCTTGGCAGGGTCAAGTATACTACTATGTTCCATATGCTGTATATGTTGTCCAGTGGTAGAACAACTGCACTGGCCAGATTACCTTTATCCCTTCCATGACTGTCAAGCTAGCATTGCCTGCTTATCCCCACCTATTATACAAGTTTCCACCATCACTTGCATCACTGGTCAAATGTCTACTTTTTGTCACTTATTTTCATTTTGTTCTAATTTTTTCTTCACTGTATTTATAAACCTTCTATCATTTTATTAGCCACACCATAGTTACTGTTAAATTCCATTCAGAAAAGAGATTTCTGACATTTAGTCCTCATTCACTTACAAGTACTTGCTTTAACCTATTCTGTGTTGTAGGAAAACTAGTGACTATCCCAGTAGACAAAGGGATAAGGAAACAGGTTCTAAATGAGTTACTATTCCATCACAAGAGTCACATACCTCTCACACACACACACACACACACACACACACAATCACACAGCCCGACAGACAAATTCTGTTGATCAAGGGTTTACCTACTTGGAATGCAAAGGGATTTACAAGCAGAAGAGAGGCCTAGGTGAAAGCCCAAACTGATTAATGGCAGACATGGAAATGCAACAGAAAAAAGCACAAAACCTAGGAACTAAATCATAGATCCACCACCTGGCAGGCAGTAGCACTAACACCTGTGCCAATCAGTCACTCACAGTGAATTAGAAATCACTTTGTGAGGTTTAACTATGGCGCCAACAGGCTGTATTTATTAATGTAATCTGATTGGATGAACATTCCAGAAGTCTGGTTAAGATTTTTTTAATAGGAAATGCAATGAGAGTGTACAAATCCGAAAACTAGCCTGCTTAAACATATGCACATTTTTGGCATTTCTAGCCAAATGTTAGCAAATCCTACTTTATAAATTTTACTAACATTGTGCTGCAATGAGGCAATTTTATTTATTACTTATTTTCCAATTGTTAACCGGGTTGGTCCTACTGAGCCATGTGGACCGTTTTCAGTGGAGACCCGAGGAGAAAAGCTCCAAGGATATAAAAATTCACAAAAGTATTACAATAGTAGAAAAAAAGTGACAGATGCATAACCTAGGGTTGACAAGACAAGAAGTACAGATGAACAATAAAAAAGAAAAGAATAAAATATATTCTGTATGGAAGAAAGATAATGTTGCAAAAATCCTAATGGCGGACTTTTGACAGATTAAAGAAAACATGTGATGGAGTTCATGGAGGATTAAGGCATGGGCAGGATCTTGAGTTCCAGAAGTAATTTTTGACTTCTGTGTCGAAGCAGTTAGTGTTACTAATGTTACGGATGTTAGGGGGTAGCCTATTCCAAGCTTGGGACATAGAGTTGCTAAAGAGGAGATTGCCAATGTTTTTGTTTGGTTTAGATGTTGAGAAGGTTTTGGTCTGAGCTACAAAGTGAGTGAGTAGGGATATAAGGGGATACTATGGAAGATAGCGTGGGGCAGGCCATAGTTTGGTGTAGTAGGGAGTGTGTGAGCTTCAGTTGGGAAAGAAGTAAGAGGTGGGGGAATTCAAGCCATTTAAGTTGTTTTAAGGCAAGGCAATAATGTGATTTATATGGTTGGTTACTAGCGAATCTGGCTATGTTGTTATAGGTTTGTTCAAATTTGCTTAGTAGGGATGACTGGAGATGGGTAAGAATGGGAGAGGCATAGAGAAGGTTAGGGAGGAGAAAGGCTTGAGCTAGGAAGGGTCTGAAATGTGGGGCTAGGAATTTTTTATTTCTATAGAAAACACCTAATTTTTCATTTTTATTTATTTATTTTTTTGATACAGTGCTGTATATGGATATTGAACTTTAGCTGGTCATCGATAAAGGTACCGAGTAATTTAGTGTAAGGATCAGCTTTGATAGTTGCGTTATTGAGAGAAAAGTGGCAAAGGATGATTTATGGTGGGAGAGTGATCTAGGAAGGAAAAATCGGAGTTTAGTCTTATTGGGGTTAAGTATAAGTTTATGTTCAGTTAGCCATTTCTCAACAGATGAGAAAGTGCTTTGAGTGATGGTAAGAAAGTTAGAGATGTTAGATATGGAGATGGCAGTAGAGTCATCAGCATATTGTATAGGAGAGGAAGCACAGGAGGAGTGTAGATCATTAATGAAAATGTTAAATAGGAGAGGGCCAAGGACTGAGCCTTGAGGGATGCCAGTCTGGATAGGTAGGAAAAGGGAGTAGGAGGATTGCCATCTGACAGACTGGAATCTGTTTGAGAGGTAGCTTGAAAACCAGTGAATAACAGAGGGGGAGAGGTTACATTCAGTTAGCTTGGAAATTAGTTCAGAATGAGAGTCAGTATCAAAAGCTTTGGCCAGGTCGAGGAAGAGGCAGGACACTAGAAGAATTGTGTCTCTGCCTTCAGCAACAGTGTGAGTGAAGGATAGCAGGGCTGCGGAAGTACTATATTTGGGCCGGAAACCATGTTGTGTAGCGGTTAGCATATCTCTTTCTATTAGGTACCTAAAACGTTGGTTGTGAATACAGTTTTTGAGGATTTTGGAGAGTGGACAGAGAATTTAATGGGTCTGTGGAGTTTTCTCCTTTGTGTAGTGGTATGGTGTATGAGGGTTTCCAGATATTGGGGACAGTAGATTCTTGGATAGATCTGTTAACTAGGATGGAGACAGAGTAGGCCATGGAGTGAACTGCAAGTTTAAAGAAGAGGGGAGGTAGGTTGTCGGCTGAAGGAGAGGGAGAGCATGGCTTTAGTTTGAGTAAAAGGGATAAGGTAGAGACAGGTTTAAGAGAGAAAGGAGTGTTTCAGTTTACAATTTGTGTGGTATGAGAATGGTTATCAGATGGTTGAGTTTGAGTAAGTTTTTGGATGGATTCAATAAAGTGAATATTGGGTAAGGTGGCTGTTTCTAGGGGAGTATTGTAAGGATTGGGATTTGGGGTGGTAGGGTTGCCAGGGTGCCAGATTTTGTTGATTGATTGCCAGAATTTCTTAGGATTGGAGTTATGGGTGGACCGGACAGTGTGGTAATATTTTTTTTTTGTCTCTGTTAATTTGTTTTTTTAGCAAGATTTCAAAGTTCTTTATATTTTTGTAAAAGAGTTAAGGCTTTAGCTCGTTTCCACTGTTTCCAATATTTGTCCCTATTTTTCATGAGAGAGAGGGTATCTTTAGAGAACCAGGTGGAGAAAGTAGCTTTAACCCTAATATTTTTAGAGAGGCTAGAGAGTCAAGACTTCCAAAAAAGTGTGATTGAAATGTAGAACTGCTTCATTGAGGGGAGGTATGTAAGGGGGGTCGAGTTAATAGCAGATAGTTTATTATTGAAGGTTACATCACTAATAGTTTATTACTGAAGTTGACATCACTAAAAGAACAGAGGTTTCAAATGTCTCTGTAGAGGTGGGTCGTAGGGATGTGGCGGGAGTGTCTTATAACTTGAGTAGGAATGTTGTCACTAAAGGAGTCAGGTATGGTGCTGGGGTTATGATAGAGAATGGGGTCAGAAGTGGGAATCCAGTCAAGGGTGGAGCAGTTAGTATTGTTGGTGTTATAGTGAGTAGGGGTAGTAATATGTTGATGGAAAGCATGGAGGTTAATATGGGTGGAAGATGAGGAAGAGGATAGTTTTAGCCAGTCAATATATACATCTCCAAGGAGAATTGTCTCATAGGGGATATGTAGTCAGAGCCAAAATAGTACACTTTCAAGGATGGGAATGTTGTTACCTGGTGGTATGTACAGAGCTGCAATGGCAATTTTTTTTTTGGGGGGGGGTTGAGGTAACAGTTTAGAATAAGTAGTTCAGCTAGGTGAAGGTTGGGCACAGATATTGGGAGAGGGGAAGAAGTTCAGGAGGTTGGAGTACATATATGCAACACCACAACCTTTTTTGTTGGTTCCATCTATGTTGTAGTGTGGAGGTAGTATTTGAGATGTGTGGTTTAAGCCAGATTTCAGATAGGGCTAAGATATGAGGGGGGTAGTGGGTGATCCAAGTGTGGAGTTCAGTGACTTTCTTAGGTAGACTCGGTATGTTAATGGCATAGATAGAGAGGTGTTTTGTTGAATAAGTATGTGTTGTAGAAGGAATGGAAGGGCCGGGATTGGGGTGAATGTCACCATCTGGTAGTAAGAGTATAGGGGTTAGGGATAGTTTAATGGTGTATAAGTAGTAACTACAGGGCTTGTGTTTAGTCTCAGACATGCTTGTAGAGAGAGAGTGAGTAATTTGAATTTGTGGAATTGAGTAAAGGAGGAATAGAAAAGGGAGGGGAGATAAGGAAGGACAGGAGGGGTCCTTGTGAACTAACAGAGATGTGTGTGAAAGGGGTGTTTTAAAGGATTGAGTTTTACATGATAGGAGGTGAGGAATGAAAAGTATACCAGTGGAATAGCCATGGGGTAAAGGCAGGGTATAAACTGTGTGGGTGGCATGGGTAGTGGAAGTGAGAAATATTTACTGGTGAGTGTAAAGATATTAGTAGGTGTGGTTCCTAATGGGAAGAGGGTAGAGGATAGGGTTATGTTGGAGTTGACAGACCTTTAGGAAACAAACCAGTAAAAGATGCAGGGAAATGCAGGTGCTCCAGTACCAACACTCCACAATAGTTTTAACAATTTTATTTAGCTCTTTAGTCTTGGTCACAGACTTCTTCAGAATAACATCCATTACAATTAGTCCATCTTAAATACATAACCCCAGCCTCTCACTGGTTGAAAAATAACATCATGTCCCTTGCCTAAGGTTAAAAATAGACAATATTTTATACTGATACCATACTACATACCATCAAATGCAAGACTATAAAGGTCCTAAGAAAATGTAACCTTCTAATAACCAGTCCTAGAAATATAACATTATATAAAATCTTTTACATAAAATGTTGTTAAAAAAAAGTTGTTAAAAAAGGTATGCAGACTTCAATTTGAGCAATGAATTTTATGAAAGTCTCTCATTTAGCCCAGGCAGTTTGTAGGCATTGGTTTTAATCTGCCAAATGAATTTTTTAAATTCTAGAAAATCATCAGTTGCCCGCCACCCCGGGGTCCCAGGTCTACATGGTCTATTGCACAAAATTTAAATGTATGGGTTGGATAAGACCTAATATGTTTAAAAAGGACATTGTTCTCATTCCTGTGACTAATATCATAGATGTGCTGGTATACCCTTTGT
The DNA here is from genome assembly GCF_019279795.1 of Protopterus annectens. Taxonomy (NCBI): domain Eukaryota; kingdom Metazoa; phylum Chordata; order Ceratodontiformes; family Protopteridae; genus Protopterus; species Protopterus annectens. The sequence goes on from NC_056748.1 coordinate 679,580,321, forward strand.
CTCAGTGCCCCTTTTGTTTTGCCCACATAGTACCCATCACAGGAGTCACAGATTGCTACATAAACTACTCCTTTAGAATAACAATATTTTTTGGTAGGTTTCATACTGCCCAAACTCTTGATTAAATGTTTATCTTTATCAGTCATGTATGGGCACTGCGGACATCTACCACATTTAAAACTACCTCTTTGAGTTGATTCCTTCATCCTTCTTTCAAACATTCCCTTCAGTGAGGTTTCCTTTTTGTAAACAACTACCGGTTTGTCTCCCATTATTGTGTTAATTTCAGTGTCCATACTAAATAATCTCCAAAATTTCAAAATAATGTTCCTGATGTCATAAAAGTCAATACTGTAACGTAAAATAAGAGCTTTACCAAAATTGTTCTCTCTATTCAATTCCATTCCACACCTAGACCCAAAGGCACTGCATAGGGGTTGGGAGGGTGGCCTAATGGTTAAGGTGTTTGTCTTACAAACATAAGGTGCAGGGTTTGAGTCTCACGAGGGATAATTGGCTAGGCTTAAAATGGCTCACAAAGGCAGTTAGCTTAGTACTAATCTATGAACCTATGAACCTATAAGAGGGAATGAAAAATACCATCCTCTCTTTTCCTTATGACTTTGTCAGCAATATTTTCCACAAAGTTGTCAGGGTACCCTCTCTTACCCAACATAGCTTTCAATGTTATAAATTCTTCCAAGAAATCTTACTTCTCCGAGATCATTCTTGCTAACTTGTCCCTTCACTAGGGCTTTCTTTTGGTGGATAGGATGCCAACTGTGGAAATGCAGAAGTGAGGTGGGCTTCATAGGTGAGAGGTGAAGGTTTTTCTATCATAGTCCTTTCTAATGGTCACATCAAGAGTCTATCATTGCCCTCGGTCATAGTGAACCTTAAAATAAGTGGTTGTCTCATTAATATAGGTGAAAAACCTCTGCAAACTTTGTTACGCATCTTTCCAAAAAAGAACCACGTCATCAAGGTAACATCCATATAGGGCCCAAGAGTCCTTGAAAGTTGAGTTCAAGATATACAGATCTTTCCATTGGGATAACACAGTGTTAGGAAATACAGGGGCACAACAGGCCCCCATTGTTAGTTCCTGTCTCTGTTTAAATAAGAGCCCCCTCAAAAATAAGAAAATTGTTCTCAAACAGGAGTTCCATACAAGTCCAAATGGTTAAAATAGTATTGTAGTCCATGCTCGTAATTGGACATAAATGGTCGTAAAACCAGTCAATGCCCTGCTCATGGGGTATAACAGAAAATATGTCACAAATATCAGTTGTGACCATTAATTAATCATCATCATACATTTCAGGCTTGATTCTATCTAAAACATCCCATTAATCTTTAAATAGAGTAAGCCGATGGTCTAGGATGGGTTTGACCTTATTGTCTATAAACTTTGCTATACAAAAGGTCTTAGAGGCCTTTGCATCTACAATAGAATGTAAGGATGGGTTGGAAATGGACTTGTGGATCTTAGGGATCCCAAAAATTATAGAAATCGGAGGATGCATTATTTCTATAAATTTATGTTCTTTAAACTTAATTTGCCCATTTGACAAAACTCCATCATCAGTTAAGATCTATGTTTCTATAAGCAATATTCAATTCATTATGACAAATCTCCACATAGGTCTCACTATATAACATATGAAACATTCTGCTAACATAGTTGTTTTGATCTATTACTACAAGCCCACCACCCTTGTCTGTCTTCATGATCCTGATATCATTATTGTTCAAAATGTCATGAAATAATCGTATTTCCTCTACAGTCAAATTAGATGTCTGAGAGGAATCACTGTGAGATATTAAATCCCTAATTTCTTTATCGCACAGCACTTCGAATATCTGAACCATGGGATGTGCCGGGGGATAAAGGTGCTAGATCTGTGCAGCTGACTATTAGGTGGCGTAATATTGTTACTGAAAGAGAAATGTAAGCCTAGGTTTAACTTCCTAGCAAACATTTTCATCTGTAGAATGGTATCTAGCATATTAGCCTTCCTTACTGGTACAAAATTCAGACCCTTTGCAAACAAATCTGCCCAGTCAGTACTGACCATTACCTGACAGACTGTAAATGTTAAAATCTGCCCCACCCCATGTTTCTGACAATAGAACATCCCAACATTATCAACCACCATGTCTTCAATGTCAAAGTTTACCTCTAATAAGGTACCTGTCTCACCCCTCTCTCTCTCCACTGTGCCTGATAGAAATCCTGACCATGCCTCCAATTCTCTTGTTCCACATTCCTCTGATTCAATAATCATTGTGACCTCCTCAGAGGTGGGGACCCTAATGGGTCTTCCATTTCAGCATGGTGATTGTCAGTGTCACCAGTTACTGTATTCTCTACATTGTCATTAATATTATCATAATATCTAGCTTGTTGACCTAATGGGGGATCAGGGTATGCCTTCCCAACATCGTAATCAAGTTTGTCCCAATGCAGTTTTCTTTCTTTTCTGTTTTTCAATTCAACCAAATCATTTTCAACAGTTTTAAACACATTTAAAAACTCTGTTTTTCTTAGGTTCAAACATTAAATCATTTTTAATGCTCATATCCAACTCGTTAATGTCACTAATTAATATGGACATTTTCTTATTATCATCAGCTGTGAGTAGTTCCAAAAGTTCACACCTTGCCTGTTAAAAAGTTGTCATGGTGCAACTGTGAGTTCTTGATAAGTCCTGTAGGATACCTCCACATACAAAGTCCTTTAGGGACATGTTCCTGCTTCAGGCATTCATTGAAGTAGTTGTTTTCTAGTTGTAGTTTCTTTTACCTGAAAATAAGATCCTTGAACAATTTAATCTGTTGATCTAAAGTCCTGTTGGTACTACAAACATTGGCGTTGTTGTTAATCCAGCTTATATACTTCCTGAGCCACTGTTCAACCGAAAATATTGCCATGACATCACCGCCACTTCCTGGGCTTCCTCGCCACTAGGAAATCAAGTTCCCTCCATTGTGGTTTGGAATAGCTGTGCACCTTTGGTCACTGTTGTCAGGACTACAAAGTCTCTGGGCTGGAGTAATGAGAGACTGCTGCAGTCTTTATGAAGGGACGATATTCCCTCTTGTTAAAACCTCAAGCCCTTTGTTCAAAAGTCTATCCAGTTTTTAAGTCAGATTTGAGACAGATGCCGAAAGAACAGAAACGGACTGTAATACAGCCTCTAAGTCCATGCTGGCAGCTTGACCTTACTGCTCACCTCCATCTGTAAACAAACTGTAAAAAAACATGGAGAAACATGAAAAAACAGGAAAAGATGCAGGGAACCACAGGCGCTCCAGTACCAACACTCCACAATAGTTTTAACAATTTTATTTAGCTCTTTCGTCTTGGTCACAGGCAAAAGACAAAAGGGCACCAAGACAAAGGGTATACCAGCACATCTATGATATTAATCACAGGAATGAGAACAATGCCCTTTTTAAACATATTTATATACTTTTTGTAAACAACTTTTTTTAATGACATTTTATATAAAAGCATTTTTTATAATGTATTTCTAAGTGGTTATTAGAAGGTTATATTTTCTTAAGACCTTTACAGTCTTGTATTTGATAGTATGTAGTACGTTATCAGTATAAAATATTGTGTCTATTTTAACCTTAGGGGAGGGACATAATGGTATTTTTCAAGCAATGAGTGGCTGGGGATAGGTATTTAACATGGACTAATTGTAATGGATGTTATTCTGAAGAAGTCTGTCACCAAGATGAAAGCACCAAATAAAATTGTTAAAATTACTGTGGGGTGTTGGTAGTGGAGCACCTGTGGTTCCCTGCATCTTTTACTTGTTTGTTTCATGTTTCTTTGTGTTCGTTAGGAAAGTATGGAGAGTGAGTTGAGTGAAATTAAGATGTTGCAGGTGAGTTGTGGCTGGAGTGTGAAAGAACTGTATTTGAGATGGGTGTGGTGAGAGGTGAGTAAAAGTGTGTGGATAGGATGATAGGGGGGTGTGGGAGGGGGTGGACAAAAGGGGTATGGGTATAAATGTAACGAAAGTGGAGGTGGGTGGGAATGAGGGTAGGCTAGAGTAGCAGAGTGAGCCCGAGCGAAGCGAGGGCGAATTCAGCGGGTTGAACCAAGAAGAACTAGCTCTCTGCGAGTTAAGAAAAAAATATGTAAAACTGCAACAGTCAAACAGCAGTCCACTTTGCAGTTTCTCTGTGTTCTAATAATGCAGAGTAATCTCTTAGTTGCTGGAGTGAGAACTGTAGAAGAGTATCATTAGATGGAGCCGAGGAGAGTGGGACTAATTATAAAATCAAAAAATAAACTGCCAACAACTATAGTGTTATCGTGATTATTGAGTTTGACTTAAATAGGTTATTAAGGACGAACTGGGAATTATCTCAATGAAAATGAGTTTACAGAATGAATGTGAAATTGCCATTTTTTGTGAAACTGTACAGCAGCATTGCTAAACTTCTGAACGACAGATTCTAAAACAAATAAATGAACATCAAGAGAAAAAAAATACAAATGCAAAAGTCACAAGTCTGTGTTTATTTGGTTAAATGCAGTTCATTAAACATTTCGGATGTTAATATTAACGTTTAGTTGATATACAGGAATTTACCCAAAATATGTTAGAAATGTCTGTCATCATTTTTCATATGTGGGAAAATTTAAGATGAAAAAATGCTTCAGTATTTGCTGGATTAAAAAGGTCATTAGCAAAGCCTTTTTATTCATAAAGGATTCTCCTTATAATTCTTATATAGTTCTACAGAAAAATTAGAATGTACTGGAGGTTTGTATCTGCATCAGAAGATTCTTTTCATGACTCTGAATTGCACTATTTGTCTTGCAACCATTGACACAAACTAAGGCATAGGTTACACTTCATTCCCATTTATTCTGCTAATACAAGTCTCTGGACATACTGATACATGCAAAGTGAGTTGCTCTGCTATCAGAAATAGCAGAGCTGACATAAGTAGATTTCTCTGTCTGTAAATCTTAAGTAACCAAGACAGCCAGCCTACCATGTCATACAGCTTAGACACCTTTTACATCATTCAGTAGACATTTCAGATTTCATCAACAGAGAAGAAACTCTCCAGACAGAGTAATTCATTGTGAATGTGCTTAATTTTAAGAGCGCCATACCTCTTAAAAAAGATGTACCAATTAAAGAGCTGCTCTTGCAGTTTATTCCATGTGAATTGATGAGTTAGTAGTCTTGGAAACCTTGTCTCTTGGAATGAATCAAACCCAGTGAATAATGTCCTGTTTCACGAACAATTCTTACATCTCCTACCTTCTCATTACACCACAAGCTATATAATATCACTGCTGCAGTTAATAAAATGGAGACTACCTTAGACTACTAAGACTAGTTACTGAGGCTTTATGTATTGGCAAAGTAGGTGACCCCAAAACCCCTTTTGTATGTGAACTGAAAATAAAGAATTATATTATTGCTTGAAAATACTACAGCTATAACTGCGTATGAATAAAACTAAATGTACTTTAATGAATAAACACCTGATTAAACAAATGCATTGAATTAAATACATTCGGTATGTTGAGCTGCAGAGAGTCTATCACATGTAGCAGTAAAACATAACATTTAAACTGCTTTGACTAATGAAGATTGATAAATATAATGTGAAACTATGGCTTCCTCTACATAGGAATGTTTCTGACAGTGAAAGAATTAAGATCTTTGCCAGGAAATTTGGTTGGTGACTGATTGTTCTGTATTGTGATCTGATATACACAACAGAGTTCTACTGTTTATTACAAATTGTAAAAAGCAGTGTACACATATTATACAATCTTCCTGCCCATTTCTTCAGGTTATGTTTTTGAACTCTCATTCTTATTATGTTTAAGAGCTTCAGCAAACATACTAACTGTCAAAATAAGAAGAATATCTTAAAATATTGTTTAGCATGTGTGAAATGATATGTACTTGATCAGTTTTTGCCTAAAGGTGTATATAGCTCAACATCTTATGGTTTCTTTGACTGCTTGCCTAGTATGTTCCTATATTTAATACCGCTGATTTACAGTGTAGCAGAAGTGCTACACTTGTACTTATTAAAATGAGTGGGGTAATTGTAGGAATTTTGTCATTAATTGCCTCTTCTATAGCTGGTAACACTATGTAAAACTGTAGCCATCAGAGCACTTAAGTGAGTACCTGGTAAAGTGGAAATAATGCATTCAATGATAGTGTATAAAGAGCATACCTCTCAAAAAAATGGGGCCGAAAGGCTCACAAACAGTAACATATTTTAAACACTGCTCTTTTACACTTAGCAATATGAGAAAATAACATCTTTCATGATAGCATGCATTTCATATGTCATTATTTAGTGACTTCGATGCTTGTTAATTTGCCAGAAACACAGACTTTATGAGGATCAGGCCAAAAATGTGAAGCAAAAATATGTGCATTCTGTGAAAATCTGGGCAGGTGAGAGGTACAGGAAAGAGTTTAATATTTATGTCTAAACCTGCTGTATGATGCTAAGAAATACAGGAAGAAAAGTCATGATGGGGACCTAATGAGTAATTAATTAGGCAGTGGGCATGCTACATTTAGTGGGGCACCTACTGCTTGGCATTTACTTCTTTGAAATAAATGCCAACACAAAAGAGCACTGGTTGGCTACGTTTGTAGCTGTGTGCAAGCTAGGAGCAGTCACTGAATACCCAATAGCTTAGCCATCCTGCAGGAAGACTTGTCTCAGCGAAGTAACTTGTGCCAAAATCATGGACCGAAAATAAATACCAAAAATGCATTATTGCTTCATTTGCGAAGTTATCTACCTTGATGAATTACTAGATTAAAAACACAATGCTAAGAGTAGACCCAGTTGTACAGGATTTGGGAACCTATGAGGACAGTGACCTAACTTTCAACCAACATGTGTCTACAATCATAAAACAGTTCCTATATATTGTGTGCTTATTAAAAAAAGGGATTGCATCTATATCTAGAGATGTCATTGTCACCCTTTATTCAGACCTCGTTAGGTCAATCATTGATTATAATGATCCCTTTTGGCATGTGTCTGTCTAGACTCGTTCAACAACTTAAACATCCACAGAGACAATATGTCCTACATGGATTGGCTTAAAGCCCTGTCACTACAGCTGGTATCCTACAGGCTGCTAAGACATGATCTGTGCCAGGCTTACAAGTCATCTTTCTACCCAATACTAATGGACCTGCTTCTCATAAGTAAGCTAAATGGCATCAGAGGTATTTGGTGCAAGGATCTACACCTCTACTGTAACATCAACCAAAAGGTTTGGAGGGACAGGTATATCTCACAAAAATGCCACTGCTCTGGAATGGACTCCCCATCTCATAAAAGAAAGTTTATTCCTGTCCATATTCAAATGCAACTTGGATATAAGGATGGGTAATAGAAAGTGTACCTCAGAATAGCCCTCTGTACCAATAATGGACTGAGGGAGCTCCTAAATGCTTTGCCTCATGCATAGGTCCCATCAAATTATCTATAGCATGATCCCAGTAATTCTCACTTGGCATAATGTATATTTATCAACCCTGGGATGAATAACACCAATCTAACACAATATTGGATAGATTGCCACTGCTCCAACCCTCCGTGAAAACACTCCTCTTACCAACTTCTCCTCTTTTCTTATACCTCACTATTTTCCTGTTCTACTGACCGCAAAAAAAAATTATATATATATATATATATATATATATATATATATATATATATATATATATATATATACATATACACACACACACCTTATACATTTTTCTGTGTTCCTGTTTGATTTTGTTTGACTTGTATTAATACTTATAAAAATGTTGTAAAACTACTTTTGTGGATGTGATCTAGTTGTTTGACATGTACTACTACTTTTTATACTATTGTATAAATAACTAAACTTATCAGTATAAACTGGAGCTTTTCTCCCCGGGCTTCTGCTGAAAAGGGGCTTCAGCTCAGTCAGACATTTCCGGTCAACAAATGTAAAATAAAATAAAATAAATAATTTAAGCACAAAAAGGGAAATTGGCTATGCTTTTAATAGCCCATAATAGCAGCTAGCCTAGTTCTCACCTATGAACCTATAAAGTGGCTTTTCAAAGCAGCCCTTTAGTTATGTGATCTGTCACTCAAAAGCAAATGTAAATTAAAGAGGGATGTTAACTATAATAGTACCAGACAGTAGCAACTGCAGCAATATATTGGTAACAATTACAGCCATGTCCTCAAAGAAATTAAAAAAAAAATAGGAAAATCAGGTGTGGTATGGTATAGTACTGTATGGTATTCTAGGGTATGGTGTGGTATTGCATGGTGTTCTACCAAATGGTATGGTATGATACAGTATGGTAGAGAACCAGATAAAGTTCACATCAGCTCCATCCATGTGATATGCGTTTATGGGACTGTACATCTTCCTTGTGTTCTGAATGTTTTCTTATGCAGAAATGCATCCACATGCTAGTTAAGGTCAATTGTGTTAAAGATGCATAAACATAAACACATGAATGGATAGCCCTCAATACATGGCCATATAGTTTGTATTTTAACGGGTAATAATAACTTTTTACTTATTGCTTTTCTTTTCCTATGTAGTAGTAATAATAATAATGCCCATTTGTTAATGGGGTAGGCCCAATGGATGCACAGTCCCTTTTCAGGGGTGTCCATGTAAGTAAAAGCTGGTTAAGTGACTTGCTCGAGGTCAGAGAGCAGGCAAATGAGGGCTGAGGAAGTCAAACCCTGTACCTCGGGAACTACAGCTCACCTGTCATTTTACATTGTTGTTGTACTTGTGATATTTTAACTATTACTTTTTATGTCTAGAGTCTACAGTTGTCACAACTCAATTGCTTTTGTCTTTTAGCTATACCCTACATTTTATTTCTGTGCGTTACTCAAGCAATTAACATTCCAAGTACTTAACCCAAACGCACTGAGCACATTGTAATTAGTGTCAAGTAAACATCCATAAACTGTCAATTGTCCCTTCATCCTATATCTGCACTGTAAACATTTACATTTGCATCTATATTGTTCATTATTATATTGTAAATGTTTTTACTTTAATGTATTGAAAATATCCACATTGTTAAAAATCATCTTTTGTATGTAATTTCAATTTCTTCCCAGTGGGCCCACATCATGGCTTGAAAAAGGTGTGGTGACCAGTCCAACTTCCTGATTATCAAAATGCAATAAGAAAATAAATACAAAAAATAATTGTCACCACTTTGTGATCCATTTTGATATACATTTCTGTCATATATCAAGAGACCATTAAACTATTTTGTTTTATCATATCCATTCGACTGCACTTACCATTTTGGAATCTCAATAAGATCATGCCCCTTCTGTAGCCAGCCCTATAGCATCAAGTGTTTGGAGTCAGTGCATCAACTATCATATTCTTACCAAACTATTCTGAATGGCTATTTCACAACAACTGTATCTGAGTGAGGAGTAAGTATTTTTGGAACTTAGAAGGTGTCTTCTCACAAGACAATGTCTAATCTTCCTAGAATAATGATTAAGAAACTTCAGTCATTAGTTCACATAGCAACTCACCCTCTTTCACAGTACACACTAATAGACAGTACACTTACTTCTGAGAGTCACAAGAGTACAGACTCAAAGCCTTTCGGGTCACTGTAATAGCAAGCACCCATGCTAATGTTTTAGTAATAGGTTGTTCTTTTCTCAGCTGCATAGGCACCACCCTCACTAGGCTGAACAAAAATATGGGAATGTTAGCTCTTGTTCCAAAGCCAAGGTCTGAGATATGATAAAGAGTCTTAGATGTTTCCATCTGGTCAAATACAGTTATGATCTGCTAGAGGTTCACTCTAGTGGGTCAATACCCTTAGGAATTGCACTCACTCAAAGAGATATGAAGAAGTATATGCCTTGTCTTGCTATGCATGTGCCCATGGACGGAAAGATATTGGTTTTGACTGGCATTTTGGCAGCACTCAGAAAGTTATCAAGATTCAAAAAAGATAATTGGCTTTCATGACTAGCTATGCAGCTAGTTCAATTACAACAGAATCCAGTATATGCCAGTTTGAGATGAGATGGTTGGTTAGCCTTCCTGCTTTGCCATGGATGATTTACACCACTTTCTAGCCTAATAGTGCATTTTTTGGCAGATTCAATGTACTGGAAATTCCAGTCCAGTAAATTCAAAGAAAAACATTAAGATGGTTATACTCAATGCCAGAAGTCATAAAAAATATGCTTAAACTTGAGATCATCCTGCAGCTTGAATGTATTCGTATATCTGCAGTTACAGAAACATGGTTTCAAAGCAATGAAAAGAAAAACTCTCCATAATTCTGGTTTAGTCAATCTCATATTTTCAAAGAATTACACTGGCATATCAGTATTTATAAAGGTATCATCACTTCACCTCCGATTCCCTGGGACTCGGAATTTGAATCCTTAGACATTCAAAAACTCTAAACAAGATTAATTATCACTTTACAGCTAGTTATATCAGGGCCCTCTAAGTCCACTTTAGATCACAATTATCTTAATGGCTTAGCTTAAAATCTACATTATTCTCAATACCTTTCTAATGCAGAATTCAACTATCCATTAATAAACTGTCTGAGCTGCACTTGCAATGGTCATTAAGCCCAACGTAAATGATAATGTAAATGTCAACTACTCTGTACAAACACTTCACCTATTAGATGAGAAAATACTCATGATCCTGTCCGCACAAATATGATACATCTTGCACACTTCATCTATGTGTATGTGTATGTATATATATATATATATATATGTATAGATAGCTATAGATAGATATATACAGTGGCTATAAAAAGTTTACACACCCCTGTTAAAATGCCAGGTTTTTGTGATATAAAACAATGAGAACACTATAAATAATTTCAAATTTTTTCCCACCTTTAATGTGAACTATAACTTGTGCAATTCAATTCAGAATGCTGTAATTAAATCAAAAGGTGCTTCAACAAAGTATTAGTATAAGGGTGTGCACACACAACAAAGTATTAGTCTAAGGGTGTGCACACTTATGCAACCAGCTTATTGTACATTTTTTTATATTTTTTCCCCTAACAGATTTGTTTGTTTTTCAATTGAATATACATACACACACACATATATATATATATATATATATATATATATATATATATATATATATACATATATTTGTGTGTGTGTGTGTGTGTGTGCGCGTGTGACTGTATATAATATGTGTAACATGTAGAATAGTATAGTGGGATGCAGTACTGTGTTTAAATGCACATCTAACTGTGCGTGTGTGCATATGTCTGTGTGTGTGTGTGTGTGTGTGTGTGTGTGTGTGTGTGTGTGTGTGTGTGTGTATATATATATATATATATATATATATACATACACACATATAACTTCAAAATTCATATGATCGAAGTTTCAAAACTTCAAAATCCTGGAAGGAGCTTGGCATACAGAGTGGAATGATAGATTTCCCTTTTTCTTGCTGTAGTGTGATCTCATAGTTGGTATATTTAAGTAGTGGGGGGTGTGGGGGTGCAGGCAGTCTTGCCCTCCTGCAAAAATATGTTTTGTGATGTTTTGACTGCTTTTTTTTGGGGGGGGGGGTTTCTTAATTTTGAGATTCCAAGATCTCAAGATTCTGAACGCGATATTCTGAAACTCGAGATTGTGGTATTTTGAAATTAAGAAGTGGACCCATATATATATATATATATATATATATATATATATATATATATATATATATATATATATAAAACACATTTAAGTACTTCTGAGTTCCCTTTTTGTCCTAATGTTTTCAATACAACAGCACATAGTAAATGTACATATAAATAAATTCATTTGTATGTTATGGTTGCCATCAATAGTCACATTTCATTTGTGGACTATAAAATGCTCATGCACTCTAACAATGTAAGAACTGACTCAAGGTCAGTGGGAATCTCTTACCATGGATCTGTGCATACCAGATATGCACCCCCCTCTGGGAGCATGTCACAAAAAGCATAAAATACTTTTTATGAACATTATCAGTGCACCTGTTTGATAAGGTTAACACTTATCTCTCATCTCTCTTTCTGCAGTTTTGTGCTGTGTGTATATGCAAGTGTTGGGCTTGAAAATAGTAAATGTATTGATATTTAACAAGAAAAAATATTTTCTGACTTTTCCCTAAATGTCACAGAAATCTTTGATACTACATTTAAGGGTACTTGCATATTATCGCGGTAGCGAAACTCGTATACTGCAATGAAATGGAATGCGGGAAACACTGTAAGGTGTAATTTCACTTCTTTACTAAGGAAAAACAAGTTTGGGATATATTTTGGAAGGGAAATAAATGTCAAATTCTTCTTCTTGCTTTTGTGCACTACACATGCACGCTTCATTTCTCATGGCTGCTATGTTACTGACAAAAGGAATACTGTGACTGTAAGGAAGAAATGCTGCCAAGAAAAGCACCCACACCACATATAGAAATGCTTTAGGTAACATCTTTGTTTCTAACACTTTGCACACAGACTTGAAAGGAAAGTTTTGGTAACAGCAAATTGCAGTAAGGAATTGCTTTCAAAAGTGTTGGTGGATGATGTCAGCAGGTGATTCTGTGGTTTGTCTCTGACGGGAGAACTTGTCAGCAGTGGGTCATTTTTGTGTTGTTGATGGTGGTGTCCTCAGACAAAGTCAGATGGTACTTCACTGGTTTCTGGAAGGTGTTAGGGCCAACGATATGTGGATTGTTCATTTCTTGGTTTTGTCTTTTATTTTTTTTAATGCGGGGAAAGTTGTCACAGATTGTAGTCAGGAGTGCTTCAAAACAGTGCTTTGCATGGGCAAAATAAGTTTCACATGACATACTGCCAGGGAAGTGCATACATAAACAGCCAAAGTTAGTTTTTAATTTTTACCTGATAACCCTGCAATAAAACATCCATAAGTGTGAAAGAAAACAGATTGCATGAGTTGATAAACATAATTTTACCTGCCATAAACAAACTTTACAACAAAAGGAAGAAACTTTTGCAGAAAAGAGGAAAATCCCAGGATGCAAAAAACTCCCTTACTAGCCTCAGTAAGAAACTGAGATGCCTCATAAAATCCTCCAAAGCTAGTTACGAAAATAAAATTGCCAAAGATTCCAATGACAACCACAAAGCATTCTATAACTATGTCAAGAATCTAAATGGCAATGCTCAGATCTGCTCTGAGCTAAAACAGAATGGCATTAAATATACTGATCCAAAGGATATTGCCAATATCCTGGCAGATCGATTCAGTGCCAACTTCACCCCCCTCTCACCCCCTAAATGGCCCATCTCAATACCGGAAGATTGCCAAATTCCAGTAATAACGGCCACACAGGTTCAAAACGCACTCTCTAAAGCCAAGAATACAGCATCCATGGGACCAGGTGACATCCCGGGCTGTGTACTACATGAACTACAATATGAACTGGCACCTCACCTAAGTGTCATGTTTAATCATAGCCTCACTTCAGGTTTCATGCCCACTGAGTGGCGCAGAGCTACAGTTATCCCAATCCACAAGGGGGGATCCAACTTGGATCCCGGAAACTACCGTCCCATTAGTCTGACAAGCCTTATCTGCAAGGCAATGGAGCGTATTATCATGGAACTTATAAACAATGACATTGGCAACCTTCAAACACTGGACCCCACCCAGTTTGGGTTTGTGAAGGGCCAATCTTGTCTCCTGAACCTGATTGACTTCTTTGAATCAGTCTCCAGAGCCATGGACAAGGGTAAGGTGGTCCACACAGCCTATCTAGACCTTGCCAAGGCCTTTGACACCATCCCCCACTCAGGAATCATAGATAAACTTACTAAGTTGGGCATTAATCCCTATGTCACCCAATGGGTTGCTAAATGGCTTACTGATAGAACCCACACTGTAAAAGTAGCCGACTCCAAATCCAGCTCCAGACAAGTGACAAGTGGAGTACCTCAGGGTTCAGTCCTGGGGCCGCTCTTGTTTGGCATCTACTTCTCTGAAGTACAGGTCAACACTAAGGGACTCTGGCTAACAAAGTTTGCAGATGACTGCAAACTGGGAGCCATTATTGAATCCCAAATGATGTGGATACTCTACAAAAGGGCCTTACAGAAACAGATGCTTGGTGCCAGAGCCATGGGCTCAAGCTCAATGCCAAGAAATGTATTGTTATCCCCTTTGGGAAAAACATGTATCCATGAATTACCATATAGGTGGCAGTACACTAAACACAGAAATTGTGATAAGAGACTTAGGGACACAGGTGGACAGTGGTCTCACCTTCGATAACCACATCGCCACAACAGTCAGGAAATCCTTTTATGTGGCACACCTCATCACGAAGGGCTTTTCATCCAGAAAAAAGGAGGTCATTGTCCCACTGTACTCATCCCTCATTAGACCTATTATAGAATACAATGCCCCATTTGGTATGTACCTCTCAAGACATCTGCAACAACTGGAAAGGCCTCAGAAATACCTCACTAAAAGAAGCACAGGCCTAAAGCAGATGCCCTACACTGACCGCCTTAAAAAACTCCAGCTATACTCTGTCGCATATCGTCTACTCAGAGGCGATCTCTGCTTAACATACAAGGCCATGTCAAACCCAGAGCTGTTGGACATGCTACACTTAAAGAAATCCCAATCCCTCAGAGCTACACGCTCCAGGGATCTAAACCTTGTCATCACAATAAACAAAACATGCTGGAGGGATAGGTTCCTGACCCAGAGACTCACCAGACTCTGGAATAGATTGCCCATACATGTCAAGCAGTGTGCCTCTTTGGACCTCTTCAAGAGGAACCTTGACGACTGGATGGGAGAAAGGAAATTCACCCCAGGGATCACGTCAGTCGCCCTGCTAGACAGGGGTCCAGGAAAGAAAATAATATGGGAAGAAATAGCCAGGGAATTGTTATGGCTAGGCTTATATAGGCCCTAGGGCTGATAGCCTAGTACCAACCTATGAACCTATGAACCTATGATTACAAAATCAACGGTCAGATTTTAATGTTGGGAAGCAACCACTACTACCGCGAAAATCTGGCTGCGATAATACATAAGTACCCATTTAAGTTATCTTAACATACAAACTATTATAAATAACCAACATTTAAAGCTGACATTTCAATACTGTGATGCTGCTTACGTAAATTTTTCAGAAGAGGTGACTACTGCCTTTTAATCCCTGACTGATCCAAGTGCTTTGTTTTGCTATGAAAGAGGAGTGTTAAGTTCTCCTCTCTGCAATAAAAAGAGTGTAAAACAGTTCCACAGCTTTCTGTCTTTTCTATATCAGCTGCAATGTTCCTGATATTAGCAGGATTAATTGCTCATTCAGGATTGACAGCAGTATCCGACAGGGTAAACTACAAATTTAACTGTGTCTATATGTCATGCAGGTAGAGGCAAACTCCTCTGCAAAGTATGTGAGAAGTTAAGCTTAAAAAAAGTAGGTGGACTTTCCCCTTCCTTTGATTCCAATGGAAGGAAATAGGGATTTTAAAAAAGTACAAGCAGGTTTCTGGTACCTACAAAATACTGGAACCATATTGTAAGGAGAAAAGAAACCTAAGGATTGAGTTAAACTGTAGGAGAGGGCAGAGTTTTCCTTTAAATAAACATGTATACTACAGATGGGTGGCCACGGTGGTGCAGCGGTTAGCATTGCCGCCTCACAGCAAGAGGTTCTCCCGTTCGATCCTCGGTTGGGGTGCCTTCTGTGCAGAGTCTGCATGTCCTCACTGTGGTCGCGTGGGTTTCCTCTGGGTGCTCCGGTTTCCTCCCACATCCCAAAGACATGCTGTATGTGGATTGGACACACTAAATTGGCCCTAGGCGTGAGTGCGTGCATGTGTGTGCCTTCTGTGGAAGGTTGGGTGCCAGGCTGGCAACTCAACACCGTAAAACTCCACTGCCAATCATGAGCAGATGGTGATCCGCTGTGGCGACCCCTGACCGGAAAAAGCCGAAAGAAGAAGAAGAAACATGTACACTACAGATGTAGGTTTTGCACACACATGCCAAAAGTGTTTTTTTTCCTTTCTTTCTTACTGTAAACAAACATTTATACTGGTAAGCATGCATCATTTAATAGTTTAGAATAGATATAAATGCATTTTTACTGAGATTAAGACTGTATATGCCCACAATAATGAAGTTTTCTTTGTACTGCACTGTGCCAGTTAACTTCTTTCTGTTTGAAGCTTAATTTACAATATGCATGCTGAGCACTTTGTCTAATCAGTATGCACATTCTAGAATAGGAATTAGACTGTATTGTATAACTGACCACATCCTTCTTTACATTATTTTCAACCACAAAAGGAAAGTGTGAATTGAGGGCATACTGTAGAAGGATGTACTGATTCATACTTCAGAGAAATAAGTTTACATATAAAAGAAGTACAGCATCCTTAGTATTTTGATTGTAGAAATATTTGACTGCATTTTCAGTTACACTGTGCTCTACATTTGTCCTTTCCTTTGAAGATCTGTCACCTGCCACATCAATGTTAAGACAGGGCAATGATTATGCGTTGATTATTTTCATCATCCTCATCACCATCATCTTCTTTATGGCAGCCTTACCCTACAGAAGCTACGGCATCGGAAGGCTCCTTTTGAAAGAAAGTACATGTTGTCTGGCCCTGTAGGTGCTGATGCAGGGAGCGCCCTTCTATCTTAACATGCCATTGCTAGTGCATGGCAAGTTCACACTGAGATAGCAGAGTCTCTACTACTGGAGGGTCTTTAAAGATTACAAGTAAAGCCAGTCGTGGCTAGTTTAATGCATTCATACTTTAGTGATGTATGTCATCTACTTAAGCAGATAAGTAAGGCTTTGTCACATATAACTGTGCATATTACAACAGCCAGACCAGACATAAAATAACTAGAATAATTTGCTCCAAGTGAATCTTCTAGGTATACTCTGTTAAATTCTATGTGTTTCACCTATATGGCATTACTCATTTCATGGCAGTTGTTGAGACCCTATCCTGTTTTCTTTCAGCATTATTTCATTCTGCCCTGCTGTGTATCAAATGGACATCAGTTTGTATCCTTGATAAACCTTACACATGTATCAGCCAACCTTATTTTGTAGACATCCCTCCAGCTTTGTGCTCAACAACTTGTTTCTGGACATATTCCCCTTACATGCTAGTCTGCCTTTTATCTCTGTTGTTTGCTTTTTATCTCTGTCTCCTTCTTGCAATGTTTTTTTTTCAAATAAAAGTGACCAGCCATGTCCAAAAAAGATGAATGTATCTATAATTTGCATCTTCTTTGTGACTCAGTTTTATGCATGGTTTCCCCTGTGTGCTTTCTCCTTTCTGCTTCAAGTCTTATCATCCTATAAGAATGAAATGTGTTTATATTCAATTACTAAGAACTGTGCTGAATAAGTGGCAGTCTGTTCTTCATGTACTAAATCTTCTTGTACTTCTGAGGATAAAAGTCTACACTCAAGATCTGATGAAGGTGGTTTATTATGTAGTAGCAGTATACAGCAGAGGTAGATGTCAACAATATATGAATCAAATCTTACTGCTGTTTAATAACAATTATGATTAACTGAAATACATTGGATTATGTCTATATTTTCCACACGCGTACTGTCTGTAGCTTCTGTACTCAGAATTGTTCCTTTTCTCCAAAATGGCAGACTTAATACTAACTTGTATTCTTTTTCTGACTTCTGTGGACTGCACTGCACTGAATTTGAGTATCATGCTAAACTAACTTACTAACTTGTCTCTGAAGTATTTCTCCTAATAATATCAAATCCTGTAAATTTCCTACAAGTTTTACATGCCTCATTAATTTTGGTTCCCAAACCTCATACCACCTAAACAGTATCTGTTTGTACTTAATGTACTCTATATTCTGTTAGCACATTTTATTCTTATCAGTATTCTTGACTGAAGGTTATTTCTATTGTAGTCTTCACTGAAACATTCCTTTTATTTTAACTGAAACTGCATGTAAAATATACAGGGCTGCTTTAATATGGCTTGCATTTCTAGACTTAAGCAAACAGAATACTGTATGTCTAAATTAAACCTGATCTTACAATTCCTCCTGAGATACCTGAACAAGGCTTCACCTCTGTATACTTCAAAATATGAAATATAAAATGAATACACAGACCTGACATTACATTTTCAAGCCTATACAAGGTCTATTTAATTAACTGTATGTATGTGGAATTTGTTCCAGAATAATTGTCTCCAAAATTAATGAAATGGCATTTGCTTCTGTAATTTCTTTATAAATTCATCAATATAATCTACAAAGGATACTATAATGTTCACTAAATCTAATACAACTATAAAATAATTTATTTTTGTCTGGCAAATAAACTTGCAATTTTAACTTCGATCACTAGGTGTTACTTGAGCACTTACGGTCTGTTTATTATCTAAAAATCCTTTGAAGTCTCTTAACATTAAGATGTAATTATAACTGGCAATTCTTTAACATGTCTTAGAACTGGTATTAAATGTTTTATGCAAAAAGATTTGGTGATAGCCTTCTATAAAAAGCCTGTATGTATCTTGAAACAATTACCATATACTATATTAACTTGTTTCTGGAAATTTTCAGCTAGATTTGTTGAAGTGTTAACTAGTAATCCCATACTATACCTTTTAAGTGTTGTTATAGATGTCTGCATTTTAAATTTGTGCCTCAAACATCCTGTAAATATCTTTGTGCTTTAATTGTAAAAGTACATTTACTAAAACCTGCACTTTCTACATTTCAGATCTATACCTTTGCATAACCCATTAGTGTCTTTTTAACTTTCTGTCTAATGTACAATAATCATTATGTAACGTGCAATGTATTCTGTAACAAATTAAGCCTCACCTGTCATACCTTGAGTATATTAAATAACTATTGACTTATTTTTAGATAACTTATCTTGATAAGCCTGTTACAAATAATTCTGTCACTTTACCCTTAACACCAATAAATAAATAATGAGGTGTTGTGTAATTCTGCAAAGTCTATTATATATGCATACTATTTATTTATGTTGTAAACTGTCTGCTAAAGCTGTTAGAAATGCAAAACTGAGTATGAACGTTCAATTCTGAAATCTGACTAAAACGTATTATAATGAACATTTAAAATAACAGGCAATCATAGTACGAATGTTGTATTCTAAAAGATGACTGAAATTTACACTAAAGTGATCCATATCTACACTGAACACCTGATACAGCTATGCATAAATGTTATATTCTGGAAACAAACTTCACTAAAGGAATACCTATCCTGTCAGTAGCATCTGAAAACAGATAACAACAAACTAAAATCTGGTAAATGTTATATTCTGGAAACTAAGCTTTCACAAAAGGAATAACTTTTTTCTGCCGGTATAATCTAAACACAGATGACAGCCTAAACTGAAATCTGATGCTGTTATACATTTGTCTGAAAATTTGTCTGAAAACTTAACTTGAAATTGAAACTTTAGCTTGAAATACCTGTCTGAATATATTTCTGCATACCTTCTTTAACTGTAATCTGCATAAATATACATCTGTTGTATGCACATTATAACACTAAAGAATACTTTCTTTGGATAACTGAAACATTTAAGGAAACAGTGGGGGAAAAAACAATAGTTTTCACTTGTGGCTTTTGTGGTTTAATTCAGTTTTCTTGAAATGTGTACAGGCCAACAAAGAACTTGCAAAACAGACAATTAAGGCAAGCAAAATAAGCCTTACTCTACACTGTCCCAAGTCACTGCTGGAGTATTCCAAAATAAGCCCTACAGTTCTTCTTTTCCTGGATGTTGCTAATACAATTAGGCCTTCAAATCCTCCCACCCATCTCTGGTCCAAGTGTGGGTGGCAGATGTAATGATATTTTTCTGACTGCATTGAAAAACATACATTACAGAATAAGAAACTAGATATTATTCTAAGATCCAAAACTGACAGTTTATCTTTCTGTAGCAATACCTGCAATGCACAAAAAGCAGTACCAGGTACTTAAAATAACATCTGCATCTTTTAGAATTATAAACTGATAACACTGGTTGTTGCTCTGATGTTATCTGCATTTCCCTGCCTGAAATAAATTCATGATACTAATAAATAAATTCTTATAAATCTGTAACCAAACTGATAAGCTACTATACTGAAATAAACTTATGTTAGGTATAAATATATTCTTTTAAGTCTTTAATCAAACTGATAATGTACTACAATGATATAGAAAGGCTATGACTTTTTTAATGAGTTAAAAATAAACCTCAATGGCATTTTTTAACGTTTCCTGCATTTCTTCACCTTTATAAAAATAATCTTAACTGTTTTTTTTTTTCAGTTTTATTCTGTTACCCTCAGGTCATAACTTACGAAATAATTTCTTCAGTGTTCAGGTCTCTGTCCATTGTGTTATGTGTTTCTGTTTTTTCAGCTGAGGACATTTAACTCTTTCAGTACTTCTGAATGCTGCAAGAGTTTATCATTGCTTTCTACATCTTCCTTGGATAAATGGTAAGGGCTGTTGCTGCATAAAATGGTCAATAACATTTAATTGATATTTACCATACTGTTTAATGGCATACAATACTGCCCTTAATTCAGCTCACTGAGCTGGTCTGTAATTTGATAACTCAGTTATGTAAGCCCATGCCTCTGGTGTACTCTAGTAAACTGCAATTTCTGCACGAAATATGTAAAATCTTGAACTATTTATATATACACATTTACTACTAGAATTGAACTGCTCTAATTCTGGTGCTTTATTTGTCTGTCCTTTACAAGTATGTGAAGTTTCCTCATACAGCAAAATTAAATTGCATTTTTCCTGACATGAGACTTGAACCTGTGCCTTCAATAACATAGAATATTTTTGCTGCATTCTTTTCTTGCATGAAATCCAAATATTTGAATGTAGTGTCTGTCCGTTACAAGTATGTGAAGTTTCCTCATATAGTAGAATTAAATTTCATTTTATTCCGACGAGATTTGAACCTGTGAATTCAATGACACAATATATATGCTGCATTCTTTTCTTGTATGGAAACCACATTTTTTACTGCAGTGTCACTATGAAAAATGTAACATTGACTTTAAATTCTACAATTTGTAAAACTAGCAAGACATCATTTAACATCTGTAAATGTTCTTCTTCTGTCTCTATCTGTATCAAGATATTATTACCACAATTCCAAGACCCTGACATTGTCTGCTGATACAAAATAATAGCAAAAATATGTAATCTGCCCGATCTGCAACTGTAAACCATTTATTCTGCAAATTAAACTTGACTATCATTTCTATTGTACAATGCACATGTGCTTCTAGAATGGTAAATATGTATACCAACTTTAAATCTAGTACTAGCTAGTAACAGTTACATTTTCCTTTCAGTCCATAAAATGAATTGAAATTTTCCTTCCAATGTATCATTGCTTCTCTGGGAATAAAATACTATTTCTGAAAATTTGGTAATTTGTCTGCCAGTACTTCAGCTGTGGCAAATGAACAATAATGTATTTGGTTTTTAGCCTATGAATCTGCATATTTCTATAGCAACTGATTTTTTTTATGTCTGTACATTACATGCACGATCTACTGCACATGATTTCTTACAAGTGTCACTTGTGTGCACTGCTGTACATTCTGTAGCATTTATATTTATCCATAAAACTCATGTTACTGTAACCTAAAACAACATGTAATGCTGATGACATGTCGATGTCTAGTACAATACTAGGCACTCAGAACCATTCACTGCTGCAATCTTTGACCCTTTAAATCCTAACAACTTTACAACTGCACTTGTGTCCTCTGGTAGAGGTCTGTCTGCAACTGAAATCAATATGTCTACCCTAATAAGTACGTCTTTCCATAACTTTGTTTCCTGTAAACAATGAAATATATGGTTAATCATTCCTATTTACCTTACATGATGACAGATACAGAAAGCTGCTGAAGGCAAAAGGGGTACTTAGTAATCTAAAAGGGCAGTTTTTAACTGTCTACTACCATAACAGAAGCACATATGTGACACACGATGCATATGAGTTACATTTGGAATGACTGCACAGAAACTTCACAGAAATGTCAAATGAAGCTGAAGTTGCATCTCCATGGTATATGATCTGGTAACCATATATTCAAAAGTTAAGGAAAACTGTTATAGTGCTTTAACACACTTACTGTTGCCACACAGAGAGCAACCACCACACAAGAGTAGTGGGAAGCTGTTAAATACATCATTCAGACTTTTACACTTCAGTATTCCACACCATTCTCTATGCTGTCATCATACAAAAGCTAATTGCTTTAAAAACTGACCTATATATTAAGATAAAAAACAAGCTGGCTGATAGAGCCCACAAAGTGTGAGTTACAGATACCTCATCACTAAGAAAGAAAGTGACCATTAGTGCCTCTCAGGGCTCTGTGCTGGGATCTCTTGTTTTGGTACTTACTTCTCAGATCTTCAAGTGGAGAGCCATGACTTCTGGCACTTA
This sequence comes from Protopterus annectens, assembly GCF_019279795.1. NCBI lineage: Eukaryota > Metazoa > Chordata > Ceratodontiformes > Protopteridae > Protopterus > Protopterus annectens. Next base: position 679,602,885 of record NC_056748.1, read on the forward strand.
AAGTTTGCAGATGACTGCAAGCTGGAGGTTGTTGTCAAATTACCTGATGATGCTGAAACCCCCCCTGAATGAACACTACCAAGTAAACCCTTAGTGTATGCTAAAACATATACAGTCACCTTTGGTGGACAACCCGTCCCCGCATCATACTGTATAACCAATAGACCACTACAAAACTAAAATTTTGTCAGGATCTAGAAACCTGGACTGAAAGCTCCATCTCTTTTGACCATCATGTCACAACAGTTGTCCTTTTATTTAGTCCACCTAATTGCTAAGAAAATATCATGACGTTCTAAAGAGGTAATCACTCGCTTATAATCAGCATTGATCAGGCCAGTTATCAAAATAGAACATCCATCTTTGGGATGTATCTCACTAAACATGTCAAACAATTAGAAAGACCCCAAAGGCTCCTAACCAATAAAATCACAGGCCTAAAGTCCCTGAGCTACCAAGAGAAGCTGGAAATTCTCCCCTTTTATTCAAAGTCTTACATACTTTTGAAGAGAGATCTATCTTGCTTACTGCACCATTAGATATGCATTTGTCCTGGACCTGCTGTTTCTCTGCAAGTCCAATATCTACACTTATATTAGGACCAGGAACCTAAATCTTCACCAACAGATAAATACAGCACAGTGGAGAGGCATGCTTAGAAGTCAGCACCTCCCAGTCCTTTGGAATAAATTTTCCCTACATGTTAAGCAGTGAGATTCACTATTTTTCTTTTAACATAAACTAGTGACTGAATGGGTATTCACAAATTTACTCTGGGTTGTACTGGTGTGGCCCTCTTGGTGGAAGGAGGTGCTGCCTGAGGGATGGTACTGGCAAGGCATGGATGTTTATAATATTCTTGGCCTTGGAATATATATGAATATAAACTGTTTTTATGCCTCACTCTCATAGCTCGTCAAAACACATGCGCCTATCCTCAAAATGATCCTGACCATAAAGTGGGTGTAAGAGAATGAATGAATAAGTTAAATACAGAAAAAATGATTAATACAGTGTAAGTCAGTATAGCTGCAGTGAAACCTACTTTGGGGGAGAATTCTGCTGTCTGAGCCAACTTATGGAAATTAAACTTTACTTGTAGAACAAATCTCTCAGTTGTATTAAGTATGTATGGGAATTTAATATCTTGTACTTGCATAAAGCCTACATACCTCGTAAACAAAAGCAATCAATCAAACAAACACATTGTCCAGTATTTTGTGGAATATCCATGATGTTGCCTCCTGTTTCTGCCCTGTCCCTCATAAAATATTTGATTTTCTGGTAAATCACTCAGGATTATACGTATCAAGTGTCTAGAATGTTGCAGAATGTCTAGATTATTGCCCCTTGTTTTTGGTCTATTCCTTATAAAATATGTGGCTTTCTGATAATCTCTTTAGGACTGTGCTCACTAAATAAAGAACATTTCAGTCTGAGACTTCACATCCTTCAGAAAATGCATGCTAATGCACATCCTGTTATTCTAACAGTTTTCTAAGTTTAAAAGAGCAATATTAAAATCTGTCCCTGATTTGAGACCCTTACCCCCCCCCCCCCATTATTTTTGGCTTTGTCCAGAGTTCATAAGTAAAAGTTGAGAGGTATGAAGAGAATTGCAGTCATTCACTAATGTCAGGCAATAAAGTTTCATGCTTCTATTGTTCATAAATTTCATGCTGATGAGAAACCTGTTCTGTTAACATTTTCAATGAATAGGCAATTGTTAAAAATTATCCCTAGTTTTGTGCCTTTATTCAAAACTCTTGAGAAAGAAGTTGATAAATATGCTTAGAAATGCTCACATAAATATGTCTGTCATAACTATGAGCTCAGGCAGCCAGAAAAAAAATGACTTATTATTCATATCTTTTCTGGCTGACTGAGCTTGTATTTTCCTCAAAAAATCCAATAAAAATTATTTCACGTAGTTGCTACTCCCATGGCAGCTTCAGGGCACATTGGTCAGCTTGTGAAAGTGTGTGAGGGGATACTCCCACCTCACCCTATAGCTCTGGAACCCATGGAGAGGTTAATTATCGGGTTCAGTGCTAGACTGCAACACCCTTTAGAGACATTCTGAAAATCCTTTTTTATAGAATTAGTAACAATGCTAACTTGAGCTATGGTACGTGTTTCTTCTTTATTTTGCCCTGAAGTCTGTGTATTATTTTCACTTGTGTTTACTTTATTACACTGAGCAAAATCTGCACTCTGATACCTCTCCCTCTACCACCCACTCTGTGCATTATTTTTACTATTTTTTTTAAAATAAACAAACTAGAATTTGTTACATTCTGAACACTTATATTTGAAGTAACATTAACTTGAGACACTGAAAACATCTGATGTGTGTTCTTTACTGAAATTTGCATGTCAAGTACACAGGCTGAGCTGATGTCAGTCTGATCAGTATTTGCAATACTGTAATTTAACTTTGTATTTTGAATTACATGTACTGTGTCACTTGCACTGACTTATGAAAATATAAATTGGAATTTGTTACAATTTGCAAGGTATCCAAGTCTGAAATCATATTGACATTAGAAGCTGAATACATTTTAAATATGGATTCATACTGCAAATCAAGAGAAAGTGTGTCTATTACCTCACCCATTACAGTTTGCTTCAGTGTTTTAACCCTTTTGTGTCTAGAAAGATGCAACATTCTCGAACTATTAACATTCAAAGTTAAATTAACCCTTCTGGGACATAATTTTTTTAGTTGCTTTTCCTAAAACTTTAAACCACACACATACCTGTCCCTTTACTGTAAAAGTTTTATCTAACATAGCTATACAATTTATATTTACCAAAGTAATTAAACTTTTCTGAGATTTATTGCCTGATTTACTTAGAAAATGCATGGTAATAAAATTGAATGCTCACGTAAGTAAAGTTGAGGGAGTATTGAACTAGCAGCCAGGTATGTCTTAGATTCTATGAACTACCTGTCATAAGGATTCCCTTGGATTTGTGACATCACATTGGAAAACTGGAGATCTAGCTCCTGCTTTGGAGGTGGTGAAGTGTTTTGATGTATTACTGTATACAGGATAATGTCCTTTATTCTGGCACCTTGGGGAGTCTGAAGTGTTTTGATACTTTATGGTAGATTTTCTGAAGTAATGTTTTGAAGGAACACTGCTGCTCTGTAAAATGCACATTCTCTCTGCTGATGAACAACTGTAGATTTGGAAGGTTGCTATAGGGTTTTGGGACTCACTTTAACTGAAAATATTGCCATCACCCCCTTACCCCCCCCCCCCCCAGGTGGCTCACCATTGTAGAAATTGAAAGGACTGTATGAAACTGTAAGATACTGGAATGAAGCTGGAATGAATCAAATAGATGTCTTTATCTTTAATTACCCACAATTGTGCTGAAGTGCTTGTCTCTCCTTTGTGTCAAAACTTCTTGCACCTTTCAGAATAAAAGTCTGCATGCAAGACCTGATGAAGGTAGTTTATTATGTACTGGTAGCATGCAGTAGAGGTAGATAACAATATATGAATCAAATCTTACTGTTCTTTAACAACAGTGTGAATGAACTGAAATAGACTGAATTATAATTTACTTTGCTTCTGCACTTATTAAACCGTCCAGAGCATCTATATTCAGAATTCTTCCTTTTCTCCTGAATGTCAGACTTAATACTAATTTGCATTCTTTTCCTGACTTCTGTGCACTGCACTGCAATGACTTCCTCTATATCAGTCGAAACTAACTCACTGACTTCTGTGTCTGAAGTATCACTCCTAATAATGCCAAAACCATGTAATGTCCTTAGAATACTACACTCTTCTTTAACCTTGGTTCCCAAGCCTTGTATCATCTAAACAAGATCTGTCTGTACTCAATGTCCTGCACATTCTGTTAGCACATTTTACTCTTATCATCATTCTTGACTGATGATTATTTCATTTTTATCCTTCACTGAAACATTCCTTTCTCTTGAAATTGCATTCAATGAAACTGCATGTAAAATGTTTTAATAGGCCTACTTTAATATGGCTGCATTTCTAGACATATCCAAAGAAAATTCTGTGCTTATGTCTAATCAGCTACCTTTAAATGAAACCTGATCTTACACACCCATTTTCTGTTGCTGATTTATTTTTGTGTGGTGGGGTCTGTTGATAATAGCTTTGTCAATAAAATTAACTATTAATAAAAAAATGTGTCAATAAATTGTGTTTGGATAAAATTTGTTAAAAAAATTAAATATATCTGTATCTATATATCTATATCTTTATATATATTAAACATATATATATATATATATATATATATATATATATATATATATATATATATATATATATATATATACATATATATAGAGAGAGAGAGAGAGCATCCATACACAAACACACAATTACACGTATGTGTGTGTTTACCAGGGGGAGAGCACTGATCATAAATGACCAATTTCAAGGTCATCGCAGTCAGTCAGTTACACAATGCAAGTGGAATACAGGAAAAGACAAAGGTTACAAATGTAGCAGGTAACATGACATAACAAAGTAAGGGCTATACACAATGTTGTGAAGGAATACATATAAAGGCAAGGACTATACAGACTACTGTTAATATACATCCAACAGGTATACAATGCAAAAAGGATATAGTAACAAGCAAATAATACAAAGTATTACACAAAGTTTGTGTTCCAGTGTTGTTTTTAATGTTACTAGACCAAAATGGCATTTCTTAATTTTGTTTTTCTTCAGTCATGTCTGGCACTGTAATTCACCATTGGCTTTGGCAGATACATAAGAATATATAGGCATACTGATATTGAGTGATCCATTATATTTCAGTGCAAGAAAAGGAACATTATACCTTAAGACTTATCTATAAAGAATACGTTGAGAAATAAATTATTTGTATGCACAACTCTGCAGAAGGACCTCTGAGAAATGGGGGGAATTGCTAGTTTCATGCAGTTTATACAAAGAATGATCTTTCACTAACAATACTGTAACATATTTTCCTCACTAGAATGAATGTCTGATGTGCCAGATCCAGCCTCTCTGCATATAACAGACATGAATTACAACTGACTATTAAGAACTGCTCTGTCCAGAAAGAAGAAACTACACAACCTTCAACAGGTGATAGTTTCCAATAGTTAATAGCATGAGAGGACTAGAACCAGTTACACATGAGCAGCTCTCTGCTGTTAGTCTTTCTAACCACACAGTAGCTCTCAGTGAACTGTCAGTCCTTTAGAAGGATCTTAAATGTTTCCACACTAAACTGCTTGACAGAGCATAACTTTGTGGAGAAAATGAGGAATATTTTCTTAGATTGATAGTTAAGGAATTCTTTCATGATACAAAAACACACACAAATGCAAATAATGTGAATCCAAAAACAAGTACGAAAAAGTCACCTTCACTCCTCAAAGTGAACACAGTGCAAAAACTGTACATCTATATTGACTGTTTTAGACAATGTGAAAATCATCAAATCTTGAATGTGCAAAGAAAAATCTGTTATAACCTTTCTCCAGCTGAAAGAATGGCAATTAAGTCCTTGAAATCTAATTAAATCATCATCATAAAAGAGGCAGTCAAATAGTCTGCATTGGTTATTCAGAACCATGTTGATTATACTGTTGAATCTAATAGATAACTTTCTGATTACACTTACTACAGACAGTGGACTGGATATTCCAGTGCACAACAGAATTAAAGAAACTTAATAAATTCTTCCTAGATTCCATCCATGGCCACCTTTGCAGAGATACTCACTAACATCCTACCAAAGGACCAGAGACCTCCCAAGTGCAAACAGATCACACATTGGAACACAAACAAACCCCACTTCACATAGCAACACACGTACAAGTGTCACAACAAATAAGCCGCAAGGTAAAACACCTCAAAACCTAATATCCTAGTCATAATGAGACACACAGATGCTTTTTCTCACCAGGCTGGACAATTAATAAGTCAGGGTTATCTGCCTGTGGGGTGCCTGGACCCATCAAATTATGTACATAATCAAGCCACTTAATTACCATTATGACTCTGTTATAGCACATGTTGGAGTGAATGACTTGAGACGTACCTCTCTGGACTACATGAAGACAGACATGACTGAACTCTCATATTATGTGTACCAGGCAGGTATGTCCCTAGCACAAAGTAGCATTTTACCCTTACCCAGGATGATGCCACAATACAGACAAAAAAATGATTAACTTCAACAATTGGCTTAGCTTCTGGTGTTATCCAGGGGGGATACGGTATCTGTCAGCCTGGGGAGACATGGTCGACAGACCATGCTGCTTTGCCAGAAATGGTCTTCATCTGTCACTGCTTGGTTTTCGGGTTACTGGCAAAGATTTTTGCCTCCCTCATAGTGCCTTTCTATGCAATGCCAAAACAAAAAAAAAGTCCAGATGTAAAGAAATTCACTCGAGACAAACTCAAGGCTATGCTGCTTAATGCTAGGAGCCTCAACAGAAAACTGCACTCCTTGGAAGCACTCCTTACTTTGGAAGATGCTGATGTCTGTGCAGTCACTGAGACTTGATTCAAGGCCGCAGAGAGCACCCTGCCATACAAGGCTACATTGCCTTCCACACATTCAGATCCCAAAATGAGAGTGAAAAAACAAAGGTGCAGGTGAACCTATCGTCATTAAATCCAAACACACCTCAAGACTGGTTAAAGAGTACAACTCTCTAGAGCTAATTCAGGTACAATTAAATACAGGTAAAACACCCTACCACATCATTGCTAGTTACAGGTCCCCCACCATGAACTAAGAGAAACACACTGACTACCTGGACTTGCTAGAATCACTCCCTATACAGCCAAACACTTTGGTCAGGGGAGACTTCCACTATTCTTTCACAGATTGGACAACATACATATGCAGAAATGAGATCGCCCTGAGGTTCCTGGACTTTGTTAATTTGAATGCTCTGAAACAGCTTGTCTGCACACCTACAAGGGGCTTGAATGTCCTGGACCTGTTAATCACCAACATGGGTAGGGCACTGCACTACCCCCGGTGTATTGCACTTTCTTGTGAGGTCAGACACTAAATCTGTCTGGTTTGAAGTAAAGATCAGACTGGACACCCCCACAGGAGCAAAAAAACTGAAAGATTTCTCCAAAGCAAACATTAGCCTACCAAGCCTGCCCCCGCTAACACAGCCAACAATGATTCCTATGGAGAGGAGTACACAAATGCCCTATATAGATATTTAAACAACTGTATAGACTCAGCTGAACCTGTCAGGCTCAAAACCAGGTTCTCCCAAAGAAACAGGCCACCCTGGTGGACTGCAGGTATAAATAGATTATATAACAAAAGGAAGAAACTGTTATCCAAGAACAAGAGGGAACTTGTTCACTAGAGGAAGAATACCCTCCACAGCTTGAACAAGCAAATCAGATATCTTGAAAAGTTCAGTCAAGCCAATTAAGAGGCTACATTAGCTTCTCTAGCTAAAGACAACCATAAGGCTTTCTTTAGCTATATCCAAAATCTTAAAGGGAATGCCCAGCTAAGTGCCAAACTGATTGTGGATGGTACTACTCACACTGAACCCAAAGAAACTGCCAACATGCTGGTGGACAGATATGGCACAAATTTCAGCCCCCTGTCCCCATCAGACACAGCCCAAAGCATCCCTGTCACCAGTCCACTACCTGCATCTCCAGAGACCAGATCATATCCACCCTCTCCCAAGGCTAAAAATACAGTTTCCATGGGACCAGATAACATCTCAGGTTTCTTACTAAACAATCTAAAACAAGACCTAGTGGAACTGCTTGGCACTCTCTTCAACCATAGCCTGAGCACTGGCTTTGTTCCAGCAGAGTGAAGAACAGGAACAGTAATCCCCTTGCACAAAGGGGGGCCCATCAACCCGCCCTGGGAACTATAGACCGATAAGCCTTATCTGCAAGCCCATGGAAATAATCATCATGGACCTTATCAGCAAGAACATAGGCAACCTTCAGACTCTTGACCAGATCCAGTTTTGACTTTGTTAAGGGCAGGTCTTGCTTATTAAACCTGGTGGACTTCTTCAAGAATGTCACCAAAGCCTTGAATGAGGGCAAACACCTATCTTGACTTAGCCAAGACCTTCAACACAATCCCCACTCAGGTATCGAGAAACTCTCCAAGCTGGGGATTAACCCATACATCACTAGATGGGTAGCAAACTGGCTAAACGGCAGAATGCATACTGTCAAAGTTGGGGATTCCACAGTCACCAGTAGACTAGTTACCAGTAATGTACTACAGGGATCTGTGTTGGGCCCTCTACTATTTGGAATCTACTTCTTGCATGTCCAGGCAAAAGTAGATGGCCTGCGGCTTACTATGTTCACAGATGACTGCAAACTAGGTGCAATCATTGAGTCCCCCAATGATGTTAACATATTACAAAAGGGGTTAACACAAACTAATGATTGGAGCCAAAGTCATGGTCTAAAACTAAACACAAAAAAGTGCATCATTAGCCCCTTTGGCAAAGATGTGGCCCATGCAAATTAAATTATAGATAGCACCCCTCCTAAGCTCAGACACAGTTGAGAGAGACTTAGGAACACCGGTCACAGTAATTTAAACTTCGATCACCATGTCTCCACATGGGTAAAGAAAGCCTTATACGTTGTGCATCTCATAAATAAGGGCATCACATCCAAGATTAGGGATGTTATAACTCTTCGATACTTGAACCACATCAGACCACTAATTGAGTGCAAAGTTCCCTTTTGCATGTATCTCACCAGACACCTGCAACAACTGGAGAGACCGCAGTGGTTTATACCCAAGAAAATTGAGGGCCTCCAAAAACATGACCTACAAGGAAATACTGAAGGCCCTGTCTCTGTACTCTGTATCCTACAGGTTTCTGAGAGTGACCTGTGCCTGGCCTACAGACCGATCTCTGACCTTACTCTAATGGAAATGCTACATGTACGCAAATCAAATTGGAGAAGAGCCACTCCCTCCATGGATCTCAACCTAGCCTGTGACATAAACAGAACATATTGGAGAGAGAGATATGTCTTCCAGAGATTGTTGCTCCTATGGAAAAAACTCCCACTTCATGTGAAGCAGAGCTCCTCAATGACTCTATTTAAGCGCAAACTTAACAAACTGAATGGAAAACCCTAAATTCACATTGGGGAGTGGCACCTATGTCTTGCACGGACAGGGGCACTTGGTGGTAATCACTGATTCACTCAGCTAACAATGACCATATAGCCATGGTCAACTAGGGAACATGGGTATCACATGGCTAGGTTTGTTAATGCCCTATGGCCATTAGCCTAGTAACCTCTTATGAACCTATGAACCAACTGACAGAAAGATGCATTTGCACAGAAGCAGTAATTACCCAGCCACACTGAGAAGTCTGTTATTTACAGTCTAGCACTACAGTATCACCACATTTGTTGTAGTGATGCAGACAAATTGAAACTGGGCACAGATGAAAGAAGCTATTCTTGCTCAAGGCCACTCTTCCAGGAAGCAGACAAAATAATACAGCTGTCACAATTACAGCTGCTTCTGTATAAAGAGTGGAACACCTGTGGCATAAATACTCTAGTGACAACATATAATTTGGAACTTAAAAACTCTACAAAATTGCAAAGGACTGTCAATCAGCGTTCAGTGAGAAAGACACACTTAGAGATGTTTTTCAAGCATTCTAACCACTATCACTTAAACAGCCAGGAAATCTAAACAATCTTCATGTGAGAAACACACTTAAACCAGAAAAGAACATAGTCCAAAATATGGTACAATAAAGCTATCAACACTATATAAAATAAAAAACTAACAAAAGAAGGAAAAAGAACTAGAAAAACAAATATCACTAAACCCTGCAACCACTGAAGGTACAAATCATGTCATTTGATTTACATGGCTTCCAACATAAAATTTCACAGACAGAAATTGCCAAGTATGGAGTTCATTTACATGTACTTGTAAAAATGTGGTTTATCTAATCAAATGCATGAAATGTCCAAAGACAGGTTATATAGGAGACAGGTCAAGCACTTAGAACTATGATGAATGCCCAAAGACACACAATTACAAACAAAATGGTTGACAAGCCAGTGTCACCATATTTTTAATAGTCTAATCATTCTGTATGGGGTACTGCAACCACTGAAGGTACAAATCATGTAATTTGATTTACATGGCTTCCAACATAAAATTTCACAGACAGAAATTGCCAAGTATGGAGTTAATTTGCATGTACTTGTAAAAATGTGGTTTATCTAATCAAATGCATGAAATGTCCAAAGACGGGTTATATAGGAGACAGGTCAGGCACTTAGAACTATGATGAATGCCCAAAGACACACAATTACAAACAAAATGGTTGACAAGCCAGTGTCACCATATTTTTAATAGTCTAATCATTCTGTATGGGTTACTGCAACCACTGAAGGTACAAATCATGTAATTTGATTTACATGGCTTCCAACATAAAATTTCACAGACAGAAATTGCCAAGTATGGAGTTAATTTGCATGTACTTGTAAAAATGTGGTTTATCTAATCAAATGCATGAAATGTCCAAAGACGGGTTATATAGGAGACAGGTCAGGCACTTAGAACTATGATGAATGCCGAAAGACACACAATTACAAACAAAATGGTTGACAAGCCAGTGTCACCATATTTTTAATAGTCTAATCATTCTGTATGGGATATGACATTTATGGTTCTTTTTCTAATAATGCATGATTTTATGATGAATTGACCCTGGATGCAAACTGACTGTCTCTGAATGTTAAGAATAATGATTAAGATTACTGGGGTCTGTGTTTTAGCACATGTGTTTTATTAATGAGATGGTAGTTATTTTCATGCAAGGCAACATTCTTTTCAGAAAAGTGAGGCATTTCTTTTTGGTACATTTTATGGGGGACACATGGCTGAAGTGACATTCAGCTGCAGACAAATATGTCTGTTGTGAATACTCTGTGGCAAAGAGAAGACTGTGGTGACATGCTCACAACTTCAATACCCAAATGCACAGGAGGAAAATAATGTCCATGGATCCCAAGGAAACATGAGACAGCAAGGACGTATCGCAGTCCATCAGCAGCAGACTGACCAGTGGGTATGCCAGTGGCAGTAAAAATGTAGTGTGTAATAAGCAGTGCCTTTATAATTGATGTGTACTGACCACTACCCCTTCACAGTGTCTAAGGAACATTACTGAAAATGGATACTGGAGCATAAATGTGACTATAGCAGCAGAGAAGATTTCCTCCTTGCTGTAGCACACTTCTACATGTTGTAGTTACACAAGTATGTGCTGTACACTGAGCGCAACACTCATTAATTCTTCTGCCCCACGTACTTAGGTATTAAAGCTGTGGGCATACTAATGTGTGCTTGTCTTTGCCCACAAAGAATTCACAACAGCCATATTTCTCTGCAGCTGAATGTCACTTCAGCTATGTGTCCCCAGTCAAATGTACCACAGGGAAATGTTTCACTGCCTATGTGCCTAAACCTGTGCCAGGGTCAGCGGTGCACTGGCTTGTGATCCTGGTGATCTGGTGACACGACTAACAAATTCAGTGTTTTGATTACTTCAGAGGTAACTGCAGCTAGCACGACATCTGCTTTTTCATGTAGACTGCCAAGAAAATTGTGGTACAGATTGAGCAGGTCTTGGTGATTAAATGTACTCTAGTAGGGTAATTAAATTAAGCTGGCACTTATTTGTTCTTCAACTGCAAGTTTTTAGTCTTGCTAACTGGACAGTGCATGCCACTTCTTTATGTTTACGTATTTTAAATTGGATAAAAGAAGAAACCATCTCCCATTAGCTGTACAATAGCTGTCACATGTAGAGGAAATTTGGGCAAAGCTTAATTAATGGTTGGGGGAAAGGACAAAGGTTGGGAAAGATGTTACATATCGCTCAGATAAACTCAGAAAGTTTAAGTGAAGGGATTTGTGGTAGCGGGTATTTTCTGTGGAATATGAACTTAAGCGAGTCAAATGTATGCCGCTGTTTAGTGACTTCAGTTCTCGATGCTTTGATGGAAAACCATTAATCTGGTGAGGAGTAGAGAAAAAATATGAAGCCAGAATCTTGAAATTTTGCAAAACTCTCGGCAGCTGAGAGGTAGGCTGGAGATGCTCTATAGCTTCGGTCATTCTCTCTGAGTGGCAGATTTTAGTACAGAGTTGTGGAATTCTGCATGCACATCCAGAACTTTACGAAGCTTTGTCTCTATCAGCTGAAGCTTGTGGTTATAGTAGGGAGTATAGGTCCTTTTATTATCGTAATCTTATAATGCTAGCAAAGAAAGGTTAATTTTTATAAAAAATAAATAAATAAACAACATAAACTAAAATAAAACAGGTAATACAATATTATTTACCTGGCTATAACTATATTATTTTTAACCGGTGTCCAATTATTTATTTATTTTTACTTTATTAATCTCATCCTTTCTTTTAGGTACTGTACTTCATCATTATAAGTGCTTAGGGCAGATGGCAATGGACAGCTCAGGAAGCCCAGGGCTTGTTGTCTGTGATATATAAGCAATCGAGACAAGGATTGGGTAAGGAGGAGGAGTCAATGCAGGGTCAAACCCTTTAAAGAAGATAAGAGAACAGCAAAGAAAGGTGCTCCATCTGCAACTGAGAATTCAACCGTATCGGTGGAAGTCTCACCAAAACCAGAAGGCAATGATATGGGGGAGATGGCAGACTTGGGGGCCACTGATAGAGGGCAGAGAGCTGATAAATATCTTGAGGACTTTGTCAATTTCCTACAGGATGAGGGTAGAGCTAGAATATTTCACTTTGCTCTAGAAAAAAAAAAATTGGTACCATGTCAGCATTGTCTGCTAGTCACTAGGGAAGAGTTTCCCCATAACCTGCCTCTCCACCCCTTTAGCTGCCCCAACAGAACAGGGCTGCTCCTCTTGTTTATACAAAGATGAACACTGCAGATGACTTGGAAGTCAGCATCAATTGTTTTTACCTCCTACAGCTATGTTAAAGTCATTATGTGTCACATCCCGTGGGTCCCACATTACCACTCATGTACTGTCAAATATCAAGAGAAAATTAGTAGGGAAAATTTTGTCCACATATTTTATTTTGTGGACACTGATGGTTTTCAGGGTATAATAGACACTGATAATCATAGGGTTAGAGACGTGATGGCAGTACTAGCAGCCATTGGAAAATTAACCTTAGCCAAGGTGAAACCCAGAGCCTGGGACACATGGTCTTTAGGCTTTGTGATCTTTATTGGGGTTATCATAAAAAAGGATCACAGACCAACTCTGCCTATGCCTGCTTATTTTGTGGCCATCAAGGAGGCTCATCATGTTGAAGGCGGGTCAGTTTGGTCATCCTATGATTAGAGAGTTAGAAGATTATAGGCTTTGGACAAATCACGAAGATGGGACCAGAAGTATCCAGATATTTAGTTGACCATAATGCTTGATAGGCCTAGCAATCCCGAGAATGACATGATCGTCAGAGGGCAGAATTAAAGGAAATTTTGTTTGGCTTTTAACAATGGGAGCTGCCCTTAGCTCTCCTGTAAGTTTGCCCATTTATGTCTTGCATGTGTTAATGGTAATCCATTGGTTAGATGCTCACAAAGTCAGGCCTTGCCTCTTTCAACAATGTCTCCATCTCCCATGAGAGCAGCTTGACTTTGCTGCAAAGCAACTCAAAGAGGTGGAAACAGCCCTTTTGTGGACAAAGACTTATCACACCATGGGGTCAGGGTAATTTCAGTCAGTCTCACTCTGCAATCAAGCTACATAACTCGATCCAATGGTTGTTAGAGTATCCATACAGGCAGGCTGCTGCATTTATTATTGAAGTTTTGCAAATGGTTTAAAATTGATTCATCAGTCTTGCTAGATGTCAAGCCAGTTAGGAATCTTTCATCTATCAAGGGACAGGAGGACATCTTTTAGTTTAATTTAGAATGAATGGTTAGCTGGTAGTGTAACTGGGCCTTTCATATCTCTCCCTGGCCAGTGTTTAAAATTTCTCCTATTGGCTTAGTTCCCAAAAAAGCAAAATGGGAGTATAGGTTGATCTAGCACATTTCCCACCCTGATAATTTTTCAGCCAATGACTTTATTGACAAAGAGCAATCAAAAGTCCGCTATTCTTCCCTGGATTAAGTTGAGATTATGAGGTACACAAATCCTTGGCTCTGTAAGCTAGACATCCAGTTAGCTTTTCGGCTGCTTCATATAAGGCAGAAGGACTGGCCTCTGATGAGATTTCAGTTCAGTGGTAATTTATCTTTTTGATAAGGGAATGCCTATTTGGTTCTCAGTAGTGTGTGCAACCTTTGAAGTGTTCAGTATGGCCTTACATTGGTGTTGGCAGAGAAGAGCTCTTCTACAATCTGTGGTTCATTATCTAGGTGACTCTTTGATACGGCAAAGAGGGGGCCATAGAAAGGATGGAAATATTCAAGGACATGTGCATTGCTTTGGGCTTCCTTTGGCAAAGAATAAGTTGGAATGGCTGAGTCCAGTGCAGACATTCCTAGGCTTAGCAATGGATGCTCCTGCAAGGTCCTTCAGACTCCTGGCACTGAAGTTGGTCCAGCTCAGATTCATCATACTGAGGATTTTTTGGAAAGCATAAGGCTAGCATAGGGGACATCATGCATTTTTATGACTTACTGAATTTAGCATGCAGGGTCATTGCACTAGGCAGGACATTTCTGTGTTCCATTTATAATTTGCTCAAAGGGAATAAGACCAAACATTCCAGGGTACACCTCACACAAAGAGTCAAGGATGACCTCTGCCTTTGGATCACATTTTTGAACCATTTTAATGTAGTAGTCCTGTCAGAGTCACCTTGGGCATTATCCAATGAGATTGGCATGTTCCCAGATGCAGCTGGAGAGGTCAGGTGTGGGTGGTTACTTAAAGGAAGTTGGTTTGCTGCTAAATGACATATTTTTGTTCAGACGGTCTTGCAATTATCCACACCCTGAACAAATGCTATTGCAAGTCAGATTGAGTTCATACTGTCATTGATTTGCTAGTTTTATTGAGCTTGCAAATTAACTTAACTTTTTCCAGCATTTGTGTACCAGGTACTGAGAATGCAAAAGCCGATAGCCTCTCCCATTTTCAGTTTGCCAGGTTTGGTCAGATGGCCAGAGATGTGCAACCAACAGTCACCTTGATTCCTCTATCAGTCTGGTTAATTGGAGACAGATATCTGGATTGCTTGTAGCAAAGTGCTGGGCTCAGAGTACCAGCAAGGCTTATTTGTCAATAGTGCAGGCATTCAAAAGTTTTTATACATCAGTCGCCCAGGCGCACAGACCTTGGGGTTTGCCCTTAGTCACACAATTTTTGGTATTTAGATGTTGGAGCGGTGATTCTCAGAGCCCTCCATATACATCTGACAGCCTTAGGTTAGTTAGCACATTTCCTACAGCTTAGGGATTACTCTGACCATCTGGTGACAAGCAGGATATTTAGAGTTTGGGAAAATACAAAAGAGGCATCATAGGACCCTAAGAAACCAATCAGGTGCAGCCCCCTTCCCATCATTGTCAAAGGTCTATTTCTCTCTGCTGTAGCTCTTCATAGCTTAACAAATTGGCCAACACTGTTCACATGTCTTTATGACAAGGGTTTTCAGGCTACTGAGTTTTTAAATGTCTTATGTTAGGAGGAAGTGGTTATTCACAGTCACTTTCTATTGATTTGTGTGAGTAATTCTAAACTGGATCAGGCAAGCAAAAGACACCAAATCCATTTTGATAGTTTTAGGCTTTCAGTTATTTATCCAATCTACTTACCTTTTTATGTAAGATCACTCCTATAAGTGAGTGGGTGGGTCCAGTTGTTTACGTCATCACCTGGTAGACAGTTCAAACTAGTGAGTGCTAACTCACTATTAGTTAATGCTCTTTTCTGTCAAGGCATAGATCCTTATGGGTATTCTTCTCACTCTTTTAGGATAGGGCAGGCATCTGATCTACCTTTGGAAGGTCATTCCATAAAGGTACTGAAAAGAACAGGAAGGTTGTTGTCGAAAGCCATTTTATCGTATATTAGACAATAACACCATGATTTTGTGTTGCAAAGAATAAACTTGTTTGGATCTTTTGTCAATTCCTTTATAAAGAGAGTAGAACTTCAAGCCTCATCTCACTCGGTGGGACACATCAGTTCATTACAAAATAGCAATTGGACAGACCGGTGGTTTGGTTGGTCAGGAATGTCTCAGTCCCAGTTTTTGGTGGTTTGACACCAGTTGGTAGAACTCAGAAGGTTATGCAAAGTATTCTTTATTTACCTTGTAGGGAATGATTTGACCTTAGTCCCTAAAAGAATTGTTTTAGCTAGAATATTTTCAGATCTTCATAGGCTTCAGTCCCTGCATCCTGATTTTGTTTTTTTTTTTTTTTTGTTCTTCGATTGTGTCATGTCTGCAGTGGAGAGGAGCTGGAAAGAACAGTACTACTGAAATTTCCAGATGCTTTATTAACCACAGTGTCTCCCAGTGACCAGACAGATTAGATTTCAATTGATCAATCACAATGATTGGAACAAGCTGGACATAAACTTCTTTAGCCATGACAGACTGCACTTGAACAGCCTAGGTGTCAACTTGTTTAATTTGCACATTGCATTATATGTCAAAAAACTCTTTGAAACGTGGGCTGACCATTTGGTCTTAAAAGGGATTAGAAATATCCAGGCTGAGAGGCCATTTTTGGGGGGGGGGTCATAAATGCATGCCGTTTTGGCATCTGCCTTGCAGCTTCTCCTCTTGTTTTCTCCCTGGTTGTGTTCCAGCAGCCTCTTCATTGTGGTCAGGTTGGTTGCAGTATTAAGTCTTGGCAATGGCAAGCTGTAATTGAGTCAGGAGACAAGCCATAAGGGCTTTATAAGCAGGTCTGAGGCAGCTTGGGTTATGCACCCAGACCTTAACAGTTAGCTAGATTGGGCTTGGTTATGACTACCGGCAAATGTTATGATTTTAATATCTGTGTTATGATCTTGCTGACATGTTATTTTCTTGTGACATCAGAATTGTCCATTTTAATCAATAAAATGGTCACATCATCATATTGTGGTGTCTTCACTAACTCACTGTAGAGTACAATGAAGTCTTACCAGTAAGCCAGATTGTCCTTGTGCTGATCTCAGAGGCAGGATAAGGGCTGCTCACCACTATATATTTTGCTTCTACTGTATCACACCTCCTAGTCAGTGGCACAGAGGTTCCCACCCACCCTTCTGTAATTCAATTTTCTAAGGGTGACCTCCTTGCGGCCCTCCCCCTCCACCTTGTTTTCCTTCCGTTTGTGTTTCAGTGCCCTCGTCATTTTGGGCAGATTTTTGCAGTATTAGGTTTTGGCAATGGCAAGTTGTGACAGGGCCATGAGCAAGCCATAATGGCTTTATAAGTAGGACAGAGGCAGGGGTATGTACCTGCACTTTAAAAGTTAGCAGAAATAGACTTGGTTATGCCAGCCAGCACATGGATGTGGTTTTAATGGCTGTGTTATGGTCTGGTTGACATGTTATTTTCTTGTGGTATCAGTATTGTTGTCTATTTTCAATAAAATGGTTGCAATGTCATATCTGGTGTCTTTATTGAGTCAGCAAAGAGGACAATGTATATTATTTTCTCTCTTTCATTTAGCTAAAACACAGCCAATGTAAGGTATTAACCACACACACAATCCATACATTTTAACCTTATATCTTATTCTTTTGGTAATCTCTGCTTCGCTTATCACTGTGAATGGGACACTATTGTAATTTATATTTTCTGTTAACTAAAACATCTCTCTCACATAAATTACTTGAATGCACAGACTGACAAATCATAAATTATTACTTCTTGCTTTCAGTCTCTGAATTTAAGTATTCTCCCTACACAACTCTTATACTGTGATTTATTGTCTAATTAAATGTAAGAATAGTCTCTCTGGGTGTTATCTTCTCTGCTACACGAATACAGACTCTAATGTAACATGCCAAACTCTGATATTTACAGCAAGGCAGGGCATGACCTGGCCTTCGACAATTTCATGTTCACACACACACACACACACACACACACACACACACACACACACACACACACACACACACAGTCTGTCCATGAGGTGTAGTCATATGAAACATCCGCACTGCACATTTTTTTTCCACTCTAGCATTTTTTTTCAAATTTCATTTTCTAGCCACTTGTAAATAAATTATGCAATTTCCTTTCCAGCTGCAAGATGATATTTAAGTTCTAAATCTAATGTAGGTAACTTAACTGTTGATGAAGCACTCATGCCAGAGTAATTGCAATACCGATGTGTTCCAGTGTCTCTGTTTTCTGTTAATGATCCAATACAGCCTTTCGTAATATTTTTCATAGTGCTTCTATAACTCGGGCTTTCTCATTTAACTATATAATTTTTTTTCCTGCCTGCCCAATTAAACTATTTTCCCTCCAAACAAGAATGTTACTTCCAGCAGTGCTGTTACTGCTAATTTGCTCAGATCTGCATAGACCAAGATTTATTAAATAAGCCATTAGTAGAACTACACATTTTACTACATTTACTACAGTGACTATCCACAAACATCCTCACTTACCAATTCAGGACTTCTGCTGTACTTCCATTGCAACTGAAAAGAAGTTATGCACTCACCATAACGTTCCATATTTGTTGTCCATCTCACCATTCATTCTTACAATGATGGGTTTGGAGCTGATTCTCGGCTCGACTCGGCTGAATACATAGCTGAAAGTCTCAAACCTGGCTCGTGGCAAGTATCCTGAAGGTAGTAAAAACATCCACATCCATCAGGTCCACAAGGAGTCTTTGGCAGGGGGGAAGTAGGGAGGGTTTGTAAGAATGAACGGTGAGATGGACAACAGACATGGAATGTTATGGTGAGTACATAACTTCTTCATGTTATGTTGTCCTATCTCGCCTTCATTTTTACAATGATGGGACAGCGTCCCTAGCACCTCTTCCCTGGGGGGCTAACGAGAGTATACCTTTAAGCATAGTGGAACCAAATGAGTCCCCGTCCCTGGAGGCCAAATCCACTTTGTAATGCGTGATAAAAGTATGAGGAATGGTCCATGTAGATGCTGCACAAATATTATCCATAGGAATTCTGGCTTGAAAGGCAGATGATGTAGCTATTGCTCTAGTGGAATGAGCCTTCACTTTGAAAGGTAAATCTCTGTGATTTGTGGTACAGATGAATGTAATATAGGTAGCGAGCCAATTAGTAGTTTTAGAAACTGAGCTACCCTTTTTTGCATCAGAGAAGGATATGAATAATTGGTCAGATTTTCTAAAATCTTTGGTACTATGCAAATAGAATCTGAGTTGTCTATGCATGTCTAATTGATGTCATTTGTATTCTTCCTTGTTGCTATGATTAGGAAAGAACACTGGAAGCTCTATAAATTGATATATGTTATTTGGAGAAGAGACTTTGGGTAAGAAAGATGGATTAGTTCGCAAGGATATCCTATTCTTATGAAAAATCATATATGGCGGTTTAATAGAAAGAGCTTGCAACTCTGATAGTCTTCTTGCAGATGTTATGGCCACCAGAAACCAGGAAAGGAACTTGAGGTCTGAAGAAGATGAGGGCTCAAAAGGTGGTAACGTCAGGTGAGACAGAACAAAATTTAAATCCCAAGGAGAAAGAGGTTCCTTAAAGGGAGGTCTTAATAATGAGGCACCATTCAAGAAGGCTCTACACAACCTGTGTGACTAAGTTGGAGATAGAATCACCAATATGGAAATTAGATATTGCAGCGAGTTGAACATTGATGGTTGCTGTAGCTGAACCTTGCTGGAAGAGTTCTGCCAAAAATTCCAAAATAGAATGGATGGGTGCAGAAAAGGGATCAATGTTCCTGTTTTGAGCCCAAAAGGAAAACCTTTTCCATTTGCTAGAATACAGTTTTCTAGTGGAAGCTTTATGAGATGACATTAAGCTATGTTTAACTGTAGGAGTGAAATTGTGAAGCCTGACGACATTGGGAAGTGGAGCAGCCAAGCTGTCAATTTCAGGGTGTGGAGAGAAAGATGAAGTGCCCCTGACATATGTGTCAGCAGGTCTGGAACTGGGTCCAGAGTCCAAGGCTTCTCCTGAAGATGAGGCCAAAGGAAGGGGAACCAAACTTGGCGGGGCTAGTAAGGACAATGAGAATTATCCTGCTTCCCAAGAACTGTGCTTTCTGAATGACTCTGGGTTTGAGAGGAAATGGAGGGAAAGCATACAGAAGTCCCAAGGGTCAATCACGAGCAAGTGCATCTCTTGGTGTCTCCCCCAGAGGGGGATTAGGGTAAATTAGTTGCTGCACTTGGCATTCATGGGAGTGGCAAAAAGATCGACGCAAGGCAGACCCCATGTTCAGAAAATAATTTCTGCTACATTCTGATTGAGAGACCACTCATGAGGCATTAAAATTGCCCTGCTCAGCTTGTCTGCTGTCATGTTGGACTTCCTTGGAATGTGTGTTGCTATTAGAAAGCATTGGGAAGAAACTCTCAGGGCCTCTCAACAAAGGGGGTAAGATCTGGTTCCCCCCTGCTAGTTTATGCACCAAGCCACAGACATATTATCTGAATGTATCGCAATTACCCCAGAGGGAGAAAGCTGTGAAGTGCTTGCAATGCAAGAAACACTGCTCTCATCTCTAGGACAATTATATGCAAGTGAGCCTCGTGTTCTTGTCATGTACCTTGGACTGTTCTTCCCAGATGATGCCCCCCCTCATCCTATCTGGGAAGTGTCTGTGGTCACTGTAGCTATGAGTTGTTGTGGAACAAAGGGTCTCCCTATGATCACATGAGTGGAGTGTATCCACCATCTTAAGTCGTTCTTTCATGATTCCGTTATTCTGATTAGGTGAGACATCAGAAGCTCTTGAAGTGACCATTGGGAGAATAACAGCCACTGAAGGATCCTCGTGTGCATTCTGGCAAGAGGGACCAGTGTTATTGTTGAAGCCATTGTTCCTAGTAATCTTATTATTATCTTTGCTTTCACTTTGGTCTTGGGAAGGAGATAAAGTATCTGTTGTCTGAGTACTACAACTCTTTGTGTTGGAAGACTTGCTACCATAGAGGCGGTGTCTAGATCTGCAGCTATAAATGTAATATGTTGACAGAGCAACAAGGCAGATTTTTGAAAGTTGACTGTAATACCCAGCTGATTGCAAATGTCCAAAGTTAGATCCCTGGCTTGTTGGAGTAGATGCTTGGTGGTGGCAGATAGGAGCCAGTCATCTAGATAGGGAAACACTCGGAATCCTAGATGCTTCAGGTGAGCCTTGACTACTGCCATGCATTTGATGAACACTCTGGGTGCTGTAGTGAGACCAAAGGGCAGAGCTCAGAACTGGTAATGACTGGCTTCCAGCTGGAAACGTAAGTACCTTCTTGATGTCCTGTCCATTTTTATGTGGTAGTAAGCATCCTGAAGGTCTATCAAGTATATCCAATTGTCTTTCCCTAAAAAGAGAAGTATAGACTTCAGTGTCACTATTCGGAATTTTGACTTCTTGACAGATTTGTTTAATTTGCTTAGGTCTAATATGGACCTCCAGTCCCCTGTTCTTTTTGGTACGAAAAGGAATCTTGAGTAAGTTCCGAATCCTATTTGGTCTGTGGGGACGTCTTGGATGACTCTTTTGTGCAGCAACTTTTGAATATCTATAATTTCTTGCTCCCTTAGATTGGGTGGAACATCTGTTCTTCCCAGATAATACCTCCCCCCACCCTATCTGGGAAGTGTCTGTGGTCACTGTAGCTATGAGTTGTTGTGGAACAAAGGGTCGCCCTATGATCTGCGGAACCGGATTGGAAAATAGAATGAAGTATCCTCTGGATACTATTTTTAATACCCATTTGACTCTTGTGATAGTTTGCCAGGCTTCTGGGTACATGGATAAATGTCCCCTGACTTCCTCCAGAGTAGAGCAGTCAGGCCTCCTTTCAGGAGCCCTGATAAGGGCATCCACGAAAGTAATCACAGTCACCCTGGTTCTGTGGGCCACCTCTGTCTCTGGGGCAGCATCTACCATTATTGCCTCTCCCTCTGCCCCTGGGGAAGGAATCACCTCATGCATCCTGGAAAACTCTCTGGGATCTTTTGAGCCACATTTTCCCACTCTTCTGGTCTTTAGGATAAGGTCTTGAAGGTAGGGAAAAATGTACTCCAATGGCAGAGAGAGATTTCCCTTCCTGCTCGCATCCGGTTAGAGTATCTTTTGCTTTGGGTCCAAAGAGTGGGGAAACATCAAAAGAGGCGTTAGTAGGCGCTGCAAAATTGCACAAGCAGATCCAGGAGTGTCTCCTAAGGGAAACTCTGGAACCTGCTGCCGTACTCGCTCCATCTGCTGCTTAGGATATCAGCCTCATGGAGGAGTTGATGATAGAATTTAAGGTGGACAGCTTGGAGGAGACCTTCTCATTCAACCCCGTAGCTAATGTACCTTGTAGAGTATCTCCTAGCTCTTTCAGGAGAACTCTTTGTAGCCTTGTAAAGTGGGATAGGTAGTTCAGTGATCAGAGTAAATATGTCGCTGATGAAGAGACACACTTCCCGTATCTCTCCATTGTTTGAAAGTCTTTATTTGGAGGATAAACAGATGAGGAAGTCTCTGAAAGTTCCTTCTTGGTAGCTGCTGCCACCACCATAGCATCTACAAATACCCACTTAGTGAGGAAATCCTTTCCCGAAGGAGCTGACAAGAATTTGTTTGGTCTCCGAGAGACTGGTTCCATTGTGTCATGCGACTCCCATGCCTTTCAACTGACCAGGTCCATTAGCTCATCGAAAGACGAAGACATCCAGGAGGCTGAAGATTGAGATCCAAAAGCCTTCAGGTATATTGACTCCTCATCAGAAGGGGTGGTGGCCTGCCAGCCACCTCTCTGTTTCAAGATCTCTAGAATATCTGCAAATGAGACATCATCAGAGAATGACTGGGGGGACCATTCTGACTCATCGAGGTCAGTGTCTGAAATGACACACTCATCTGAGGAGTCTACATGCTTCCTCTTGCAAGTTCTCTTCTGAGGTGGCTCCTCAGAAGAATATTCTGGGAAGTCCTTAGAGGAGAGGGGTTTGCCCAATGGGGGATCCTGAGTCTCTGGATCTTTGCTGTCCTGTGGAATGGGTGGTGCCGAGACAGTAGTCGGTGCCTTAGGGGGATGAGTGCTAGTATCCCTGTGTGCTGCTGAATGAGTAGACAACACACTCCTCATCAGTTCAAAGGTGGATCCTGCCAGCTCTGAAGATTCAGTCTGCTCCGAGGAGACAGAGGAAGGCACCAGAACCAGTGAAATCAGACCAGAAGCTGATGTAGGAGCCGAGCTAACCCGGGCCGACGCTCTGAGGTGTAGGCTCGGTACCGAAGAAGATCAGGGCCGAGAATTTGCCCCAAGGCCGACCAGGGAATCCCGGCTCCAAGACTCCCTGGACAGCACCAAGAGAGTCAGAGCAAAAGTCAGCTCCGTGAACACCGAAGGGGGTCTCAGAATAGACAGATCCACAGTAAGCGGTACCAAGCACTCTGGCTCCGAGGGTCCAGCTTGGCTTGGAGGAGGAACAACAGTAGGAAAAATTGGTACAGTAGGCTCCGAGACCACATGGGTTGGAGCAGAGAATAATTTCGTGAACACCGGCGACTTCAAGAGTCTGCGCACCACCCGTTCCACGTCATCATCCAATAAGCTTCTGGTGGACCTGGAAGATAGGGATAGAGAGCGAGACCTGTACAGAATTGGAGATCTTAGTGTTGGAGAAACCAGTGAAATATCCATTGACTAGCTCCGAGAAGAGGTATCTTGCGGCTCTGAGGACTTTGGAGCTGAAGAACCAGGCTTTTCAATTAGTATGACCTCTGACGGCTCCAAGGACTGTGGAGCCAAGGAGGTAGTGGGCTTAGAGATTTTTGGTAGCTTGACTGGCGGTTCTGACTGAGCCGATGTTGCAGGTGATTGTCTCTTCTGGGATTTTTCCTTTTTGGAAGAAGGAGAAGAAAAAGAGGAAGAAGAACTATGGATAGCTTCCTCAAAAGTTGATTTTAAGAGCCCTTTAAGGATCAATTTGTTTCTCCTTTCTTGAAGTACCCTTGCACTGAAAGAATGACAAAAAGTACAATCTTCTTGTAGATGAATTCAGCCAAGGCAATAAGCACATATGACATGTCCATCAGTGATGGACATTTTTTGTGAGTACTTTTGGAATTTTTTAAAGCCCGAAGGCTTATGTTCCCTCTCTTTTGGGTCTTTGGACATAATAAGACCATAAAAAAACAACAACAACAAAGTTTTAACTATAGAACTATTCAACTATATAACTATTGAACCATAGAACTATTGAACTATTATGGGAAACACAAAGGAGACAGACAACTAGGGAGAAAAATTGGGCCTCTAACTCAAAAGGACCTATTTCCAAGACAAGACAACAAACAAACTAAAGCCCTCTAACTTAAATGGGCAAAGAGCACTCTAACTTAAATGAGCTACTTAACAACTAGGCAGACAGAAAAAACAACCACTACAAGGGATACAAAATAGGCCTACTATGCGACGGCCAAAACACGTGCCAAAGGGGATAAAACTATAACTATATAACCATAGTCCAATAAAAGGCACAACCATTTAAATATGATAGAATGCTACGCTATCTATTATAAAATAGAACAGTACACAGGAAAAATATAAGAAATTTGTCACAACTTAGCCATGGCCAAGATGAGTGCATCCAACCTCGTAAAGTGACAAACGAGATCTGGGGAATTACACCACTGCATTGTGGAATACCTACTTGCCACAAGCCAGGTTTGAGACTCTCAGCTATGTATTCAGCCGAGTCGCAGCCGAGAATTAGCTCTGAACCCATCATTGTAAGAATGAAGGTGAGATAGGACAACATAATATCATTTATTAACAACTCTACCTCTACTGTACTCTTTTACTAACATGACCCCCCCCCCCGTTGAATACTACTACTAATCTGTTGAACTGTCCACTGTCTTCTATTCCTCTACTATGTGTCACTTTTATAACTTCCTATCTTAACCACAATTATACACAATATCTCTTTTTCCTTCATTTTTATTATTGCATTTGTAGAGAATCACATTGTATTATACATTTACTGTAACATGTAATAATATAATTTTACTTTGGAGCTTTTCTCCCTGGAAAAAAGACTACAATCCAGTTGGACTATCCTGGTCAACATATGTCAAATAAAAATAAATACATTTGTATATTATGAAACTCATTACTATGAAGTTCTTACAGCATTACAATAGATGAGTATTCACAAACTGCTTTTCCTCAACCAGCTGTTGCTAGCCTCCAAGCAAGCCTGTACTACAAGTCCTGATTTAACACATCTAATCTCCTGACATCAATATGCTAGACAGTTTAGGTCATCTACATAACACCAAGACCTGAAGGCCTACCTGCCTGACATGGCGGTTGTTCAGCTAAATACAGAAGACCAAAACTGCACTTATCAAAACATTTCTGGGAATTTTCTCTGTGCCATGGTCAAACTTCTCTTGGTAAATAACCAATTTATTGATAACCAACCAAGAAAAAGTAAATGTTGAAAGAACTCCAGCTGCAACTGAACAGCTTTGATAATTTATTAAAATATAAAGAGCCGATAAAATACCGTGAGCACTTTCATCTCACTCCAGAAACTTCTCTTGGTCACTATGCCTACCACCTTAAGTCTTCTCTGAAAACAAACCACAGGCTTAGTGGGACTAACTTGGTCAACTAAAGAAACTTCATATCTACAAAACTGCATCAAGGACTGCAGACAGGTTTCTCAGCAACACCTATCTGGGATGAGGAAAAACAAATCTTCCAAATGATCTCAGTAATGTCTATCTTCCTCCTGAATTTGAGAAAATATGGAGATCTTTATGTCTAAACTGAATTTCTTGTGCACAATAACTTAACCTACTCTGTTCTTAGTCTCTGTGGTCTCTCATACGTTTGTTTTTTTTTCAAGTTTCAGATGTAACCATAACATACATGCAGAAAACAGTACAGAAATTCATACTGGATCGGTCGAGGCCCGGGTTAACAACGACTGCCACCAGTACTGTTGGCGGAAATTGGGCTACTGTTGTCTGAAGGAGGAGAAGAGGCGGAAGGCATGCCCGAAGGCAGGTAAAGGCTAGGACTGTGATAGTGAGGGTCGGAACTTTGAATGTTGGCAGTATGACTGGTATAGGGAGAGAGCTAGCTGATATGATGGACCGAAGGACGGTTGGTATATTGTGTGTGCAAGAGACCATATGGAAGGGGAGCAAGGTTATGTGTATTGGAGGCGGTTTCAAATTGTTTTATCATGGTGTGGATGGGAGGAGAAATAGTGTAGGCATTATCCTGAAGGAACAGTATGCTAAGAGTGTTTTGGAGGTGAAAAGAGTGTCGGATAGAGTGATGTTTATGAAGCTGGAAATTGATGGTGTAATGATGAATGTTGTTAGTGCATATGCTCCACAAGTTGAGTGTGTGATGGATGAGAAAGAAAAGTTTTGGAGTGAGTTAGATGAAGTGGAGATGACTGTACCCAACGGTGAGAGACTGGTGATTGGAGCAGATTTCAATGGGTATGTTGGTGAAGGGAACAGAGGGGATGAGGAAGTGATGGGTAGGTATGGTGTTAAGCAAAGGAATGCAGAAGGTCAGATGGTAGTGGATTTTATGAAAAGGATGGACATGGCTGTGATGAATACGTATTTTAACAAGAGGGAGGAGCATAGGGTGACATACAAGAGTGGTGGAAGATGCACACAGGTGGATTATATCTTATGTAGAAGGGCCAGTCTGAAGGAGATTGGAGACTGTAAATTGTTGGCAGGGGAAAGTGTAGTTAGGCAGCATAGGATGGTGGTTTGTAGGATGACATTGGTGATCAAGAAGAGGAGGATGAGTGTGAGGACAGCACTAAGGATCAAATGGTGGAAATTGAAAAAGGGTAATTGTGAGGTGATGTTCAGGGAAGAGTTAAGACAGGCACTGGTTGGCAGTGAAGAGTTACCAAATAGCTGGGTAACTACAGCAGAGCTGGTAAGAGAGATGGCTAGAAAGGTGCTTGGTGTGACATCTGGAAAGAGGAAGGAGGACAAGGAGACCTGTTGGTGGAATGAAGAAGTACAGGAGAGTATACAGAGAAAGAGGTTGGCGAAGAAGAAGTGAGATTGTCAAAGAGATGAAGAAAGTAGACAAGAGTATAAGGAGATGAGGTACATGGCAAAGAGAGAGGTGGCAAAGGCTAAGGATAAGGTGTATGAAGAGTTGTATAAAAGGTTGGACACTAAGGAGGGAGAAAAGGACCTGTACCGATTGGTTAGACAGGGGGACCGAGCTAGTAAAGATGTGCAGCAGGTAAGGGTGATAAAGGATAATGAGGGAAACATACTCACAAGCAAGGAGAGTGTGTTGAGCAGATGGAAAGAGTACTTTGAGGGGTTGATGAATGAAGAGAATGAGAGGGAGAGAAGGTTAGATGATGTGTGGATAGTGAATCATGAAGTGCAGAGGATTAGCAAGGAGGACGTAAGGATAGCTATGAAGAGGATGAAGAATGGAAAGGCTGTTGGTCCTGATGACATACCTGTGGAAGCATGGAGGTGTTTAGGTGAAATTGCAGTGGAGTTTTTAACTAGATTGTTTAATGAAATCTTGAAAAGTGAGAGGATGCTTGAGGAATGGAGAAAAAGTGTTTTGGTACCAATTTTAAGAATAAGGGTGATGTGCAGAGCTGTAGTAACTACAGAGGGATTAAACTGATCAGTCACATCATGAAGTTATGGGAAAGAGTAATGGAAGCTAGGTTAAGAAGGGAGGTGATGATTAGTAATCAGCAGTATGGTTTCATGCCAGGAAAGAGCACTACAGATGCGATGTTTGCTCTGAGAGTGTTGATGGAGAAGTACAGAGAAGGTCAGAAGGAGTTGCATTGTGTCTTTGTGGATTTAGAGAAAGCATACGACAGAGTGCCTAGAGAGGAGTTGTGGTATTGTATGAGGAAGTAGGGAATGTCAGAGAAGTATGTAAGAGTGGTACAGGATATGTATGAGGGTAGTGTGACAGCGATGAGGTCTGCGGTGGGAGTGACAAATGCGTTTAAGGTGGAGGTGGGATTACATCAAGGATCAGCTCTGAGCCTTTTCTTATTTGCAATGGTGATGGACAGGTTGACAGACGAGATCAGACAGGAGTCCCCGTGGACTATGATGTTTGCAGATGACATTGTGATCTGTAGAGAGAGTAGGGAACAGGTAGAGGAGACTCTGGAGAGGTGGAGATATGCTCTAGAGAGAAGAGGAATGAAGGTCAGCAGGACTAAGACAGAATATATCTGTGTGAATGAGAGGGAGGATAGAGGGATGGTGAGGATGCAAGGAGTAGAGGTGGCGAAGGTGAATGAGTTTAAGTACTTGGGTTCAACAGTTCAGAGTAATGCTGAGTGTGGAAGAGAGGTGAAGAAGAGAGTACAGGCAGGATGGAGTGGGTGGAGAAGAGTGTCAGGAGTGATTTGTAACAGACAAGTTCTAGTAAGAGTGAAAGGGAAGGTCTACAAGAGGATAGTGAGACCAGCTATGTTATATGGGTTGGAGACAGTGGCATTGACAAAAAGGCAGGAGTTAGAGCTTGACGTAGCATAGTTGAAGATGTTAAGATTTGCACTGGATGTGACAAGGATGGACAGGATTAGGAATAAGTATGTTAGAGGGTCAGCCCAGGTTGGAAGGTTTGGAGACAAAGCCAGAGAGGCAAGATTACGCTGGTTTGGACATGTGCTGAGGAGGGATGCTGAGTATATTGGGAAAAAGATGCTAAGGATGAAGCTGCCAGGTAACAGGAAAAGAGGAAGGCCTAAGATAAGGTTTATGGATGTGGTGAGAGAGGACATGCAGGTGGTTTGTGTGACAGAGCAAGATGCAGAGGATAGGAAAAAATGGAAACAGTTGATCTGCTGTGGCGACCCCTAATGGGAACAGCTGAAAGAAGAAGAAGAGGAAAAGATGTAACCATAAGAGATAGTATTGCATAAGTTTGCTTCTTAATCTTTTCTAAGCATACTTCCTAGAAGCAGTTTTTCAGTCCTGTATCTACTTACATACTCTGTTTCACTTTTGTCTATCTCTTAGTAGTCCCCAAATTATTGTCTCTCCACATTTACCTAACATTTTGATCTTCCTTGCTTCTATTTTCATATGTCGAGCCAGACCACTTTGGATTTGCAAGACAGACTGTTTTATTTTTCAGGTTGATCAAGTGACTCAGTGTAATGATCTAGACCCTTAATTTGTATATACTCATCATCTTTGTTATGTGTTATCATGCCAACTAGAATCCTCAGTCCTGTTCTTCTAAATCTACATCGATACTACATTTCCCTAAATTTCTGTTTTGCTTTACTTTCACATACAGTCATTTATAGAATCACACTATAGACAATCATGTATCATTCTTTTTGCTTTTACAAAAATAATTTTTCAGTATTTTTTGTATTTATAGCATTATTGTGTCTACATGATTGTGTATGCATGCGGATTTGTGTGAGAGTTTTCTCAGGCCTCTTAGGAAAATAGGAAATCAGCAGCAAGGTTAACTCGACAAACAGAGTATAAATAAATAGACAGCTAAATACCTTTCCAAGTCCACCATCACTGAAGTTTAGACTTTTCCTGCAACTTGAATTTTGGCTTTGATGATCAGCATCTGTACCAACCCCCCTTTTTCTCATTACTAGTACATGGGGTCAGTGTGACACATCGACTACAACTATCACCTAGAGCCAATATTCTCACACATTATATGTATTTCACTGGATTTGGGCTTTTTTAATGTCTTAAGAACTTCATAAAAGATTCAGACTAATAGAATTACTGCAAACTAAGTAGCTTCATGCATTCAGATCTCATATGTCATTGTAAAGATGGAGTATAAATCCAGCCAGACTGTAGCAATATTCTTTCCTAGCTACTTTATCTGTTAAGCCAGTGGGAACAAGTTCTGCTAATGAGCACATATGTGAGTAAAATGTTAAAGTGTTCTCTTTATCATACCTTGAAAAGAGAAGGAATTATTCCATGTCATTAATTCAACAGAGGAAAAATTAACTCCCTGAATGCACACTGAACCTACACAAATAGCTGTCATAATGCAGTGTACTGCTTTAAGCATCAATCTGCGATACTGAAAAGAAAACCCTTTTTCTTAATTCATAACTTTCTTTTTATTCTGCACCTACTTGTAAGATGAAACTCTGACTACATTTTACTAAATACTGAACTATGACCCTTGTCTCAGATCAGTGATAGAGATTTCTACTTGCTGTAACATAAGGCTTCCAGTCTTGAAGACATAAAATGACAGCAGCTTCACAACCCTTTATGGGACTGGCATGGATTTATTATAAAGGAATGATTTTTACAGGACGTATCTTCAGTGACAGCAATGAAAGTACATGAATCACAAGTCACTCAGAATTCTTTATAGGGAAGGTGAACAAGAAGGCTACTTTCCTGAAGTTATGACTAAAGTACATTAAAATATTTTTTGACCTACTTTAGTACTTGCAATAAATAATTAGGGTAGGAAGAAAATGCCTTTTCTTTTACATGTTCAAAATTATGTTTTGTACAGTTAAGTTTTAAGCAATTATATTTATGTTTTTGTTGGATTAATCACTGCATCCAGTTTGGAATTGTAGGGGAGATATTTTGGCATTGAAAGTTCACAAGGCCGAGAGAAACTAATCCCAAATAGGATAAGCAATCCATTATAGGACATTTACATATAGATTTGAAACTTGCAGACAATTTTCAGAATTTCCACGTCACCTAAGGCACGTCTTGGGGGAAACTAGAGTACACATCATAAACCCACACAGATTCAGGGGCGAGTTTCATACTCTGTAAATAAGGCACCCATACTGGATACCAGAGCTGTGAAAGAGCACTGCTGTTTCCATCACTATGTCAACCAACATAAATACAGATTTAGTTCAGCAGCTTATTTTTTAAAGGTACTTTGAAGGTATTGTTTAAGCTCTTCATATCCAGGCATGTATGACTGCTCTCAAAATGTTATGATCCCATTTGTCAGAGTATATCATTTTAAAACGTGTTGCTTCTGCAGTCTAGGGATACGTTGCAGACTGCAGGTGTACACTCAGGTGTCAGTGTTGGAGGTTGAAAGTTGACAGAAATGTTCCATACATCAGACTTTTGAGATGGAGAGTTATTTGAGACAGGGTATGTATTTTATTTCATTCCTTCACTTTTCATTAAGCTGTGAGACAACTAAGCATCTTTGACTTAACAGTGACTCATCTCCATTCAAACTGCTTACTGGAAGGACACATATGCAAATGTGTGTAATCAAGGTGCACCATAAAAATGGAAGAATCAGCTATTTTTTTATTACATATTGCTGCCTGCAAAGTAAATATGAACTATATGGTCAGCTACATAATATTGGCACTGCATTGTCGGTTACCAAATAATGTGATGGTTCTCTTTTGAAGCATCTTGTATACATTTTAAAGGAAGATATTTCAGTATTTTTCCATTGTCACTGGGAAAGAGTAGATCAGCTTTATATTAGACATAGGAGAAACTCAGACATTAAATGGGAACATACAGATTATTCAGCTAGCAGAGAAAACATTCACCTTTCATAAATGGGCTTCTTCATTACCTACTTAGAACTTCTGCTTCTATGAATAAGCTACACAGACAAAAGGTGTTACTCTTTATTGTACATATAATTACTGGAAGGCACAAAGTGCAGTAATCACGCTAAACAGAAACATCAACTGATCTCATGTATTTCAAATATGCTCTGACTTGAGAATATCCCGATTCTAAGTTAGAACATTATATAAGAATTTAGTACATATTTAGGGGACTTTGATGTTTGATGCTTAAACATCATGCAATTACTACATGAGCTATTACATGCGAGTCAAAGCGGTAGTAAATAACAGTTCAGAAGCAGAATGTATTAGTACATCCTTTTCACATAAAACACAAAATGCTAATCAGCCACTACTAGTCTGGCAATATAAATCCAATGCTTAACACTGTTATCAATGACAAACACACACAACAATTAGGGTTATATTTCATGGTGACAATGCTAGCGATAGAAGAAATAAACCATAATACACACTGTGCATTAGTATGCAAATCAAATTGAGTGTGCCAAACACAGTATCTATCTAAACAAACTAGTTGCTACCTTTAATTTTATATGACAACAGTACTAGTAGGGTAGTGGATTCTGTGCTAGAGGAAACCTCGGACATAAAACTGTGAAACCAAAATGAGTTTCATTGCTGATGGAAAAAAACATAATACCACAGAGGAATTCTGCTGTCTATAGAAGATGTACTGTGAAAACTGATTACACTGGAGGATATACAAAAGTGAAGCCCTCCAATAATCTCCCGATCTCTTAATGTTCCCCAGGAACTCACCAGTCAGATTTGCGTAGTGATAAGACTGCATGGCATCTTGGCTGTTCCCTTTAGCTGTACCACCCCACCTGTAAACAGCCTTGGCTGTTCCTTTTAGCTGTACCACCCCACCTGTAAACAGCACTCTCCAGACAGCTGTCATTTTCTAATGATTATTAGACGTCCTCATCACTATGGAGAACCCTCAGCTCCTGATCTAACAAGGACATAACTTCCCTGGAATATCACACAGTCATTTCACAAATATTCCATTGTGTTTACTCACAGATGTGCATTCTTTACAGTCATTCATCCATTCTTGATGCACGATTACTGCTAACATCATTCCTAGAATCAGGAAGTAGCTGTATCTACCACTTATGGTTCAACAGTGTCAGTGTTGGCAGAAAGTGCTTTGTACATAATGTTGGAACCACTGACTTCTTTCTTGCATTTTTGTAAGCAAAATATGGCAGTGTGGGATACCATTGTATTTTGGGGCTAGTGTTGCCACTTGTTATTTTTTATGCAGGATACTACTTGTAAGATCAGCTATCATAGTTCTCAGTTTTTCATTTCCAAAATGTGGAGTACTACCTCTCAGAATTCAGGACACTTACAGTTTACTATGAACTCCAACTAGGATGGTGCTGGTTGCATTTTTGTAATGTGCAGCCTCGTTTCCCTGCAAGTGATCTTAGCAACTAATGCTGCAGATAAAACTGAACTGTGGACTCATCCAGGAAAGACACCAAGACAGCAGCTTTCAGGTGTTCTTATCAAGATGATCTGTCTGGTACTGTAGCCATTCACTAGACCAGCACTCATACTTAAAATACCCAATTCAATTTCATAATTTTTAGAACTGAAAAACAGTTACACTCTTCTGGTTCCTGTTACATGTGCATATACTGGTAGACGCAAAGCAGTACATTCAAGAAAATGAAAGAAATGGAAAAAAGCATGCACACTAAGCAGCAGAAATTGACAGAAAGGATTTTTTTGCATTTATTGTTAACAAACCTCTTTTGTTTTGCATGATTTTGATATCCCGCTCATTACTTTGAACCATATTATTTAATGTTGCATTTACATTAGCTCAGAAGGATCAGCAATTTTTTGTCTAGAATTCTGAAACTGACAAAAGTCAAAAGATGCCTTCAAAAAATCTGCTGACAATGTGAGAAGTGAAGTTTGGAAGAGACAGATTTGTCACGGGACGACCTTCGTATGCAGGTTGTTTGTGTTGCTTTATTAGGACAGTGACAAGTGAAATTTGGAACAGACAAATTTATCATAGGACGACCTTGGTATGAAGAGAGTTGGGGGAGGGAGCTGGATGTATGAAGATAGGTAAGCTAGGTGGTGCAGACAGGGAGTGGGTAGGAAAGAGTTAATTAAGTTGGGAGCTGAGAGTGGAAATGAGGTAAGGTGTAGGGGGTAGGTCTTAGGGGGTTTTGTAGGGGAAACTGGTATGAGTAAGTACATTTTGGTGTGGTCTTGTTGAAGAAGGATCACGTCCTGATGACCTGAGGTGTTAGTAAGGTAGGCCTTGGGTAGTGCTAGTCAGTGAGGTGAGTATAGTATGGGTTTTTATATATATCTATATATATATTTTTTTTTTCTTGTAGATTATGGTGGGTGATGTAAAGGCATATGGCAGTACTGTGTAGTTATGTAGTGTAGACATATTTACAGTGGATAGTAGATCAGTGTTTTAGATCATGCTGGGAAGTGGTGAGGGGTCTTTACTGTGTTTCATGGTTCTTTCTTTCCTGTACTTGTATCCATGGTGGTTTAGTGGTTATTTCTCTCTGTTTGATCCGGATTTGCCTACTTCATCTTATTTGGGTTCCCTGGTGGTTTAGCGGCTTATTCACTGTTTTCTTGTCATTTTTGTTGTTTTCAGTTGTTTCATGGTGGTATAGTGGTTTTTTGCTTGGTCACAGCTATGGCTGCTTGTGTTCCTGGTGGTGTAGTGGTTATTCGCGGGCTTGTACAGTCAGTGGCAGCTGTGTGTGCATGCGCAGTAGTGCTAGTATGATCTCCTGTTAAAAAAAGAAATAAATAAAAAAAGAAAATATGATGGTATGGAGCAAGAATGGCTTTCGAGTGCATCAGGTAAGTGCTGATGGTGGGGATTGGGGTTGGTAATGGTTGATTTCTGTTCCCTGGTGCCTGTGGTGTCTGCGTGGGGTTTGTTTGGATGCTTTTTATTGGTGGTTAGTGATGGCTTTGTAGGGTTTGTGTGGATGGTTTCGTTTCCCTGGTGGCATTGTGGAGTTTGTATGAATGGTTTTATTTCCCTGGTGCCTAGTGGTGGCTTTGAGAGGTTGTGTGAATGGTTACAGTTCCATGGTGTCTAGTGGCGGCTTTGAGAGCTTTGTCTGGATGGTTTTGGTGGAGGCTTTGAGAGGTTGTGTGACTGGTTTCAGTTCCCTGGTGTCTAGTGGCAGTTTTGAGAGATTTGTGTGGATAGTTTCAGTTCCCTAGTGGTGGCTTTGAGAGGTTTCTGTGGATGGTTTCATTTGTTTCCTTTCTCTGGTGGCTAGTCATGGCTTTGAGAGGTTTGCGTGGATGGTTTCATTCCCTGGTGGCTAGTGGTATGTCCTCGGGTCTTGGGGAAGTGTTCCCATGTCTTTTGGATGGTGTATCCCTGGTGGTTAGTGGTTTCTGGGCAGCAAGTAAGCCGTTGCGGCTTTCTGCGGTTGAGCGGGTAGTGCGAGCATGAGCTGTAGCGTCGGCAATCTCAGATTACCTTCTTTATTAAGAAAAAAAAAAGGAAAAGCAGCAGTCAAGCTATACAGTGAAATAGTTAGTCAGTATGGGCAGGCAGGGAGATCAGGCTAGGTTCTTTAGGTAAGTAGGGTTTGGGTGTGTATCATAGATAGTATTTAGTTTAAAAAAAAAAAAAAAAAAAATATATATATATAATAATATATATAATAATATATATATATAATAATATATGAATAGGGATTGCAGTTTGACATGCAGAGGTGCATGGTTCAAGTCCCAAGACAATTTTTTTTTAAGGCCCTCAGCTGATTTAGAGCAGGTAGGTAGGGTGACTAGTTAGTTGAGGGTAGGGGTTTAGGAGAGGTGATAGGCATAATGATTTTATGAATTGTGTTCTATTTGTCTGCAGGTACTGGTTGGTGCTAGTAAGAATTTCTTTAAGGGTTGTTTTAACAACAATTTCTCTTTTGTTTCTTTAGGTTATCATGGCTGAAGGGTTGAGACAGAGGAGGGCCAGTATTGTGGCGCAAACTGAAGACGTCTTCAAGGACATTTCTACTGAAGTTCCATCAGCTAGTACTCTGGATTCAAAAACTCGATGGAAGACGCAGACTGTGGCTGCAACCCAGGGGTCGAGAGGAAGAAAGCCAGACAGACAGCATCAGAGGATGTGGCAATGGAGGTTGGGATGCCGCTGGTGGCCCCTTCGTCTTCTGCAGGTAATTCTTTATCAGGTCTAACGGGGAGTGAGGAGATAGTGGCAGCTACAGGAGGGGTGCCAGGGTGCAGTGAGGGTGTCCAAGGTGAGCTAGCGGGTAGGGATTTAGAGGCATTGGTTGATTGTGAGGGGTTTTCTGATAATACTCTATCATTGCTTGATCCGGATTCGGGGTCTAACTTGGATGTTGTAGGGTATGATTTTGGGTCATGGATGGTGAATTGGTTGGCAAAACAGGCCTTACATTAGCAAGGGGCTCCCATTGTTTTGACTCCACACATATCTTTGGTGATGAGCGAGAAGATTTGGAAAGGGGAATTCATTTATATTTTTGAATTGCTTGATGCTGATGGAGTTCAACGGTTGACAGATGCAGAGTCGGCTAATGAGAAGTACCTTTTGGTGGCATTGGTAGCCATAGGATGCAGACAGGTAGGTTTCGGCCAGGGTCATGGGATATCTGGGTCCTTGGTTTTATATACTACATGACAGTTTGGTTGGAGAGGGATACTTTGCTAACTCTTCCGCTTTTGGCCTAATTTTTGATTATGAGAGAAGTACAGAGGCTGCGGCTAGGTTATGCATGGTTTTGGTATGATCATAAATTTCATAAGTGGAAATAAATTCATGCAGTGGGAGGTTAAACACCCCGACATTTGGCTTTTTACCATGACAGATACTGTTGCAGGGAGGAGAAGATTGGCTCAGGCATTGGAGGGGGGTGATGGGATATGTTGGGCATTTAATGCAGGGAAGTGTTCTTGGGTAGGTTGGAAATTTTCCCATATTTGCTCTAGGTGTATGGGAGCTCATGCTGTTACATTAAGTGGGGGCATGTTGGTCCTGCTGGGGGGCAGGCATCTTATTTTGTGGGACCTAGAGGTTGTATTGGTTCTCACCTAGATTGGGTAGGTGGACGAGTCCGAGGTACCTTTCGTGGGCAAAGGGGGGTCCTTTAGTGAAGTTAGGGGTGACCAGGGGACTTCACCTATTAAGGTCCAGATTTTGGAGTTGTTCCTGGCCCATTATCTGCTGCCAAGTGTGGCAGGGGAATTGACTGAGGGTTTTTCAAGGGATTTTTCAATTAAGTCCACGTTGGTGAGGGATGCTATGGTGGGAAAAAACTTGAAGTCTGTAGAAAAAAGGGAGGGGGGTTTTGCAGGAGTTGATTGACGGGGAGTGTAAAGCAAGGAGATTGTTGGGTCCATTTGGTCTTCCTCCATTTTCTAACTTTATAGTGTCAGCATTATGTTTGCTTCCTAAGAAAAAATCAAGGTGAATTTCGTTTGATTCATCATTTGTCATACCCTGGGGGTAAGTCTGTGGATGACTTCAAACCCACTGCAGAGGTTAAAGTCACGTATTCATCATTAGATGATGCGGTCTGAATTATTAGGAGTTTTGATGATCCTTTGTTAGTTAAAGTAGATATTGAGTCGGCTTTTCATTTGTTGCTGGTGTGGGAGGAGGATTGGCCTTTGCCGGGCATGGTAGTTGTGAAAAATTTTATTTTGACACTGCCATGCCTATGGGATGTGCAGTGGTGTGTTTCACTTTTGAAAAGTTTAGTTCAGCACTCCATTGGATTTGGTAGCAGAGGATGGAGGATCAGCAAGAAGTTCACTATTTAGATGATTTTTTGTAGGTGAGTGATGGTCGAGATAAGCCACAGGTAACTTTGTTTGAGTTTGTGGGGGTGTGCGAGTTCCTTTGGCAAAGCACAAGTTAGAGGGCCCTGTAAAGGTGTTGGATTTTTTGGGCTTGACAGTAGATGTAGGACAAGGTCTGTTTTGTTTACTGCAGGACACACTGGTTTGGCTGCAGGAGAAAATCTGTTGGGTAAAGTCCAAATCCAAGGTTCGGGTGCGAGAGGTTATGGAATTGTTGGGTTTAATGAATTTTGCTTGTAGGGCTGTGCATACGGGGTGCATGTTTTGCCAGTCTGTAGCATTTGTTTTGAAAGGATGGAGAAGTAAGCTCCACAGAGTACGGGTCACTAAGCTAGTGAAAGTGGATTTACAGTTGTGGATGAAATTTTTGGAACAGTTTAATGGGATTTCATTTTGGCAGTCAGACTGGTTGGAGCAATGGGAGACACAGTTGTTTACCAATGCAGCTGGGGATCTGTGCATGAGAGCTTACTTTGCAGGCCAATGGTTTTCAGCCCCTTGCCTGGAGCACTGGTCAGAAGAGTGGAAACAGGATGTTGTCTTTTTGGAATTGATGCCGATTTGGGCAGCTTTGGTGGTTTGGCAGGATCGTTTAAAATGTAGGAGGGTGATGCTTTATTCGGACAATACTGCAGTGGTGAGGTTGTTGCTGGTTAAGATGGCTAAGTCTGCTCGTTTGTTACTTGTTCTCAGGAAACTGGTATTGCAAAGTTTAATGATTAACTTTTCCTTCACAGCATTGCATGTGCCTGGGGTTAAGAATGAGATAGCTGATAGCTTGTCTCGTTTTCAGTTTTGCGGGTTTTGGCAGGTGGCCCCAACAGCAGCATTGCATCCGGCGATCATTCTGGAGGACATTTGGCAGATTGGTCCTTAGTAATTGGCAGGTTGGTGCAGTAGTTATGGGCTATATCTACAAGAAGAGCTTACAATAGGGGTTTATTTAATTTTGACCAGTTCTTGAGGCAGTTACCGGATGAGGAGTGTGAGTTGTCAGAGGTTTTGTTGTTGCGTTACTTGGCCATATTGCAGGAACAGGGAATGGCAGTTAGGATGGTGAGGGTGGTGTTGGCAGCAATTGCTGCTTTTACTCATTTGGCCGGATTGCAGGATTGGTCTAGGTCTTGGGTGGTGAGTCGAGTATTAAAAGGTTGGGGTAGAGTTGAAGGTGGAGTCAAAGATAGGAGATGGCCGGTGATGAAGGAGATCTCAAGCAGGTTTTTACAGGGTTTATGTAAGGTGTGTGGATCCTTGAAGGAGTATGTGGTGTGGAGCATGGTCTGCATGTGGATGTATCGTGGGATGTTTAGAATGTCTGAGTTATTGGGTTCGTTACTATGGGAGGATGTGTTGATGTCACTTAGGGTAGTGCACATTTGGCTGTGGTTTTCAAAGATGGATGAGGAGGGACATGGGGCCCTGATGGTATTGGAAGCGACTGAGGTAAGTTGGAGATGTCCTGTGGTGTGGGGGAAGAGATTGTGGGTGGTCCAGAGGGGTAGAGTGCAAAGGTTTGGTTTTTACTTAAGTAGGTGGTAAAGGCTTGACAAGTGAGCAATTAAATTTGATTATGAGGAGGGCTCTTTGTAGTGTTGGTTTAGAAGGAGATAAGTTTTCTTCTCATTCTTTTAGGATGGGTAGGGCATCGGACTTAGCGAAGGAAGAAAGTTCTATAGAAGTCATCAAGAGGGTGGGAAGGTGGTCTTCCAATGCCTTTTTGTCTTATATTAAGTAGCTTTGTGGTAGGATTTGTTTACAGTTTTTTTTTTTTTTTTTAGGTAACAGCCGGATCATCATCTTGGGTCATTCTCTTGTCTTTTGGGCAGCTAGGCATGCAGCAATTAGACGCAACAGAATGAATTTGGAGCTGGACCATTTTGGATGGAAGGTCATCTAGCATGGTGTTAGAGGGCTGATGTGAAGCAGGATATTGCAGGTATTTATTGGGTTACAGAGTCAATGGGGGTTGCCACAGCTGTTGTTGATTCATTTGGGGGGGGGGGGGTTTAGGTAAAGTTCCGAAAAGCCAGTTGGTACAGCACATTTGTGAGGATGTGTTAGCATTGAGGAGGATGTATCTGTCTTTGGTTTTGATATGATCTGAGGTTATTCCCTGGTTGGTGTGGAGAGAGGCAAGGAATTTTATGGAGGTGGAGAGGGCTCAGAGGTATATTAATTTTACGTTGGCGAAATGTTTGAAAGACATTGGGGTGCATACGATACGGCATGTTGAATTTGAAAGCAGGGACTCTGTATGGTATAGGTCAAATGGAGTGAATCTCAATGAATTTGGGCTTGATTTATTTAATTTTAACCTGGGCGTGAAGGTGGAAGATCTATCGAAAAGTGGTATGGTCTGAGGGGGAACAGCCCTTTGGGCTGGTGGGCAGAGAAGAGGGTCAGGCTTGACCCTTTCTGTCCCCCTCAGTAGGATATTTGGAATTGATGGTGAATAACTTCGAATGGAATTATGGAATTGATGATATTAAGTTGAGGGGGACACTGCCTTCATGATTAATATGATAAGTGAGCAAGTGGGGGACGCTGCTTATCCAAGGGTTAGCGGGTGCACTGTCCTTATGTTTACTATCCTATTTGTTGTAATTATGGATTTGTGTTTCAATAAAGTTTGATGTTTGTTATTTATTTTCACAGATCATCAAATGTCTTTGGTTGTCTGTGTTGATTTATTAGCACTGTGATAAAACCTTTTCTTTAAAAGCCTTAATTTCAGAAAGTATATACCACTGTCTCTCCTTTTTCTAAGGTTGTATGCTAGCATTCCCTGCTACGGACGTCTGGCAGTAAGCAAGATTTCAGAAGCATGCACAGTAAAAGGAAATTAATATCTGAAAGATGCTGTGCGAAGTCAGCATAACCTGGCTGTCTAACTCCACTTTTCCTAAATAAAGACGATGCAGGATTTTTTTTTTTCAAAGTAAGCATGTACATGATCTTTGTTTAGGCGATTTCATTGAAAAAAAAAAGTTAAATGAGCAAGACTTCTTTCCTTTAGTGTAGAGAATGCTCAGCATACCAACA
The DNA here is from genome assembly GCF_019279795.1 of Protopterus annectens. Taxonomy (NCBI): domain Eukaryota; kingdom Metazoa; phylum Chordata; order Ceratodontiformes; family Protopteridae; genus Protopterus; species Protopterus annectens. The sequence goes on from NC_056748.1 coordinate 679,643,588, forward strand.
TCTCCCCACACTATCCCACTGCTGCAGTGATTACATTTTTGATAGTACCTATATATTTGCTAATTTACTGATAATCCTATAAATTTATACTATGTAAGAGAGTTAGGACACTAGCAATGATGGACCATCGCTTAGTTAAGGTACACTGTCAAAAGTGGGGAGCTTCTATTAACAGCATGAAAATAACTGATTCTTCAAAGCAATAAGGGAAGTAACATTTGCAGTGATTTTCTGCCTTTGACTCAGTAGTAGCTTCCTCCCCTCAACAATAATCCACTGACTAAAGGAGAGTAGCACACACAGAGCAAACATATTAAGAGACATCATATGACTCGACAAACCAAAAAATGTGCTTATCCTTTATGTTAAAGGAAACTTGAGAAAAGCATACGAGTACAATTATATTAACAATGATCAACTTTAGACTTAGTTCAAAGGTTCATAGGTGTATACTAGGCTAATGACCCTGGGGCCTTTACAAGCCTAGCCCACAGGATTACCCTGGCATCATGCCACCCAACCTTATTTTCCAGTGGCTCTGTCGAGTACAGCCACTAGAGTGATCCCTGGGATGAATTATATATTTCCCATCCACTCATCAAGATTTCTCTTGAAGAGGGCCAGTCAGGTGCTCTATTTGACATGTATGGGAAGTCTATTCCATAGCAAGGGCAGTCTTTGGGTTATGAACCTTATCCTGCCAGCAAGCTCTGCTGATTATGGTAATGAGGTTGAAGTCTCTGGAGTGTGTGGTGTGGAGGCATTGGAATTGCTTTAGATGTAGCATGTCTAACAGAGCTGGGTCGGACATGGCTTTGTAAGTCAATCAGAGATCGCCTCTAAGTAGGCGATATGAGACAAAGAATAGTTGGAATTTTTTGAGTCTGTCCATATAGAACAAGTGTTTAAGGCCTAAGATCCTCTTTGTGAGATACTTTTGTGGCCTCTCCAGTTGTTGCAGGTGTCTAGTGAGGTACATGCCAAATGGGGGATTGTACTTGATGACTGGCCTAATTAGGGAAGAGTAGAGGGAGACAATGACCTCTTTCTTACTGGATGCAAAACCCTTAGTAATGTGATATGCCACATAGAAGGACTTTCTGACCACAGTGGCAGTATGATGGTCAAAAAAGAGGTTGCTGTCAACCTGTGCTCCAAGTTCTCTTATAAAGCCTTCTGTGTTCAGTGGACTACCATTGATGTGGTAGTTCATGGGAACTGGGTTTTTCCCAAAGCGGATGACAACACCTTTTTTGGCACTGAACTTAAGGCCATGGTTCTGACACCAGTCATTGGTCTCAGTAATGTAACGTAGGCAATTAATTCTTCAAGGGCAGCATGCATTGAATTTGTAGATGAAACAATGAAATATAAAGTTGTTTGCCAATAACAGCTTCTTCATTAGTTACAAATCTCTTTAATCTAGAATCTGAACAGATTTTGCTTACTGTCTGGTACTGATGGGTTGTAATGACAGAAGTTCGAGGGGCCTTTTATGCTTAAAATGTTCTGAAATGGGCAGTTTTGTCATTATTGGGTCATACGTTTTGTTTCACTGCTTATTGGAAAATGTTCAAAACTACAAATTTAAAATACACACTAACAAGTATAAATGTTTTTAATGTCCAGCTAGCTATTTTTTGTTTATCAAATGGCACACTATGTTGTAGAATGGGCAGCCACGGTGGTGCAGCGGTTAGCGTTGCCGCCTCACAGCAAGAGGTTCTCTGGCTCGATTCTTGGCTAGGGTTCTCTGGTTTGGTTCTCAGCTGGGGTGCCGTCTGTACGGAGTCTGCATGTCCTCTCTGTGGTCGGCGTGGGTTTCCTCCAGGTGCTCCTGTTTCCTACCACATCCCAAAGACATGCTGTAGGTGGATTGGACACTCTAAATTGGCCCTAGGAGTGAGTGCGTGAGTGTGTGTGCCATCTCTGGAAGATTGGGCAACGGGCTGGCAACTCGACACCATAAAAAACACTTCTGTCAATCATGAGCGGACAGGTGGTCCACTGTGGTAACCCCTAACCGGGAAAAGGCTGAAAGAAGAAGAAGAAGACACTGTGTTGCAGAATCTGGAAGCAGTGTTAGTAGCATAATCGCCTTTGGTACAGAAGGCTGTGGGATTCTACTCCCACACCATGTAGATGGAGTGCTGATACTGTAGTGCCAATATGACTGTTGATTATTTGATGCATTACAAGGGGAGATAGGGGCTCTACACTCTTGAGTATGTCCTTTGTATGAGATGACTAGTGACTAGGAACTTGCTGGTCTGTTAGTTATTTCCTACTGCAATATTAGCACCTTACCAATTTTTTTAATGTAATATTGGCAATTAATTCTTCAAGGGCAGCAGGCACTGGATTTGTAGATAAAACATTGATATGTAAAGATTTTGCCAGTAGTAACCTCGTCATTAGTTACAGATTTCTTTAATGTGGACTTCTGATGATTTTGCTTCCACAGAGATTGTGTGTATGGAGAAATATTGGAGAATTGTAATGACAAAAGTCTTGAGTGGTCTTTTATGGTTGGGATTTTCTGAAATGAGTAGTTATTGGTTCACACATTTTGTTTCACTGCTTATTAAAAGAATGTTTAAAACTACAAATTTAAAACACATTCTAATAAGTGGTGCTGTATTATACAAGGAATATAACTTAATACAATCAGGAAGGTGAATCAAAGAACAAATACATGTATGCATGGCCCTAAAAATGTGTCAAAGGAGTCTGATTTGAAAACTGCCCAAAGGTAAAGTTAATTCTCCAATGGCCAGATGCATTTTCTATGAATGTGGGTTTTCATGCTGTTTCAATGAATGTGTGTTTTGCCATTTAAATGAATGTGAGTTTCAAGGGCAGAGAAGTTTACTGCTAATGCTAAGTCTGTTTTCATTGTGAGACTGTATTGTTTGCTTAGCAAATGGTTATCTGTGTTTGTGCTATTTTATTTCAATATCTGTAATCATTATAGAAGTAAATAAGAGAATAGTATGCATGGTAACTGGTATGAAATAACCAAATAATGGAACACAGGAATGGCTGAGGAGGGGGTTGCTGCAGGAAGAGCTGTGGTCTATTAACCCTGCCTAGGGCCCTATTTCACCGTGATCCGGCTCTGGTACTTAAAGTAGAAAATATGTACACTAAGGTAGTTGCATTATAACTACAGTACAAGGCATCTTTTTCTTCCTATGCATTTAAATAATTTAAAGAAATGACTGGAGTGACTTTTTTGGGGAGTGACCTACCTGTGAACATGGCTCAAATAGGGGTGTTTCATGATTATGGTGTGGATGGGGCTTAAGGTGAGCTGGAGCACTACTTCTTCTAGAGCACCATTTCGGCTAAGGCCAGACGTGCAACTACAGCAAATTAGGACTATAAAATTATTATCAGTCACTCTATGTATATAAACACACACACTTTCATGCTGCAAATAAAATATGTCTCACCTCTATTCGATTGAATGCACCATTACAAAATTGTGCATTATACATTTAAGATGTATATAAATTAAGGTATTTAGCTCTTTCCACAGCCTCCTGTCATTATAAAGCATTTATATGCACTATTATATATAAAGTTAATTGAAAACAAAGCTTTCCATCATAAGTAAAGCTTTTAGAAAAAAATGCAACCAATCTCAGTCATTAATATGCCATTGGTACTACATAGGAAGAAAACAATAGGCTTTTTAAAGAACCTATTTTGCAGAATATGAGTGATATTAAATGTGAAGATTTCCAATGCCTTATATAAACATATTATTAATAACCCAGGGCATTATTTCACCTTCATGGTGTTGGAAGTAATAGAAGAAAATTTATCAGGTGGAGATATTGTGAATCATACTAAGTGGCAGAAATGAAGTGGACTGCCAAATTACAGGCTGACAAAGACCCCAGTTTAAATGGTGTTGAACCTTTAAAGCCTGCTTTAAACGCTTACAGGCTTTATTATCAGAAATAATTGATTTGACTGTCCTGTTGGCTGTTAGTCTCTTTAATTTAGGCTGATTTTCTTCAGGGAGTATATCTGAAGAAGCACTTATTGTGTGAAACTGCTAATCTTTTCTTTTAGTCCTCCATTGTATGTCTCTCTTTATTTAATTGTTGGATTAAAGTAAATGTTTTGAGCAATGGTGGTCACCTTGATTTTTATTTTGTTGATTTTATTTATGCAAGATCGACCTTTGGCTGCCTGTGGTATTTTTCTGTTTATTTAATATGACTACATGGGTAGTAATTAAGTATTCACTGTGGTGGTGGTGCTGCGGTAGCATTGTCGCCTCACAGTAAGATGCTGTCCCATTCGATTCTCAGCTAGAGCGTCTTCTGTGTGGAGACATGCGTGAATGGGCGTACCTTCGTTGAAGGTTGTGCATCAGGGCCGGCAACTCGGCACGTAAAAATCTACTGCCAATCATTAGCGGACCGGAGTTCAGCTGTGGCGACCCCTAACCGGGAAACAAAAGGGGTTGTGTTTAGATCTAGGGATGCCATTGTCTCCCTTTACTCAGCCCTAAATGGGGCAATCACGGAGTAAAATGCCTCCTTTGTTATGCATCGATTCAGACACATACTACAACTAGAATAACAAAAGTGATACCTTACTAAAATTTTACAATGACCAAAACACACAAAGAGCGCAAAACTCACCACCAAAATCTGTCTATTGACCAATCCAAAAGGCAACCGAATCTAGGTCCACACAGCCAGGAAAAGTTGTAGAAATTTTAAGAGACAAAGTATTGCAAGATTAAGCACTTTCATCTGTGAAGTCAGACTTCTTCATAATCAAATATCTGCTCTAATTATACATTTAGATATCTCACCCTGTAGGATCATGTGACTCTAAATGGCAAATTGTACAATTAAGTAGGTAACCTTTTTTTCTGTACCATTTCAGTGATTATTTGTGCACCACAGCCCATGCTGACCTCTTAAGTAGAGGTGGCACATTTGTTCCTTCTTCCAGTTTTAAAATAGACTGTTTACTAATTGATTTTAAAGGTGTTTCTGAGGAAACTCACTTTTAGTTTAATATTCGGCAGTAATCAGCCAACTCTGAAGGGAGTGTGTGTGTCCAGAGAAGTACATACAACCTGCCCATTGCTATTCCCATGTTACTATTTGAAAATCTGGTGGTGCTTGAGTTTCAGTCTTTGAAACATTATAAACTTAAGTCAACAGATGGCTGTAATATGAATCCCAACAAGTTCCACCTGTTAATGGAATTAGCTCATGATAAAAATTTAAGAGTAATGAAACCAGATGGGGGGGGAGCAGGGTTGTTATGAATAGAAATGGTTACCTTAACAGAATGCATTGTCATCTTTCAGACAGTGACTTATCATAGGACCATAGGAAGTTGCTAGGCTATTGGCCCTGAGGCCCCTATAAGCCTAGTCAAGAGTTTAGCCCATGCATAGAAAAATCAGCACCTAATGCCCCTGTCCAGCAGGGACACAGGTGGAATTCCAGGGATGTATTTTCCCAACCAGTTATCTAGATTGCACTTAAAAAGGGGGTAAAGAGGTACTCTGCTTCATGTGGAGAGGGAGTTTATTCCATAGATGGGGGAGTCTCTGGGACACACATCTGCCCTGCCAGCAAGTCCTATTAATGTCACAGACCAGATTGAGGCTGAGTGTGCGGGTTACTCAAGTGGAGCTTGACTTGCAGATATGCAGCAGTCCCATCAAGGCAGCTTCCGAGATCGCCTTGTATGCCAGACAGAGGTCACCTCTGATGAGTCTGTATGAAACAGAGTAGAAGCATAGGGCTTTTAACCTATCTGTGTATGGTAGATTTTTGAGGCCCTGGATTCTCCTGGTGAGGAGCCTCTGTGGTCTCTCCAGCTGCTACATGTGTTTTGTGAGATACATGCCAAATGGGGCATTGCGCTCAGTAATGGGCCTTTTAAGGGAAAAATACAGGGATGTTATGATGCCCTTGTCCCTGGATGAGATACCCTTACTTATGAGGTGGGCCATGTAGAAAGCTTTCCGTACAATGGAAGCAACATGTTGGTCAAAAGTCAGGCTGTTATCAGTTGGGGTGCCCAAATCTCTCACAACTGACTGTGTGGTTACAACATTGTTATTAATGTGATAATTTGTGGAGACATCTCTCTCCCCAAAGGGGATGATGATGATGCATTTTTTTGTATTCAGCTTGAGGCCATGTTTCTGGCACCAGTCATTTGTTGGGGTGAGAATCTCTTGGAGGATGTCCATGTCACTAGAGGAATTGATGACAGCTCTCAACTTGCAGTCATCTAAAAACTTGGTCAGCCATAGCCCACTGGTTTTGGCCTGTACCTCAGAAAAGTATATCCCAAATAACAGAGGCCCCAAGACTGAACCCTGGGGTATGCCACTCGATACAGGTCTACTGCTTGAGGTGGCTTCCCCTATTTTTACTAGGTGGGTTCTATCAGTGAGCCAGTTGACTACCCATCTAGTAACATATGGACTGATGCCTAGTTGAGAGAATTTATCTATTAGGCCTGAGTGGGGAATAGTGTCGAAGGCTTTGCCCAGGTCAAGGTAGGCAGTGTGCACTGTCTTCTTCTCATCCATGGCTTTGGTGACTGTCTCAAAAAAGTTGACCAAATTTAACAGACATGACCTCCCCTTGACAAAGCCAAACTGTGTGGTATCAAGTGTTTGGAGGTTGCCAATGTCCTTGTTTATGAGGTCCACCATAATCCATTCCATGGCCTTGCAGATCAGGCTAGTTAGGCTTATGGGTCTATAATTTCCTGGATCAGTGGAAGCTCCACCTTTGTGTAAAGGGATGACAGTGGCTGTCCTCTACTCAGCTGGGACAAAACCGGTACTCAGGCTTCGGTTGAATAGGGTGCCTAATGGTGCTGCAAGTTCCTGCCTGAGTTCATGTATGATGCAGCCTGGGATGTTATCAGGTACCATGGAGGCTGCATTTTTGCCTTTGAGACAGCAGTGATGACTTGATCGCTAGATATAAGGGGAAGGGAGCAGGTACTGGGAATGTCCTGATTTACTGATGGGGGGACAGAGGGGTGAAATTTTTGCTGAACATGGCAGCCAGCAAGTTTTCTATATCTACGGCATTTGTATATGTGGTGTCCTTGACCATTAGTTCTGAACAGATCTGGGTGCTACCTTTAAGATTATGGACATATGTGAAGAAGGCCTTATGATTGCCTCTAGTAGATGTGGCCAATTTGGATTTGAAGTTTGCTTTGGAGGATTTCACTAGGGCTCTTATTTGCTTCTTTAGGCTAATGAGATATTGCTTCCAATTGGGTACCTGCTCCTTTTTGGTCCTGGTCAGCAATTTTTTTATTCTTGTTGTAGAGTTTATTTATTGCAGATGTCTACCAGACTGGTTTACTCTTTCATGCGGAGGACGATTTAGTCCCGATTCCATGCATCTATATAAATGTTTGTATAGTAATTTGGTATAGTTATGGATACTGGTGCCAGTTTTTAGAGAGGGGGCTGTGAAGCTGTTTATACAATCCCTCAGGAGGCTGTAATCAGGTTTGGAGAAGTTTTTTTTGATTGACCCTAGCTAGAGGGGGGTCGGGGGAGATGGTGACTTCAAATGTGACCTCTTTATGGTCAGATCTTACAAGGGATGATGATACTGCAGGGATGGTGCAGTGGCTACTCATGTTGGTTAATACCAAGTCCAAGATATTATCACCTCTTGTGGGGGTATCGACTAGCTGCTCCAAAGCATTTGCATTTACAAAATCAAGGAATCTCTGGGTATTTGTGTTCTAGCAAGAGCAGTTCTTCCAGTCTATGTTTGGGTAGTTAAAGTCACCCAGGATCAGGGTAAAGGGTTGAATCTTGTTAGATTCAAAGAGGTCTAGCTAGGCAGTTTGTGCATCTTGCATCAGGTTTGGGGGCCAGTAGCTAGCTATTATTTGTATAGGGATCTTATCAATAGTTAACTGCACCTGGAGTGTCTCCTGTGTGTCATACTGTTTGACCAGCCTGGAGGTGTGTATGTCTTTAATATATATTGAAACTCCACCTTCTTTGGCTTTACTACCCACAATTTGGGGTCTGAATGTAGGATAGGATGAGCACCCAGGTAAGGTTGGGGTGATTCTGCAGCTTTGAACCAGGTTTCTGTGACTGCACAGGTGTCAGCATTTTCCAGGGTTAGGAATGCTTGCAATTAGTGCAGTTTCGTGTTTAGACTCCAAGCGTTTAGCAGCATGACCTTTAATTTGTGTTTTGTTGAAATTTTTATGTTGGTAGTTTTAACCTCATCACTTTTCCTTAAAAAGGCACTATAGGGGAGGCAAGAGCTGTTGGCAGAATAATGAAGTTTAGGTGAGACAGATGCAGGCCATCTTTGGCAAAGTATCATGGTCTGTCAATCATATCTTCCCAGGCTGTCAGTAACTGGATCCCCCTGGAATGACACCAGAAAAGTGTTAAAGTCAATCATTTTCTGTTTGTATTCAGGCATCATTCTGGGTGACGGTAGAATGCTGCTTAAGGCTAGGGACATACCTGCCTAGGACACATATTCACGAGTTCAATCATGTCTCTCTTCATATAGTCCAGGGAGGTATGGCTCAGGGCATTCACACCAACATGGACTATGACAGAGTCATAACAGTACCTGTTGTTGAGAGACCTGAATGCATGTGTGATATAGTGGATTCTGGCCCCTGACAGACAACTAACTGTGACTTTCTCCTTATTCAGCCTGGTGATAGGCACATCTGTGCATCTTACAATGGAGTCACCAATGACTAATATGTTGGGTTTCTGGTTAAGCCTTAGTGCTTGTGAGACAGAGGCGTGTGAACTATGAGTGGTATATGGTGTGGAGGGCTATAGAGATTACGTGTGTATTTGCCTCAGAGGTCTCCTTTGTTTGTGTGTGTTTTTGTTGAGGATCTCCACACATGTGGGTTTGTGTTGTGTATGTGTGGGTGATGTTTGAGGTGTAGTGATTGTGTTGACAGCCTTCTCAGTGCCAGATATGCTGGCTTGAGGGAGAGAGCTTGGACTCCAGGTTCCTAATGTAATTGCATCTCTTGCAAACGGTGATCCTAAGTGGAAGTAGTAGGTGGTTATACGTGTACATAAGGCAGTTGCTACATTGTCTCAGGAATGAAGAAACATCCCTCAATTTTATGCATTTGGCTTACAGAAGGATAGATTATTTTTGCAGGATTTATTAGATCATGGAAAAATTGGGCCTGAACTGCTTGATTTTTTCTGAGTCAAACACCTTGTGGTGCCCTGTATATTTGAAATTCCCAAGATACATAAGAGCACCACTAATCCACCAATGATGCCCACAGTCAACAAAAGGAAGTTCAAAATCCACCCTCTTAGCAAATACATTGATTGGAAAATGAAAAAAGTTCTAGATCTTTTTGACCATCTTTGTCATGATTCTTAGGATTTTTTTGTTGAAAATAAAGAATCTCAGTTTTTCTAGGAAATGTGTTTTTCTTACAGTGGATATAATTGAGTTATTTAATGTGATTCCTCACTCAACTGGTTTAGCATGGTTCCATAATTTCCTTTGCAAATCTATCATTTAGATAACAACAATATCAATGTTCTTGTTACTTGTATGGAAATTGTTTTGAAGAACAACTTTGTGTTTTTGGAGGGACAGTATCTTCATCAAGTAAAAGGTGTGGCCATGGGTGCCTTGTGTGCCCCAATATTTGCAAATATTATTCTCCTCTAATGGGAAAAACTATTTTTGTTTGAAAATTTTTCTATCAAGCCTTGGAAGATATATCTTTGTTTTCTTGATGACATATTTATTGTGTGGGACAAGCCTGAAATTGTGATTGTGGGTTTTATTGATTATTTGAATACCATCACCTCTTTTCTAAAATGTACTTATTCTTACAATCATGGTTGTATTAGTTATCTTGACATCATGCTATCTAAAAACTATTCTGAGCAATACTTTGTAACTACAATTTACAGGAAACCAGCACACTGAGAGAGTAAACATCCTTTGCATCAAAAACAAGGCATAGTTGAAGGTCAGTTTATTCGACTGGCCAGAATAGTTTCAGTGGACAACCAGTTTAGACTGGAAAGTAAGACCTTGAGGGATAGGTTTTATGCAAAGAGTTACCCAAAAATGATGGCTTCCACAGTAATGTTGAAGTGGTTGATAGAAGGGAGAAAGGGGAGATCCTCCCTTTATTAAGATACACTTCAAAACTGTATCGGAGACATTTCATCATAACAATTATCCCATCAATCAATCATCAGCTTGCTTTTGTGACAGAACATTGTTTAGAAAATTCTCAGATTAGAGATGTGTTGATGAAGAATTGGACAAATTTTTTCCTGTTTTAATGAGTTCATGGATAAAATAGGGAATAAACCATTCATGGATTACAGGATAGGCAAATCCATCAGCAATTCCTTGAAACAGAACTTTGACTATAAAGGATCCACTTGTAGTAATAAAAGACCTGGCACATACAAATGTGGCTTTTGTAGCCAGTGTAAATATGTTTTAGTGGGTGACCAAGATGAAGTTAATGGAACAAATATTAGAGCTAAGTCCCAATATAACTGTAATACTCAGGGGGTTGTGTATTTAGCAACCTGCCAGAAATGGAACTGTTTTTATGTGGGTAAAACCCAAAGAAAATTGAGGGAGAGAATATACAAGCATATGTTGAACATCAAGAAGTCAAATTTAAAAAAAAAGTTTTGGCAAACACACAACATATCCTGACCACAACTTTTTTGTTTTTTGTGGTAGAACACATTGTTAACAATCCTGGGGGGTGGGGGTATGTGGGAACAACTGATTGAGGAAATGGAGTTGTGGTGGCAATGCAAACTAAATGCCACAGTCACCCCTGGTTTAAATGACCACACTTCTATTAGCTGTGTGCTTAAACTGAAGTCAAGTCTTACTGTGTTTAAAGTGTGGCTAATTATGCATAGTTTGGTATATATATTTCATATTTTGACATAGCAGCAGTATCTTTATTTCCTTAATTATGTTTGTTTTACAATTTGTTGTTTAGGGTCACATGATTACACAGGGTGGGATATTTAAAGGTGCATTTGGAACAGACTTGTGATTCTGAAGAAGTCTGATTTCACAGAGGAAAGTGCTTAATCTTGTAATATTTTTGTGCATTAGATTTTGTACAACTTTTCCTGACTGTGTGGACCTGGCTTTGGTTGCCTTTCGGATAAAATTATAAAATGCCTAACCAATATGTCCTACATGAAATGACTCAAAGTCCTGTCACTATACTAGTTATCCTAGAAACAGTTAGGATGTGTGCTATGTCTAGGAAACAAGGCATCCTCTGCCCGTATACCAATGGATATACTGCACTGCATACCAGCAAGTCAAACTGCATTAGAGATATGCAGTCTAGGAATATAAACATTTTCTGAAACATCAATAGGACAGATCAGATGGACAGGAATATCTCAAGAAGGATACTGCAGGTCTGGAACATATTCCATATCCACAAATAAACAGAGTTCATCCATCTGCATATTAAAAAAAAACAACTTGGATCTATGGATGGGAAACAGAAAATGTACCCTGTAATACTAATGGACTGAGGCAGCGCATAAATGCCTTATACCATGCATGGGTACTGTCAAATTACCTATGGTATGATCCTAGCCCCCAAATTTACTATGGTATGATCACAGTTATTCTCACTAGGGGCAATACATATTTCCTCAACCACAGAATCTAATACCAAATGGGATAAGTTAATTCAAGCACCAAAAGAGAAATTGGCTAGCCTTAAAATTGTTCACAAGGGCAGCTAGAGTAATTCTTACTAATGAGCCTATGACTCAAATTTCTCTCTTTACATTTGCTATAAAGACATATTCCATAATCATGACAATACTTTACACAGACTGCAGATTTCAGTTTGTGAAAAATCTTTCACAAGGCTTTATTACTTTCTGGCATTGTACCTGCATTAAGAAAGATACCCAGTCTAAGTAACATACACATGGTATTATCTCATAATCTTAATCAAATTAATTTCATTTGTCATTGTGTAGCAATATATCTTGTGATTTTTTATTTTTTTTGTGAAAGAAGTCTATTGCTAAAATTCATCTAGTCTGCACAGCAGAAATTCAACAGATCATTATGTCTACCTGTAACAGTTCTGCCCTGCTGGCACCCAATTACATCATCATCATGTTCAAGAATTAAGTGCATCCATTGAGTTACAGCATAATCTGAACATTACCGACAGACCATACGAGTGTTACTTAGAATTTGTGGTTTGATTCGTTTGCATAATTGCTAGCATTAGCATATTTTCAATAAGTCCATATGAAAATTTGCAACTGATAGTCTAATAGTGGCTGTCACCGCACCTGACCTTCCTCTTTCTTTTCCAGTTGCAAAAACTTACAATGCATCGAAATCTTTTCATATTTTTTTTTACATGATCTACTAATTGTACCAGTTTCTCTAAGAGTGAATAACTTACTGACTGGTATACATTGATGTGATCTGACATATCAGTTGAAACAGCTTCCCAGAGTATTTACACTTCTACTTCACAATAAATATTGGAATACAAGTATCCATACCAACTGGTACTTCCGTCATCATCTTCCAAGCATATGTCATATGTTTTATTTTTTTCCAGAGGCTAGTTCTTTGCCATAGAAAAATAAATAAGACAGGGGTCCACTAGGAATAATCAAAACTCATTTAATCAACACATGATTATCCAAAATATATATATATATATCTAAAACCTTGTGAAATCAATAGTCAAACTATCTCCACTCCCAAAACTACAAAAACATAATGATTTATTTTTACAAGTCCCCTAAACCCTACAATGAGGGGACAAGCCCTAATGTCTCCAAACTATGGGAGGCATGATTTGTATTAACTGTCAGCATAGTCAACAACTGTTCTACTGACACAAAATTTAGATAACCAAATATCCATTCAATAGTGGTGCAAGACTGACTCTTAACGGGGGTTGACGAATTTGGTCTTTCCCTGCCATTGTGTGATCTTGCAGTAGAAGTATGTAATTAACAGCGGGTGGGAGAGGCCCACTGATTTAAAATTGCCGTCAACAAGGATATGTCTCACCTTGCAGCATGCCCAGTGTCTTATGAATGTTTTTCTTTCTTTTTGCTGTCTATTTTTTGTGTCAACATTAGAGACTCTGAATTTGGGGATTTTTACATTAAGAACACCCATAAATGTATGCTTCTATATCTAAATCTGTATCTATCTATATTTATATCTAATATATATATATATATATATATATATATATATATATATATAGATACAGATATATAGATATATGTGTGTGTATATATATATATATATATATATATAGAGAGAGAGAGAGAGATGACTATCTAGCTATATATATATATTATATATATATATATATATATATATCTTTCTATATATTGTGCATATGTGTGTGTCTGTGTGTGTGTGTGTGTGTGTGTGTGTGTGTATATATATAATCCTAGGTGATGTGAATATTAACTGGTCATCCATTCACTAATCAACTCCCACTGAAAGTATTAACCTATATCAATTCACACAGCTAATCAAAACTCCCACTAGACCAAATAAGGATAATTCCGCATGTAGCATAATCAACTGGATACTAGTCTCCCATCCAAACAGTAGTTCTGAAAGTGGAACACTTCCTGACTCTATTAGCGACCATCTCCCTGCCTTTGCATGACATTCCCCTTCTTCCCTGCTCCTACAGCACAAATATATCACAACCTGCACCTTTAAAAACTTCAACTCTCAAACCTTCTCCACTACCTTAAAACACACAAACTGGAACCCTCTAAAGTCCCTTCCCTTGGATGCCGCCGTTCCACTCTTTAATACAGTTTTCTCTGATTTACTTAACCACTTTGCCCCCCTGCAGAACTAAAAGAATCAGATCCAAAACAGTCCCCTGGCTAACTAAAGAAACAAAAATCTTTCTGCATCTCCGAGACAAAACTTGGAAATTCTATCAAAAATTCAAAACTCCCATCTCCCTTACTGAATACAAGCAACTACGAAATCAAGTAAAAAAAAACAAATAGATATTGATTGTATATCCTACTATCTTAAACTTCAAAACAACCATAAAAACATCCCAAAAAAATTCTGGAGTAGCATCTCATCAATTCGTTGGCCAGGCAAGAAAGAGAACCCCTGACCTGACCCAGACTCTCCTGACCTTGTCCTAGCTACCCAATTCAAATCCTTTTTCATGGATTCTATCACAAAACTGACCTCTTCATTCCATAATAACATCTCCTCCAACACATCCAAAACTACAGCTTCAACATCCAATAACTCTCAGTCCTCTCCTTTCACTCTCAAATCCATTCCTACCCATACTATAAAAAAATCCTACTAAAATTAAAACCTTGTTCTAATGCCTCAGATAACATTCCATCCAACTTTCTCAAATTAGCTGCCGATGGCATAGCTCTTCCCATCTCCATTCTAATTAACCGCTCCATCCAAAGGTCCTACGTACCACTCCTCTGGAAAAAAGCCTTCATCATCCCCCTCCACAAAGGAAGTAGCAACTTTACAATCTCCAACTTTCGCCCAATAGCTATCCTGTCCCCTATCTCTAAGATTTTGGAAAAACGTATCCACCTGCAACTTTTACCTTACCAACTACTGACTCCAACACAACATGGGTTTAGACCAGGACATAGCACCATAAATGCCCTCCTTTCATTCCTCAAAATCATCAACTCTGCCTGGGATGCTGGCAACATAGTTTCTACCCTCCTCCTCGACTTATCCAAGGCCTTTGATACTGTCTCCCATAAGCTCCTCCTTTCCAACCTCTCCAATCTGAACCTTTTCTCTTCTTCCATCAACTGGTTCACCAGCTACCTATCAGCTAGGGAACAAGCTGTCAAGTGGAACAACTGTACTTCTTTCCTGCATACTCCAACAGGGGTTCCTCAAGGCTCCATATTGGGCCCCTTACTATTCAACATTGCTATTAATGACTTCTGTCAACACATCCCAAATGCTAAACTCATCCAATACGCAGATGACTCTGCCATCATTTGCTCTGCCAAAACTCTCTCCAGATTAATGAACATAACTCAAGAGGCCTTCTTCTCTTTCACTGAATCCTGAATGCTAGACAACCACTTAGCCCTTAACGCATCCAAGTCCAGAATAATGATTTTTCTCCCCATCTAGACACACTGTTATGGACAAAACATCATTCTCTATACTCAGTCAAAACAAGACCTCTATTGAAACAGATCACCGTGCAAGACCTCTGGGAGTCCATATTGATGACCAGCTAAAATTCGACATCCACCTTCAAACTAATATTAAAAAAAACTCATGAAAATCTTGGAATGCTTTATCGTCACATACAATACCTTTCTCTTTCATCCAAACAACTACTATCCACCAAATACCTTATCCCCTCTCTTCTTTATGGAGCCCCACTACTTACTAATCTGCAATCAACCTTGAAATTAAAGTTATCTGCATGCTACAATAAAATGTCCAAGTTTGCCACAGGATCGAAATCCTCCACTCATCAATGTAACTCCCTCAATGCCCTAAACTGGTTAGAACTCCCAAACTACCTAACTCTCATTCAACTAACAAAAGTACATAAGCTCATCTTTAAACCGTCTAACTGTCCTTCTCTCTCCTCTACCTTAAAAGTCCGGCAACCTCATAGAACACTAAGATCCACAAATCAAAATCTCCTTGAACTTCACAAGCCTTTACGTTCCCCAGGGTAACTCCTACTGTCCTTATCCCTGGCTAGATTATGGAACTCACTTCCTCCACATATTAGAACTACCCAGAATCTCCCTTCCTTTAAAACCTTACTCCACTCTCATCTCTCTTCTCTCTGGGAATGCTCCTGGTTTCACCCTTCCTGAAACCTTACACTTCTCCTTAACCTTTTTATATTCAGACTTAGCCAATGGATGTGTATATTTCTACTGTCTCCATATATAATGTACTACTTGCATATGAACTGTACAACTTGAACATTCTTTAGTTACTATTGTAAATATCTAAAAATGCTGTACATGAGTTATTCTACTTCTGAATATTGTAAAATGTTTTTGTTTGGAGGTTTTCTCCCCGGGCCTCCATTGAAAACGGGCTCTTTTAGGCCCAATGGACTTTCCCAGTCAACAAACTGCAATAAAATAAAATAAAAAAATAAAATAAAATGTGTGTGTATGCATGTATGCATGTAAATATATAAGTTTGTGTATATGTGTGTGTGTGTGTATGAGCGAGCTCATGTATGCATGGATGCATGTGTTTATACAACTCCAAGATCACACAAACTCAGTAGAAGGAGAAAATGAAGAGAAACTTAACAGCCTTGCTCTTCCCCGAGTCCATCCAACATGAAAGAATATAGATGCCCTTTCAATTTCAATGTTCTGAGCATCAGGCAACTGTTTGGTGACAGGCACTAGAGCTTCAAAGACAGATATGCTACTATAATTCAGATAGCCTTGTTCAGTTAGTTGCATAGATACCTAGAAGAGCTGATGCCAGCTCACCTATACTGTCTAGTGTGAAGCAGGGATGATCCACAGCACCAGTAACACCAAGTGTTTAGTGGATTATTGGTAGCAACTTTTAACTCATGTTACATTTAAGTCAGAATTCTTGTGTGGATCTCAAGGGATACTAATGGACCTCCTCCAATGTGGCTTCAGTGAAGTCAAGAGCTGACAGCAGGAGAGAGATATGCAAGGACGAAGTGGACTCCTCCTTTGAAGGATGGTCTGACAGCTTCTAACAAGGAATAAATGATGTGATGGGTTGCAGTACTGTCAGAGAACAAATGAGTCACAGGGCTGTCACCCTGGTTGCTAAATAAATTAGTTGGTTCTTGCACAGGAGGGAGAAATAAATGGTTCAGTAAAAACTGACTTAGGATACCTGATGGCAGTGGGTGTGTATTAATACATACATATATATCTATATATATCTATATATATATATATATATATATATATATATATATATATATATATAGGCTCCCTATTATGCTCTAGCAGACGCAGATTGTCGAATGCGTCTTTGTCGAACTGAAAAGCATGAAAAGGCAAAATAGCGAAGCGGCTTTTCAGCGAATTCTTTCCCTGGGAAAGAATTTGTTTGGCCGCTTTGGCTACTTTGTCTTTTCGGCACTGTAGTGTGATCTCGGAGTTGGTATATTTAAGTAGCAGTGGTGTGGGGGGCACAGCACCCCACGTCGGGTGGTGTGGTGGGCGAACCCCCCACATTGTGCAATGTTTTATATATATATTTTTTTCCCGGAACAGTGATTTTTTTCCCTTGGAAAAAAAAAATCTCTGTTCTGAGGTTTCGATGTTGTAAGCTTTCGCTTCCATGAGGTATATTATGTGTCATTTGCTCTTCTGAGCATGCAATATCATAATATAGACCCTATATATGGGTGGCCGTGGTAGTGCAGAGGTTAGCATTGTCACCTCATAGCAAGAGGCTCTCTCGTTCAATTCTTGGCTGGGGTGCCTTTTGTACAGAGTCTGCATGTCTTCCCTCTGGTTGCATGAGTTTTCTCTGGGTGCTCCTGGTTCCTCCCACATTCCAAAGACATGCAGTAAGTGGATTGGACTTTCTCAAATTGGCCATAGGTGTGAATGTGTGCTTGTGTGTTGGGCAATAAACTGGCAATTCAACACTGTAAAAGCTCCACTGCCAATCGTTGTATCGAACAATGATCCACTGTGTGTCATGACTCCTAACAGGAAATGCCGAAAGATGAAGAAGAAGATATATAAGTGTGTGTGTGTGTGTGTGTGTGTGTGTGTGTGTGTGTGTGTGTACATATATATATATATATATATATATATATATAGACAGATATAGATATATATCATAGGATCATAGGAAGTTACTCGACTAATGGTTCTAGGGCCCTTACAAGCCTAGGCAAGCTCTTACCCTTATTTCCATGATCAGCACCTATTGCCCCTGTCCAAGAGGGACACAGGTGAAACCCCCGGGGTGAATTTACAGACACCCATCCAATCATCCAGATTGCATGTGAAGAGGGCCAAAGAGGTACTCTGTCTGACATGAAGTGGGAGTCTGTTTCAATATTGTGGTAACCTCTGGAACACAAATTTGTCCCTCCTGCAGGTTTTATTAATGTTACATACCAGGTTAAAATCTTTAGAGCGAGTAACCCATGCATTTTTTGATTTATGGATATGCAGTATTTCCAATAAAACAGGGTCAGAGATTGCCTTATATGCAAGGCAGAGATCACCTCTGAGTAGTCTGTATGAAACAGAATAAAGTGACAATAATTTCAGACAATTCCCTTAGGAAAGATGGTAAAGACCTTGAATTTTCCTTGTGAGGGACCTTTGTCATTTTTCTAACTGCTGCAGGTGCTTGGAAATGTACAAACCAAAAAGGTCATTGTACTCAATTATTAGCCTGATGAGGGAAGAGTACAGGGAGATTATAACGTTTTTTTCTGGAGGCAGTGCCCTTACTTATGAGATGAGCAATACAGAATGTCCTTCTTAACACCTTGGAGACATGGAGGTCAAAGGTAAGGTTGCTGTCAACCTGTGTGCCCAAGGTCCCTCACCACTAAGTGCATTCTTAAGGTGTTGCTACTGATGTGGATGTTAGCAGGAACATCGCTTTTACTGAACGGAATGAGAATACATTTTTTTGCATTGAGTTTAAGGCCATGACTTTGGCACCAATCATTTGTTTATAAAAGACCCTCTTCTAGCATGTTGAAATAATTTGAAGTTTCTATGACCGCTCCCAGTTTACAGTTATCAGCAAACTTTGTCAGCCACAGACTTTTAGTTTTTACTTGTACTTCAGAGAAATAGATTCCAAACATTAGAAGCCCCAGGACTGATCCCTGTGGAACACCACTGGTTAAAGTTCTGATGCTGGAGGTGGAGTCCCCTATTTTGACTATATGATCTCTATCAGTGAGCCAGTTAGTGACACATCTAATGATATAAGGGTTGATGCATAGTTTTGTAAGTTTGTCAATGATGCCTGAGTATGGGATAGTGTCAAATTCCTTTTCTAATTCCATGTAGGCTGTATGCATAGATTTCCCTTCATTCAGGGCTTTGGTGACCATCTCGAAGAAGTTCACCAGGTTTAACAGGCATAATCTCCCTTTGACAAATCCAAACTGAGTAGGGTCAAGTATTTGGAGATTACCTATAGCTTTGTTGATAAGGTCCATGATGATTCGCTCCATGGCCTTGCAGATAAGGCTAGTCAGGCTAATAGGACTATAGTTCCCAGGGTCATTGGAAGTCTCACCTTTGTGCAAGGTAATAACAGTAGATGTTTTTCATTCAGCTGGTACGAAGTCAGTGCTTAGACTATGATTGAAAATAGTACCCAATGGTGTTGTTAATTTATGTTGGAGCCCATGTACAATGCAGTGTGGGATGTTATCAGGTCCCATAGATGCTGAGTTTTTAGCCTTTGAGAGGGCATTTACAACCTGATCATTAGAGATGCAAGGTAGGAGACAGGTGGTAGGGATGTCATGGGGTATTATGGTGAGGACAGGGGACTGAAATTTCCATAGAACCTGTCAGCCAACAGGTTAGATATGTTGAAACAGTTAATGATGTAAAGGTGCTTACAAGCCCAACAATTTAAACAAAATTAAGCACCCAGGTTGTCAGACTCAAATCCAGTTATTGTTACAAAATAGGTGAAGCGCTTTCATCAAACAAAGTTGACTTCATCAGAACAAAGAAACCATTTGAAAATGTTAGATATGTTCACAGGTTCAGTATATGTGGTATCATTAATTACCAGTTTGGCACAAATCTGGGCCTTTCCTTCTAGTTTACGGATGTAACTATAAAATGCCTTGTGGTTGTCCTTTGTTGAAGAAGTTAATATGGACTTGTGGTTTGCTTTGGAGGACTTCACAAGAAGTCTTATTTGCTTGTTTAATTTGAAGAGGGAGCATTTCCAGTTTAGGAGGGCTCGCTCCCTCTTACTCTTAGACAACAATTTCTTCCTCTAGTTGGAAAGCCTGTTAATGGCAGTTGTCCACAAGGCAGCTTTGCTCCTTTTTGAGGAGCCTGTTTTAATCCTATCAGCTATGGCCGAATCAATGCAGGTATACAGGTGTTCATATAAAGCACTGGTGTAGAGCTTGATATAGTTGCCAGTTCCATCTGAGGGAGGAGGTGCAGTGAAGCTATATATATCATCCTATAAGAGGTTATAATCTGCTT
>NC_056748.1:679666377-679678877 GCF_019279795.1 Protopterus annectens
TGTTGTAATCTTTGTTTTAAAAGAAGTAATGCAGAAGACCTGCTTCTCATTCCTAACTTGTGTAGATTTACATTTTAAGTCTACCTTCATTTATCTCATTCAGCATGTGTCATTACTTGAAATGCACCAGTTACCTGATTTTCTCTAAAGGCTTAAACATGTCATTGAAAAATATGCTGCCTGTAAGAAAATGGTTTATGTGTTTTAGTGGCATTATGCAGCATTTGTTTAGGACACATGAATTCTAAATTGCTTAAATACGTAGTAATAGAACTTCAATTGTGGCATTATTTCACCCAAAACTTCATTATGGTAAAAAGTTTAAAATTAAGTAAAGTATTAACAGGGAGTTGTTTCTACAATGATTGCATCATAGGTTAGTTCTGCAGAACATCTACTATTAAGACTATATAGAAATCATCCAACACAGACTCACATAAATGCACAAATTAATATAAATACATCTTTCACTTCTAGTGTTAATGTTACTCAGAAACTAATTTCAGTTTTACTTTATAAGCCTTTTTGTATAGCTTCTATCTAGAAGAGTACTTCAGTCTCTCTTTTTCCCTTATTTTTTCCTTATTTATCTTAAAGTTTGAAGTGGCATCTATTTCAAATACCTAGATAGAAACACACTTTCCCAGTCCTTATACAGATGGCTTTATTAGGGCCACTTTCTTCTGCAAGAGGAATGCTCTGTGTTTATCGACTCTGCAGATTTCCGTCCATACCTTTCCCTAGTGTGAACCACGAACTATAATCTCCTCTCAGTACAGTTACATGGAAGGTGGCTTTGATTCATTACCTTATATACAGGGATCAGTCCTCTTCTACATAGTCTGTCCTGCCCACTGTAGTTATGACACTCATAGTTTGCCACACTCATAAGTAGTTGTGTGCCAGAAAATCATCATTGTGCCTTATATCTGGAATATCCCAGTGACATGTAGGGAATGCCAGGATGCTTTTTCAATAGTCTGAAGAGGTTTTCCCTACACTGCTTTGTACTAATGGGATTAAAATATATAGTATAGGGCAGCAGAAGTTTTATACACAAGGAGAGCTCTTCTCTTGACTATATGACTTAATAGCACTGTACACAGCTGACGTCAGTGTTATTACACTTTGTGTTCAATGCATTTAAGTATCATGAAGTAAGTGGTTTGCACAGCATAGGAGAAGGTTCAGTAGCAATCCAATAAGGCAAACATTAATGCATTGAGCAGATTAACTATGATGCATACACCTTTTATCAATGTCTCTACTGGATTGTGGAAAACAATTTTGAGAACCACATCCTTTCTTCTCTATTAACATGGCACACTGTAAATCAGTGTAAGAGAATTAAGATGAAATGAACCATGCTAAAATACTCTGCTATCTTTCTGTAAGCTAAAAGTATCTCATTAATAAATACACTATAAAAATTCAAAATCATTCAAGAACAGAAGACAACTTGCAAACAATCAAATGCTTGCATGATCACCTCCCCCATTCACTCTTACCAGACTTCATCAGCCTGATAGATTTATCAGATAATTGACGGTTTAGCAAACTTTTTAAAAATCTTCTGATATCAGCTCCACAAGTCCTTTCAATTAAATTCAGGATTAGGCTTAATAGGATAAAATATGCTCTTTCTTTTCAGCTGCACTGCTCTAAAATTATCAATGGTATTGCTTTTTTATATAATAAAGTGGGGCTTAATATATGAGTAAAAAATCTTAAATCAATCAGCTTTCCCATAAATTTCATCCTGGTGGAAAACAGAAAAGGAAAACCATTCCCAAACTGCAAGTGGTAAAAATCAATCATAGCAGTAGTAGTATAATTGATAATTTTAAAATTATTATTTTCAGTAAAACAAACAGTATCTATATCAAAAAGCCCTCTTATCTCTGCTGACTTCCTCATCCATGGCTTATGCTCCATCTGGCACAGGCAAGACATTCTCCACTTACTTGCTAATCCAGTTATATAAAATTGTTCATTAACTACTTCTCAGCCCTGCAAGTTCCTATCCAAGCATCTTAAAGGAGGAAACTGTAAAAGGTTGTTTAATTCCAAATTGTCAGCTTCCTGTGTAACTTGACTTGGTCAGTCCTCTAAAGTTTCTTCATGAAATAATAGGTGAACAGTGATGTTTCTGAAGTAGGTATACACACTGTGATTCATAGTCTGTTTCTATTGTAATACCATTTTTTAAAATTCCAGTGCTGTTTCTTTCCTTGACAATTGTAAGTGTATTTTTTGGGGATTTACCACAATCTATTTATGAGAGACTGAATAATTTAGAAACCTTATTTGAAAGACCTCACTACATTCAAAAGTATGTCATCTCTGATAGTTTTGGTATTAGTGTGAAGAAAATCAAAACACTGGCATATGTGTTAGCATGTCTGGCAGGAGATCAGTGTATGTTTTTGTGTATATTCTCAGAGATTAACTTGTACTGTAAGCCAACATGTCTAATTGTGAATATGTAAATAAGTTTTAAAAGTTGAGTATTTCCCTTTATAAACAGAATGTTTACAGAATATGTCAGTGTTTTGATGCATTTCTAACTCCACATGTTTGAGAGGGACATTGTAAAGTACTGTGACTATACTCGCATCTTTACCAGTATAGAGGTGACTATGGTAAAGATGCTTAATAATAATAAGAAAAAGATTACTAGGGATGTACATCAGTACACTAGGAATCGAGCCTATCCTCGACCACCCCCAACAACGCAATCATCTAATGCATCTAGTATCTTGGCTGTAGATAATGACTCTGTTCAGGAGGTGCCATTCAGGCATGATGATATTGATGCTGACATACAAACTAATAATGTACAGCCTATACGTCGTAGTGAGAGACTTATTAATAACAATAATGTTACTAATCATAATAACAGTAATAGCAGTGCATAACAGAACAGTGCTAATAACACCATATCAAATTCAAATAACCAGCAGGGTTTTTCGAGGAGTCGGAACGGCCAACAAAGGAATTTGAGATCGAACAGGAATCAAGCGAATGCATGGAACAGGCGGAATCAGCGGAGAAGATGATGGATTATTCCAATAATCCTCATACCGTCTTTAATACAGAAGGAGATTTTAAATTTTATAACTACACTACCTTTGATATTAATCAAGAGCTTGTTAACTTTTTTTCAAAGGGCCTCTCCTTCGTGCCTGACTCTCATTTTGATTTGGTCAAGACTATCATTGATCTAAAATTATATGTACACAAGTTAAATCTGAAAGTCCTAATGGGAGACAGGTCCAGTATTATTAGTTCTTTTAGAGTGGCTAGTTTATTTAACCCACCCTTACATGATACCTTATATTCCTTTGAAAAGATGTGTGAGCTTGATTTAAGAGCAACAGCTGATAATACGTGTAGCAATAGAGATATCAATCTCAATATAACTTTAAATCAACGGGATTTCATTAATGTATTGCGGGATTGCAATATTAGAGTGATGAAACCCGACAAAGGTGGTGGCCTGGTCTTCATGGATTATAATGTATATGTTGGTAAGATGTTAAGTCAATTGAATACTGGCTTCTATATGCAAGCCAGTATCAATGAAGTTAACATTGTGTACAATAAAATCAGATCTCTTCTCGAAGACCTGTTTATAGAGAATGTAATCGATATTGATTTATATAGGTATTTGAATATTTCTGATCCCAAACTACCAGTATTATTTGGCACACCCAAAATTCATAAGTCAGTTAATGACCCCCCCCCTTTTAGACCCATAGTAGATGGGCAGGGGACCATTACTTATGCGTGTGCCAAGTATATCGATAATATTCTTAGGCCCCTAATCGAACAGGAGCCCCAGATTTGCAAAGATTCGTGGAGCTTCCTACATGACATTA
The DNA here is from genome assembly GCF_019279795.1 of Protopterus annectens. Lineage (NCBI taxonomy): Eukaryota > Metazoa > Chordata > Ceratodontiformes > Protopteridae > Protopterus > Protopterus annectens. The sequence goes on from NC_056748.1 coordinate 679,670,259, forward strand.
ACATAATTCCCTTTAATCAGGATTATAGTTTTCTTACGACAGACGTAAGAGATCTTTATACAGTCATACCACAAAAATTGGGGCTCGAGTGGATAAGAGAATTTCTGACACTTAAGAAGGTTAGTGATAATACCATCTACCTAGTTGAGATCCTTTTAGAAATAGTATTAACTTACAATTTTATGGTTTTTGACGGTAACATATACCTGCAAAAATCTGGGGTTGCTATGGGCTCTCCCTGTGGTGGCAGCTTTGCCAATTGTATACTGGCTTATTGGGAGAGGACCCATTTATTTAAGGACCCCTTGTTTCAAGATTATGTTGCCTGGTACACAAGGTGCCAGGACGACATGTTTCTGATATGGAAGGGGCCATTACATTTGGTTCCGTTTTTTATTTCTAGAATTACTGGTATGACTGAATTCTTGGAATTTACATACAATGTTCAAGAGAACAGTATTAGTTTTTTAGATATTCTTTTATTTAAGGATATCACTAATTTAAGATATAAAAGTGTCATTTATAGGAAGCCCACTTATTCAAATGCGTTCTTGCATTATACTAGTTGTCACCCTTACCATCAGAAAAAAGCTGTTATTAAGGGTCAGATGGTAAGGGCAGCTAGGATAATAGCCGGTGAAATTGATTTCACCGAAGAATGCAGAAATTTGGGCTCTATGTTTAGTAATAGAGACTACCCTGGCTCTTTGATTGCTGATATTACATCGGAAGTCACTCATAAACGCAGGATAGGTTATTTTAAACCAATCCTATCAAATATAAGTGATGAACAGAGATGTGATTTACAGGATTTAAGTAATTTCAATGAAGGAAGGGGTGACCTAGCGTTTAGAACAAGTTTTTTATGTACTTACAGCTTGGATCACTCTTTAATAAGGAATGTTCTTTACAAGAACTGGGTGCTTATTTTAGAAGATAATCCTTTATTTAAGCGATTTGGGGTCAAGCCGAAGATTACTTTTAGGAGAGGTTTTAATTTAAAATCTCTTCTTGAAGTAAAGTGTTACAACAATCATCGTAAAGAAGTAGGTATGGTTCGATGTGGGGCATGCCGACAATGTAGATTTGTCAGCTTGGGACCTAAAGTTATAATTAGAGACAAAACTTATAGTATAATGGGAAAATATAGTTGTGAAACCAAAAGTGTGGTCTATTCTGCGAACTGTGAAAAATGCGCTGCTATTTATATAGGTAAAACCGAAAGAAAGTTAAAGCAGTGCATTTCTGAGCATTCTTATGCTATCAATAGGAAAGACCCCACTAATGCTCTTGCTCGGCATATTTTAGAATTTCCTGAGCATAATTTTAAGTTTACTATTTTAAAACATATTGAAGATGACCTTAGAGCAGGCCCCTGGCAAATTCAGTTGGAAAAGGAGGAATTGTTTTGGCAGATAAGAACTGCTGCCTATTTGTATCCCGGACTCAATGAGTATGTTTCTATCTCTTGCATTCTCAAGCATCTTGCTTTGAGAAGATAATTTTTGTTTTTAACATGTATTAGTATGTGCTGATTATTGATATAATATATATTTTTATTATTATTACTTTTGTATTACACATTTCTTTGGTATTGTACTTTAATGACTGATTTTAAAATATGTGCGTTGTGTTTCAAATGTGGTTTTAAGGTGCGTTTTAGATAATATGTTAATAGCATCTGTATGTATATAAAGTTGGTTCACATTTTTCATCTCTGAGGGCTCTTTAGTAGGTGATCAATGTTGGCTATAGCTTTAAATGTGAGTATTGCACTTTTTGCTAATTAAGCAATTTAGTCATTTGAATGTTTATATATACTTGGTTTTAATGAAGGCACTTCATCTGAAGAAGGAGAAATAATACTCTTTGTGAAAGCGCTAATAAAACTTGGTTTAGCTTGTTCCCTGTGGTTGTTCCTGTTACTTCGCCTTTGTCTTTTTCGCTGGTTTGTAAAGCCTTTGAGAGGAAAAAGTACTGTGGAGAATCAGCTGAACGTTGAGTGATGTCATTAGAATGTTCCTGGTTAAGTGATTATTTAAAAGGCTGACTGATAAAAAAGAATATTTCTAAACAGTTTTTTTTTTTACAATAAGACAGTTGAGTCTGCGGTTTATGATGTGCTAAGCAGTTTGTGAAGAGTTGCAATCAGTGAATACCCAGAAAAGAGAACTCACCAAAAACTGTAAGCTTGCCTTTTGCCTTGCTACTGTGTGTTAGATTAGATCAGGGACAGAATTATTTAGTTAGATTAGGAAAACTTAGTTATTAAAATAGAATTTTTCCTAGAATAATGGACTCCTACCCTGCAGATTAATTTTACATTTACAGTGACTGAGTTCTGGTGTTTATTGAAAGTTACTAATTAACATTCTTGTAATCATTTTACATATTAAATGTTTTTCATTACTTTACATTGTCACTGGAAATCAGTGTTTTTCTTTAGAAATTAGAGAGTTCTTAAATCTGTTTGATACTCCCCAGGTCAACTTGAAGGCCTGGTCACTTATTATTTTGATATTTAATTTTCATAACTGGACATCCCTTTAGAACAGGGGTGTCCAACCTTTTGGCATGCTGGGGCCGCATTGAGTGAACAGAAATGGTCTTGGGGCCGCATATAAAATATATCATATAGTTAACTCTTTCGTTGCTCCGGAAGACCACAGTCGACCTCCTGGCTGTACTGTAGGTGCATTTGAACAATGAATAAATGTAATAAATGCCTAATATTTGCCTTAAAATTCTAATTCTCATTCTAATTCTAATTCTCTAATCTAACAGTTAACTCTTATATATATATATATTTATATATATATATATATATATATTTTTTTTTTTTTACAAATAAACAGATATTCACTACAGCACTAGCATTTCTCACTGGGAAAACCATTCCAGCAGTCCAGCTACATAAAATGTCAACATCAGCAGTCCTACATTACTATAATCCACAAAAATAACCCAACAAATTAGCAATATAGTAAAGAATTCACATTGCTGACTTAATAAAACAATTCTGAATAAGCTACAAGAGGGTCTCACCCAAACAAATAACTGGTGCCAGAAATATGGCCTCAAGCTAAATGCCAAAAAATGCATCATCATCCCCTTTGAGGAGAGTGATGTCCCCACAAATTATCACATTAATAACAATGTTGCAAGCACGCAATAAGTCGTATGGTACTTGGGCACCCAGGTTGATAGAAACCTGACTTTTGACCACCATGTTGTCTCCGTTGTAAGGAAAGCATTTTACATGGCCCACTTCATTAGTAAGGGTATCTCATCCAGGGACAAGGAGATCATCACATCCCTGTATTCTTCCTTTACAAGAGCCATTATTGAGTGCAGTGCCCCTTTTGGCATGCGCCTCAGCAAAACACCCTGCCAAAAGAAAGACTACAACCATTTCTGACAAAAAAGGTCAAAGGACTAAGTTCACTTAGTTATCCAAACAGACTAAAAAGCTTCTTGCTTTCCTCTGTCTCTCACTGGCGCCTATAAATTTCATCATTGGCTTGCTTTCCAGGCTAAGAAAGATCCTGCCTTAAGAGACTTCCTCTACCTCAGAAATACTGGCTTTACTTAAAATGCTCACTACAAAGACCACAGCCTTCACTGCAACATAAACAAGCCACTTTTTATGGACAGGTTCTTGACACAAAAACCTTCAACTTCTGTAAAAAGCTCCTCTCATTATCAAACAATGTAGTTCAGCAACACGATGGCTGGATGGATAGCCATAAATGTACTCCTTGGGTAAGTAGCATAGCCTTCATCAAACCAGACGGAAAATCCACATACTAACCTTTCCCAGCTGGATGGCTAAGATCTAATATTGGTTACTCTAGTTGCCCAAGAAGAGGGGCATGTTTAACTAAGAATTCCATTTGTAAAATTATATTCAGTATACATATCAAATCTCTCTCTTACACACACACACACACACACACACACACACACACACACACACACACACACACACACACACACACACACACACACACACAAAAAAGCCCCTACTTGTAAAATAGGCAACCTTTGTAATTATAACTGTAAAAAAAAAAATGTTTAAGTTTATTCTGTACCTCAGTGATTCTCACTGTTACGAGATGTAATCTCTGCCATATTGTATGAGTACTACATCCATAATTTGCTGTCTCTCTCTCTCTCATGTATTGTATTACATTGTTTTGTGTTTTTTTTAAGCTTTTCTCCCCGGGCCTCTGCTGAAAATGGACCTGTGTCCAGTCGGACTTTCCCGGTAAACAAATGTAAAATAAAATAAAATAAATAAAAATAAACTTCCCTCCAATCTAAAGCCATTTGACATTCAGACATTTTAATTTGTGCAGAAGTTACTCACAGACTGACAGTTTACTGAGCTGTAATGCTGACCTTCGCTTTTGAAAAAAACAAATTCCCAGAGTTTGTCAATAGCTCAGTGTAGAGAGGATTATTTATTTATTATATATTTATTTATTTTTGGAAAACATCTTTAAAACTGTTAAACTGATTACACACCCAGAAACACAGAAAAGTGATTGTGATTATGTAAACCACAGACTGCTGCAAGAAATCAGTCACATTAGCACTCTATGCTTATGTCTGAACAGATGAATCATACCTGTCAATTCCAAAAGAAGTAAAGTAGCTTAATAAGAAGGTTATTTGCAAGGTTACATGGCAGTTTATATTGGAAATAAGCAGAGATATTAAAAGGCTCTGTTTTTCATAATTATGCCAAAAAGTCTTCCAAGGTAAATACAACTTCTGATTTAGTATAGAACCATACCTCTCAACCTTAGAGCAAGAAATCTGGACAAAGCAAAAAATAAAAGTGGGACACAGGCCCAAAAATAGTTATGCATCACAGACACCATTGAAACAACTGTAGCTGCAAACATTATACATCACTTATAATCTTTCTATCCCATTATTGTCAGTTAAACATTATATGGCTCATTCAGTCCTGCCTTCTTTTGCATCAAAGAAAACCATGCTTTGAAATGACAAATGCATAAAAAATAATAAATAAAACACATTGCATCAACATCCTGCAACTTCCTACCTACAAGCAACCACAGAGCTTTCACTGAAACTAGGGCTGCTTGTTTCCCCAGAATGACAGCTCTCCCTAATTAAGTCTAATGGTATACAATCTACCAGTATCTGAACTACCTGAAATAAATTAAATTATGGCCTGTAAATTGAAAGTACACTTTGTTTAATTAAACTATATTTCTAAGCCCACTTACTATATTTTTTCAGTAACATCCCAATATCCATTTCCAGGTCATTTTACAAGACATTGGCAGCGATAGACTTGGCATCCTTCAGAACCCCACAGGCCCACGCTAATACATTGTCCATTAAATGTAAATATCCATCCACTGTAAATGGCAAGAAGCTATGTCTTAAAAAGTCTACTTCTGGCATGCATACCCAAGTATTAGGTTTTGAAACAAAGAAACATTCTCCACAGTCCGTAAGTCTGTCTTTAATAATCATCTACTGTTGCAGCACTCCCAACACATACGCACACACATACACACTAAAATCCCCAACATTTAAAAATGACATTGTGCCCACTTGAATTGCCAGTATTGATGATTCGCCAAAGCTATGCTTACTGTTGTCCAATCTGCCACTGCTTACAACCCACCAATGAAAAAACAGTACTAGGTGCTTTTTTGTTTGTCTGAAAAAACAATACAACTTTATATGCTACAGTCCCACATAGTCAGTCCACTACTGACACATTAACCCTAGGCTGCTGTCTCATTCTTACTCCCTGGAACTGCATTACCTTGGACAACTACTTTTATTTCCTAAGCAAAAGATACAAATTGGAAGATGAGGCAAAAATTCAGACATTCTTTAAAAATCCATACAGTTAAGAGGTATGAGTTCATATTCAATACAACACTCTCCCTGTCAGGAAAGCTGCAATTTAATGAAAGCGTACTCTTAATGTATGATATATTTGTGAGCTAACTTGTTTGTGTTCAGTAGGTAGACTGATCATTGTTAGCCTCTTTGTGCATGCATTTCTCTCTGTTATGCACACATATACACACATACACACACACACTCTTCTTCTACTTTCACGCACACAATTCTGCTTTCATGCATGCACTCACTCACTCTGTACCTACCTATTAACACAGGTAATTGCTGTCCCTTTCAAAGGCAACAGCGGCAAATCCATACATGAGTCCCTCTTCAGCAAGAACACACACACTGACTGTTTGGCGCAAAATAATGGCGTAAACACACTGACCCTTTTTTGGCTCAAAAATAAAACTAGAAGGGTGCTTTGGCGCATGCACACACTGACATTAGTGTTACAGGACACAGGAGCGAAAAACACAAAACAAAAAAAGTGTTTTGGGGCATGTGTACATCGATGTTGCAGTTAGAGGTTTAGAAGATCATGAAGACACTCTGATTGGTGGGAGCCTTACCGAATTGTTTTGGGAAAGTGACACAGCTGGAAATCTGTGTCAGGATTTCCTAGAAGTGTTTGGATGTGTGTGATTTAAATTTACTTTAAGTGTGAGTGTATCAGAGGTCTTAAAATGGAATACAGTGCTCTGGCATGTGTAATAATGAGTTACAATTGGGGTGGACAGAGGTATATAGTCCAGTCCCAAGAAAATACGGTATGCTCCGGGTGTGCTCTTAGGGGAAAATTGTGAAATATTACTCCTGTTTAAGTGACAGTTTCATATTGGAGTCAGTAGTGAAAACTGAAGCTCCTTAGTTACTGACTCAGGATAGCAAGGGATGTCATTTTATTGGTGGCAGTCCGGTAGAATATAGCCGGACATCACATTAGTAAATGTAGGATATGAAACCAATGGATTATTTTAATGTTGGTAATACTAGTATGGTGCTACATGATGACAGAACATGGATTAAGTGTCTGCAATTTACTTAGCTAGTTATGTATCCAAAGATTCATTTTATGCAGGGAAAAAGAAGATATGTGTTTGGGGAAAACTTATTAACGTGTCTACAGGTTTCATAAGTTACATACTAAAAATGCACTAAGCAGACATGCACAGATTTGCAGAGATTTTAGGTGGTTATTATTTTCAATGTTAGAAAAAGTTAAATGTGAATTATGTAGAGGGGGACACGATTGGAATAAAAGGAATTTCCTGGCAACTGAACAGCTTGGTAAGAAGGACATCAGTGTCTCCCAAGACCAAAATATTGGTTTATGGAGTTTTTCACCTTTTGGACTTGGTAGATGAGATGCAATGTGATGTGTTTTTATGCATTGTGATGGGAATTATCTTATTTATGTGTGTGCGGAGTTTCTGAGGATTGTGCCTGACAGGCCTTTGAAGTTTGGATAAGTTACAAGTGAGCACCTTTGCATATATGGGCATATGTGCATGGTCCTATGTGTGTACAGTGAGTGATGTGTGTGAGTCACCAACAACCTGTTTGTTGCTTTTTAAATATGTCTAGATAACACTGTCAGTATGTAACTACATCAGTCACATACTGTATTTGTCTCTTCAAGAACTAAGTGGTCGTCGGAACGTGCCCATCTGCGGTTCTAGGTCCTACTGTATACTTGCAAGGGATATGACTGGACGGGAGCTCTAACTGGATGAGTGAGGGTGCTTATCTTGGTATTATCTGCAGCTAACCTAACCAGCGATGCTGTCCGGTGCCCAAATCAGATGCTCTCTGAGCAATGATTATCCTGGCTGCTATAATAAGATAGGGTAGATCTAAATATTCCTATCTAAATGCAAAATTGCTACACACTGCGCACACTAGTTGCCCTGAGAGTAACAGAGCACTGAGGTAATGTTCTTAGGTGTTTTTTTTTAGGGAAATTTCAACTTTTGGTGACTGTGTGTATACAAGGTAGCAGTAACCGTCACTGCATGAAGTACAGCTTTGCACAAATGCAAGGCTTATATACAATCAGAAAAAAGCAAGTTTTACACTACCTCTTCCCCAAGACCAATCAGGTAAGCACACAATGAGCTTTTCACCAGCAGTTCAGCTAAGATAAGTGTAATCAACCCTCTCCTGCCACAATAGTGTAGACTTTAACTCTCAATGTAAAATGATTGGTTTACAGCCAAACTGTTAAAGGAACTATAAACAGATGCCTAATACTAAGCAAGAAACACAAGATGCAATGTATTTCAGTGCAGAATAGCGCATCTTTCAGCAGTTTTAAAATGCAGCATTAAACTTAAAAAAAAGTGCAAAGAAAAAAACAATAAGTAGAACAGTAAACGTTCACAGTATATTGAAAATAAGCAATGTCTCTAGATGTTTGCATCTGTACAGTACGCTGGTATGGCTTGCAGTGAATTTATATCAGCACTGTTAATACAGAAAACTGAGTAATGAACCCTCTGACCAATAAAACAACTACACTTAGAACCCTTTTATTTGCTTCTCAACTTAGACCAGGCAAACACCTGCTGCCACTAGATGAATAAACACAGTCCAACTAATGTAAAGGCACAGTAGGTATGTGTCTATAATGAAATGCTACCACAAACAAACTTAAGGAAATGCAATAAGTAATTCAAGATAACAGAAGTGTACATTAAACATCTTATAAAAGTGTGACAA
>NC_056748.1:679683877-679861377 GCF_019279795.1 Protopterus annectens
CACAATGTGGGGTGAACTGCAGGTTGGCTGGTTATATAGAAACATGCACCAGTATACTTCACACAGTAGTCACTGCCATGACATTACCCTACCCAACAATTATAGATAAAGGCTGTAAGGCATTCACAAATTTCAAATCTCTGTGGCTGACAGAACTTTTTTTATTACTGCCTTTAGAGACAGAAGATATGGATGGGAAACAAATGGAAAAAATAGGTTGGTGTGTGTGATCTGGTTGCTTTAATATGGTATTTTTTGTAAAGACCTTTTCACTAAATGATACTGTAGGTTCTTGATAAAACAATGGCATTGGAATTTGGGAGACTGAAAGGGTGATTCTGTTCTTTGAAAAGGAGTCACATGTAAATATCCATCCAGAGACAGCACCACCAAAATATCAATGTTTATCATTCCATAAATTACTTTTACTTCCTTTATTCCAATAAAAGCAAATATAAAGATAAGCAATTTAAGTTTCTTTTCATTTATTTTACATGTGAACAAGTTTATTTTCATTTGTGTGTGAAATTGTGTAGTATTTTCTTTCTTGCAGTTGGTTCACCAGCTATCAGATCACATAGGCAATGATGGGCAAATATGTCTTAGGAATGTATTACCACAGCAAACGGAATAGTTAGATTCTAGCTTTGATTCTAGCTACAGGTGCAATAAAAATACTCAAGTCTGCATTATACATTATAGATGACTACCACCTCTGATTGACAGTGTGGCCTGGATCTGCTGACCCTGAGCAAAAGCATATGTTTTAGCTGAAATTACACCTGCTTGTAGTATTTCTCCTCACTGATTACTTTCCAATTTTTTTAATGCAATTCTAGGAGTGTCATTCCCCCCAAAAAAATATGCCTGCTTTTGTCTGAGGAAAGACAAGTGAGGATAGGATAGTGAAGAATGCCCCAAATCAAGAAGTTAACTCTCAACTGCGTCAATAAATTGTGTTTGTGTTTTTAATTCATTAGTCAGTTCAGCATGAGTGTAGCCTTTCAGTCAAGGTAATCTTCTCAAAAGTTATCTAGAATCTCTTGCTTTTCAAGTGCAGTTCTAAGTTTAAAAATAGTATCCAAAGCAGTTATTCTTTCAAACATAGCACTTAAATGTTCATTAAAATGAATTTAAAAAAATAGCTAACACACCTAATCTTTCAAGTCTAACATTTAAATGTTTCTTAAATGGTATTGGGCAGACAGATGTCCATTAATAAATAATAAAAAAAAAAACAAAAGATACCAATCAGAAAGGCAAATCAATGCTGTTCCAATGAAAAATGAATTCACAAGGTTTCAAAGAGCAGCATTTAAAGCCTGTCTCTGATACTGGCCATTTGACACATTTCTTGTGCTAAGAGGTTGAGAGGTATGAGAACTTGATAACTCCATCTTACAATTTATTGTCCTTGGGAACCAAAGTTCAAGCTCAGTGTAATTCAATAGTCTGTGTATAATCTGTAAAGATGTCTGCATGTCTCTCTCTCTTTATATATATATATATATATATATATATATATATATATATATATATATAGTAGGATCAAAGGAGGTTACTAGGCTAATGGCCCCAGGGCCCTTGCAAGCCTAGCCAAGTTCAGCTTGTGTTTGCATATGTGTCTGGTTCAAGCAGACACTAAAATAAACCTATTGCCCCTGTCCAGAAGGGACACAGGTGGAACCCCCGGGCAGTGCTTAGGCTGTGATTGAAAAGTATGCCCAATGGTGATCCTAATTCACGCTTTAACCCATGTAGAGCACAGCCCAGGATGTTTTCTGGTCTCTTGGAGGTTGTTTTTTTATCCTTGGAGAGGGCGTTTGAGACCTGATCCTCAAAGATACTAGGTGGGCACAGGTGTTAGGGATGTTAATTTGGATTCATATTTAGCTTTGGAGGACTTCACTAGGAGTCTTATTTGCTTGTTTAAGTTAAGGAGGGCATGTTTCCAGTTTTGAGACCATTCCTTTCACTGGTAAGTTAGACAGCCTGGATTGTAGGCTTTTGATATAGACGCATCTCACAGATAATGCATTTGTGTGGACTAGATGAAGTGGGTTGTCAGAGTACATGAGCCAACTTCTGCATTGTCTAAGCATGCCCATGTCAACCAATCTGGCTGGAGAAACTGTGGGAAATTGCCCATCCATAATTCTAGGTAAGTTGATGGGGTCAGAAAATGGGGCGAGGACAGGAAGGACCAAGTAAAGTAGAGGACAGGAGAAGTGGACACAAAATATGAAGGGCCAGTGGGTAGGATCTGTGTTGATACCACAGGAGTTTCACTGAATGTATCACCTGTCAGTGAGGGACAATCACAAGAACTCACCAATGGAGCAGCAGCAGAGTATTAAGGGAAAATGTGCAGGCCGAAATATTTGTATCTATAACAACTAACTGTACCCATCTCAAACCCAAGCAAACACTGTGCTTATGTAGCAAGCAAGAGCAAATTGATTTAAACAAATTAACCAATAAAAAAGCACAAAACTGAGACATGTTCTAGTAACCTTCAATCAGATGAGTTCTAACTGCACACACCTGCTACTAGGGTGCAGGGGAACCCTCTCAACAAAAGATGGCCTAGTTTAGTGCTCACGCTATATAAAAAGACCTAGATTCAGAATGTCTGAATCTAGTTTATGCTATAGCAAACAAAAGGCAACAATTTCAGAAAAAAAAAAACAGTTAAAATAAGCCAAAAACCAGCATCTGCCAGCACAGAAGGGCAGAAACTGCCCTCTTCTGTCATAAGAATATAGACCACAAACCTTCTTAATGTAAACTAACTGGCTTGAAGCCCAAGCATTTAAACCTGAACTAAGACACTTTTAGAATAACACACACACTAAGACTTCAACCAGCAATTCCCAACTTAAAAGAATGTAAGCTACCTCTCCTGCCACAAGACTATAGAGTACAATCCTTCTTAATGTAAAATAACTGGCCTGAAGCCCAAATGTTTAAACAAAAACTAAGAGGCAGCAAAAGCAAAATAAAATATTAAGAAACATGAATACAGTTAAAGCAGCTGAAAAAAAGAGCATTTTTTAAAATTTAAGTGGAAAGGGAGGAAACAAAAGATAATTCAAGGTTAAGAAACTAAGGGGTGTGCCTTCCCAAATGATCTTTCTGTACTCAGTAGAATGAGCTTATGAGGTGGGACTTGGTGGAGTCTCCAAAATTAGATTTATAGTTTAAATTAGGTTAGATTTATAGATTTATAGTAGGGATGGGCAACTCAAAACCACCAAGTTTAAGAATACAACAACAGTTGGACAGGTGGGTGGGAAAAATGCAGACAGAGATGAACATTATTCATGCAGAGTACAGCAAGCAAGCCAAACAAAAACTCCAGCTAAATAGATATATTTCTAGCTAAATGAGGAGTGTTATTTCACAGCCCCTCCCACTAAGTTGTTGATGTTATTCACTGTCTGCAAATAATTCTTTGTTAACTTTTCTAACTGACCCTAGTCAAGACCTCTTAAAACTCCAACAGAACAAAAAACTTAAAACAAATGTATTATAAGAATAGGATACAAAATAAAAGTAACCAATCCTTAAATTAAAAACTTCAATTCAAAGTAAAATGTAGACAGAGATCAGCAATATTCAGGCAGACTACCACAAGCAAGCTAAACAAGCACTCCAGCTAAATAGAAATATTTCTATCTAAATGAGGAATGCTATTTCTCAGCTCTTCCCACTAATTAGCTGAAGTTATTCACTGTTTGCAAATAAATTCTTTGCTAACTTTTCAAAATGACCCTAGCCAAGACCTCTTAAAATCCAACAGAACAGAAAACTTAAAACAAAACAAATGTAATACAGGAATAAGATACAAAATAGAAATAACCTAACCTTAATATGAAAAACTTTAATTCAAAATAAAATGCAAACAGAGATCAGCAATATTCAGGGAGAGTACAGCAAGCAAGCCAAACAAGCACTGAGTTGTCTGTGAATATGTGTGTGTACGTGTGTGTATGTACACACACACACATACATATATGCATATGGAAGCAGTTCCTTTTACTCAAAGTTCATTTCAAGAAAATGGGTGCTATTTTTGGTAAACTATGTTTTTGGATGCCTTTACTATGAGCCAGATATGGTCTGCTTGACTAACAGTGCATTATCTCAGCTATTGCACTGTTGTTGCATGACCATAGAGTTTACTATATATGTAAGGGAGAACGAGGCTGGAGCCATCCTCCTGAACAGTGAGTTTGTTTGTTACTGTGGGTACGTAGTGTATGTATCAATCACAAAAGTGTTATGTTCTTCAGTTTTGGTGATGGGAATTTGGGTTACCGTACCACCTGCCCATTTTAATGCAAAGGCAGTCCTTATTTGTGCAGTTGCAGCTTGCTAATGAATGAAAAATGACAAATGTTTTGAGATTTAATTTAGTATCTGAAACACCTTAATATGCAAAGAAAAAAAACATAAACCAATCAGAATCATTAACAGCTTATTCTGTTAATATAATGAAGTCCAATCAATCAGGCTAGTTGTGAGCATGTGGTTTGTTGTTTCCACAAAAAACTGTCTCACTATGGGCATCTGAAAAGATGGTAACCCTAAATGGTACTGTGATTTTTTTTTTTTTTTTTGCTTGTGTTTTACTCATATTCAGAATAGCTGGTTAAATTTGTAGACATGTCATTTTATTTCAATTGAGTTTATGTCTGGAATTTGAGCTTTCAGTTATTTTTTGTCAATTATTTGAATATCAAAGAGTTTTGTTTTCTTGTACTAATAATATACTACATATGTGGGCATCCTGTAAGAGGGTCTCACCCAAACAAATTACTGGTGCCAGAAACATGGCCTCAAACCAAATGTCAAAAACTGCATCATCATTCCCTTTGGGGAGAGTAATGTCCCCACAAATTATCACATTGATAATAAGGTTACACAATCAGTAGTGAGGGACTTGGGCACCAAGGTTGATAGCAAGCTGACTTTTGACCACCATATTGCCTCTGTTGTACGGAAAGCTTTCGACGAGGCCTACCTCATTAGTAAGGGTATCTCATCCAAGGACAATGTGGTCATAACATCCCTGTATTCTTCCCTTATTAAGACCCATTACCGAGTACAATACTCCTTTCGGCATGTACCTCAAAAAGCACATGCAGCAGATGGAGAGACTACAGCGATTCCTCACCAGGAGAATCCAGGGCCCCTCAAACATCTACCCTACACAGATGAGCTAAAGGCCCTATCCCTCTACTCAGTCTCCTACAGACTACTCAGAGTTGACCTCTGTCTGGCATATAAAGCAATCTCAGACCCCTCCCTGATGGGACTGCTGCATATCCGCAAGTCAAGCTCCACTCGAGTAACCCACATGTGCGACCTCAACCTGATCTGTGACATCAATAGGATTTGTTGGTAGGACAGATTTGTCTCACAGAGACTCATCTTTTTGTGGAATAGACTCCCTCTCTACATCACGCAGAGTACCTCATTAACCCTTTTTAAGCAGAACCTGGATAGCTGGATGGAGAACAGAAAATACACCCCTGGGTTTCTACCTGTGCCTCTGCTGGACAGTGGCATAGGTTGCTGACCTGTTCGAACATAGGCTAAATTCTTGGCTAGGCTTGTAAGAGCCTCAGGACCAATAGCCTAGTAACTTCCTATGATCCTATGACTGTTAGTACCAAATGTTTGGGAGAATTAACTATATAAACTAAAACTGAGACAAAGCTAGACCCATCTTAGTAGTCAGTTTTGGATTTAAAGTGAAACTGCCTTTGGTGACATAGATTTAACTGGAACCTTATCAGAATTCTTGAACAAGTGAACCCTTGTGGTTTAGTTATAATGGCAACTGAATGTTTTTGAGTTATTCCCTTTACTATCTTTTAAAAGTCTGATGGTTTACACCACATGGCCTAGGTATGGTATACAAAAACAGCCCAAATATTCTCCTACTTTGTGTTATTTATTTAATATATTTATATTTTGTTTACTTGGTAAGTGAGCTAGTGAACTTACCCTATTAAGCTTCAACCTGGGCTTTATGCAGTGCATAATAACAAACCAAAATATTATTGAAATTTTCCCACAACTGACAGTTATATACAAATAATGATTGTATAACACAACAATGAAAAAAAATGCAAGTAATCATGATTATGACATAATAGAGAAATGTAAAATGTGTTATACAGAGTATGATTATGAGCTACAACTATTAAATAAACTATAATGTGCAATAGTAAGCATACCCGACATGTCCCAGTTACTGCTATTGCAATTAACCATTAATATTTACAGCAGTTGTACTGCAAGCTCAAAGAAATGTTTTGACTATAAAACTACTGTATTAATAAGCCTTTGACCTAAGGTAATCAACCATTTGGAAACATATGTATTTTTTCTCTGATAAAAAAGAAAGAAAATCTTTTTAGCCTTGTTCTGAATGCTTTTTGAGATTTTCTTCATTTATATTGTCATGTAGAATTTTATTCTATGAGTCAAGGCTTATTTTGGACAAGGATCTCACTACTGCTGGACCCAGAAAACTTTGTCTAGGTTAGGGTGGGCATTGATATTACTTGTTACAGAGTAATTTCTGGTTCTGACTGACAGGTTTGCATGCAATGGTAGTACAGAAGGTTTACAGTTGTGAAATTAAGTATGCTTAGTAGCAGAAATGTTAGGCTATTAAAAATAGCCAGTAAAATTTCTTTAATAAATCACTCATAATTAGCTCTGTTGTTTTTTTTGTTAAGATACAAGTAATCAATAAGTTATTACATTTTAGGAAATTATTCATTAGTTGCTATTCATATAATGATTAGTTTAAGTTCAAATAAATTCCATTAAATTCATTTAATATCTGATACCAGAAAAAATAAACAAACAGGAAGGAAAAGGAATACAGTCGAGGTGGAATTTTGGGTTACTAAGCCAGAGTGTTAGCACTCAGGGAGACAGGAAGTGCTAAAGATACAGCTTATACTGTGAGCATCATGAAAAGCTAGTTCAAACCTTTTGGTCAGTGCAGGTGAAATACAATGACATATACATTGGCAAAAAGCTACTCTGAGAAGTAATAATTTAGTGTTTAATCTGAGCATACATCTGACACCCAGCTTTTTACCTAACTCTTAGATTAAGAAGGTTATGGTTAAATAAGACTTAGAAGTCTTTGTAGTGCTATTTTTTTTTTGGTACAATGAGCTTGTTGACCAAAGCAGAAACATGTCTTGACATGTCAAGAGAAAAACAACTCCACTTTTAAAAATGTAAGTTTTTTATTTTAATTTTATTTTGTGTGTTTTTTTTTTCTTATATTCCTTGACCAAAACCTCTGAAAAGGGGAAATGCAGGATAGCATGCTTTTATTCCTAATGAGCTGTGATCTACAACTGCCCAAAATGGGATTATATTTGCAAAACTCTTGTACATATTATAGCAAGTAACACAATACTGAAAACTTCCATGCCTTTACAGTTTAATTCATGTACATCCACTGCACTTTGTGAATCATTCCTTTAGTTAGTCAAACAAAGAAAAATATTTATAAAACTCGTGGTTTGTTGCAATGCATCCGTGAGTGGTCTAAGTGCTTATGATCCATATTCATTAGGCCACATTTTTTTCCATTTAAATAAATCAACATATATCACCACTTACCCATACCCACTACAGTGGGGGAAAATGTCAAAAAAGTTTCAATTCCCTTCACAATGCAAGAAATCCTATATACTGTATGGGTTTTAGGTCCAAAATTTTAAATTGCATAAGAAAATAACCAGACTGACTTCTATATCAAAAGCTGAGATGCACTGCACTAGATCAGACATTTTTGTAAAATGTAAAATAAATAGCAGCAGTGCGCAGGAGATTTTCAAAACCAGTATTATTAAAATGCTTACCTTTGCACTTTATCTCATGGCCTCAATATCCTGAACTAGCATTTGCTATTAAAGAATACTGCTATCTGATCCTTAACCGTACTGTGAGGTAATATGTAATGGAACAGATATTGGATTCTAAATTCTGGATTTATGGGAGTGCTCTGTGCTGCAAAGCAGACAGCCATATTTTCCACCAGATACAGCACTTGCTTTCCGTTTGACAACTGCTTCTGTAGTACAGCCTTAAACAATGCTGTCTGTATCATTACACACTATATCCCAAATGCCACTTGACAAACATCAGGTGTGCTTTAGTGATTTGGTGATTAAGAGATATAAAAAAAGAAAATATCCTGCACTGACAGAGATTTTCAGTGAGCTATTAGTATGCAAATGTAGATTTGAGGGTATTTTGTAAAAACTACTGCACTCAGCTGATAAACCTATAAAACTCAGTGTAGCCAGCTGAGAGAAACATTTATCATCAAATCAAAGTGATATTTTTATATTGCTGTGCTATAATGGTTTACCTTCTTTCAGCAGGTGGAGCATTATCTGATGCTCTGACAAGGAGAGCATAAGACTGGCCGACAGTCAGAGTAACACCTGAAGCAACTGTGATAAGGCCTGTCCTGTTATTAATGACAAAGTCCCCCAGACTTCCAGCCACAATCTCATACGTGATCAGACCATTTGATCCTTCGTCTGCATCCAGCGCTGTCAGCTGTAAGGGAAAAGATGAAACACATTAACCTACAAAAATGGCACATTACTTGTGTTGATGTATCTTGTCGTGAACTGTAGCTAATGTAAGTTTTAATATATGTAGTACCTAGGAGGCCATATTATTTCTCCCTTATCTCACAACTACACAACTGCAGACTCACACATATCGGTCATGTTATAATATAAAGACAGAGAGAGTGAAGCAGAACTACATAGGATGAATAAGGAACCATTCTGAAATAACAGCTCAAAGCAATATTTTCCTTTCACGTCACTATTTTTATTCTATAGTTTGTGTCTGATTCACTCATCAGTCCAGCTTTATCAAGGCAAGGTAAAACTGTGTTCAAACTTTTCTGAAACATCTTATAATTTATTACTGCAACTCAGAAAGGAAATAAGGTTGACTTCATTAAAAATAAGAAAGTTGTTACTGCCAGTAGATCAATGTGTTAAAACATTCATATTTTATAAAGGAAGGTCAGAAGGTTACTGGTTCTTTTACTACAAAAAGCACTTAAATTCATATTCAGATAATAACAATGTCATTGATAAGAGTATCAGAGTCTATGCACTTGCAGTCTTGAGTTTGCTGTCCTTTGCAAAACATTTTAAACTGAAGACACATATGTCAAATTTGTTGATGGCACACATGAATATTATAGACACTGCTCAAGCTGCTTTTGAAACATGGCAAAATTTTGTTTGAACATAATTTTCAAAACTAAACTAAAGCTGAAGTATCCTTCACCTAGTAACTCTTCTGGAGTGAGTGAAGTTGACCTATACAAAGTATTAGGATCTGTAAATTTACAAAGACGTGGGTGATATTATCATTCTTTTGTACAGTATAGTTTAATTCTGTATTTTCAATAAGTACTACTAGAGTAGCTACCATGTAACCCAAGTTCAAAATTTCACAATAAGTGTTGCATCCAGAAATGTTCATGGTCATTTATTGTAGCCTCCCACCAACCCTTGATTAACCAGCCCTAATCCTTTATATTTTGACAACATTGCTAAGCAGTTTGCTCTCCCTCCATCTGTGGCCATTCAGTTTGTATTAAGTGTGCTAAGACATTATAGCAATTGACATATACTAGCCAATAACTCACGGTTTCTATCAAATCATAGAAAAACTTGCAAGAGATTACCTTTCATGTCAGCATATTATTAATAGACATCTGCAACATCACATCAACCACAATGCACCACTAGTCCCATAATGTATGCTGAGGATGTAAAGATACATTTGTCAAGAGTCCCCTACAACGCACACTATGAAAGAGAACAGCCTTCAGAACACAAGGCGGCATCTATTTTGCAAAATCAAATAGCTTTCCCAAGAATGCCCAGGAAAACAGGTCTAAGCACTTAAGATCTACTAAATTGGTTTCTATACTGGGAAATGATTTAGGCATAGGTGACTCTGTAGCTATGAATATAATCTCCACAATCACCAGACTGGATAACAACAGGTTGACTGTAAGCTGTTTGTCCAGTGTCAGGACTCATGCTATCACAGGGACCATAAGGTCCCTTAAATCAGATAAATAGGACTACAGTTTAATGATATTTCATGTGGGATTGAATGATGTGAGGTGGTCCGTACAGAGGGATGTGCAGACAGACATGATGGAATTTGATATGCATATATAATTGATAGAAAATACACTGGCCTTCGTCAAGAAAGAAGGCTAGATACCAGGAAAAGACACCAGACAAACAGTTGACATCAATCTAAAGTGGTGCATTATGTGTTATCCTGGAATGACATGTAGATAAGACTTCTTATTTCACCAAGGATAGTTTCCACCTCTCATAAAAGGGTGTCTCCATTCTGGTTAAAGCCTTTACTATCCCTCATAGCACTGTTTTCATATACAGTTCCTCTAATGGGCATTCTAACATACAAAAAATAAATCTCAAACTCAAAAAAATTAAATCATTATAGGGGCACTATTCAATGACAACAGTCTAAACAGAAAAATGCCAGAAAATGAGGCCCTCTATTAACTTGAACACTTTCATATTTGTGAAGTCATTGAGGCATGGTTCCAAAGCAATGTCAATGTTATTTCCATATCAGGGTTTAGTATCTAACACTCCTCAGTTAACTGCAGGTGACTATCTATATTTATAAGAAACACTATTACCTCTTATCGGACTACTCTTGACCATAAAGTGGAGTTCCAACACATGTAAATAACCCTTAGTAAATCCAACTACTGTTTCAATGATTGCTAGAGATCACCATCAATGATTAATTTCGCCCAAGGATCATAGAAATTATCGTATCGTCACTGATGAATTAAACTTCAAAACAAATACTTTCTTGCTAAGAGACTTCAATTACAAGTATTGACTGGCATGCTTCCAATACTGGTAGTCCACAAGGCTCCACCTCTGGTACGAACAAGCAGTGTAGTTCGTTTAGATGCTTTATTACACAGAAACACATCAGGATGGATTGCAGCATTATAAAATATAAACAAACTGATTAACAGACAGATCTTATTACAGACAAACATGCTTACATCTCAACAGCTTACTCAAAATTGCAGTCAGGCTTGCACATGCTCAGTATTTATAGACATGTGCAAGCCCTCAGATAGCTCCTTAAAGGTACATACATACATCAATCTACATCCTCTCAATTAAAAACAGTGGCCTTAGTTGAAAATAAAATTGGAGTTAGACATGCATTACTATAGATAGAAGCAAATACAATGTTCATGTCCAAGTTGCCGTGTGTATATAACATGGTCTGGAGATGTGACCAGATCTGTTAACATAACCATCTGGACTGTCTTTAGCAACAGGGACAGTCTTCAGGTGAAAAACTCTTGTCAGGAACTTCTGGATTCATCACAGGTATGGGAATATTGTTTGGAAATGGAACACTGGACAACTCACTCTGAGATAAACAGTCTTTCTCACAGACTATGGGCTGGGGTATAGGCTCAGACACCGGTATCAAATGTTCCTGATTCCGCTTAAACTCTACTCCTTGTGATTCCACAATGTATAATCTCAAGTCTAAACAAATATTCTTTACAACTCCAATCCAATAATAACCTTTGTACATTTGCTTTCTTACCACTTCTCCTTCTTATAAAGGATTGAGCGGTTTGCTGGTCTTATTGTAGTAGGACTTCTGGGTTAAACTCTTCTTCAGCAGACTGTTTTTCACTGATCTGTTGTTTTTGACACATGGACCCAACAACTGACTGCTGATTGGTAACATGGTTCTGGTTTTCTCAACAGAATTCTCTAGGCAGATGAACCAAAATGTTTATCACAAGGAATATTTCTGAGATGCAGCAGATTCAGCAAAACATCACTATTGTCTCATTTTGACTTCTCAAGTAACTGTTCTGCACTTTGAACTGCACGTTCTGCCAAACCATTTAACTGGTGATACGCTGGACCTCTCATGACACGAGTCAAGTCCCACTCTTTGGCAAATCGTTTGAATTGTTGGCTGTAAACTGTGTGCCATTGTTGGAAATAACTTTGCGCAGACTACCATGGACTGCAAAATGACACTTCATCTACATAATGACAGTATCAGATGCTATATTAGGAAGTAGGTGAACCTCAAAACAATTTGAATAAGACTCTACTGACACCAAATAATGTTGGCCACTCCACTCAAAAATATCAGTGTCTATTGTTGACCAAGGTAGTTCAGGAATCTGGTTTAGCTGAAGTTTTTTTTCTGTCGATGTGACTTAGTACTATTACACACAGAACAAGATAGTAGCACTCTCTCAACATCTTGTGACATAGAAGGTCAAAATACTAGAACTCTGACACTTTTTTGATAGAGTCTGCTCTTGGGTGACCACGATGCAAGATAGCAATGTACTATTGTTGCAAGGACTTTGGAACAATTACGTTCAGATCTTTCATAATGATACCATTGTCAGACAAAATCTCATCTCTGTATGGAAAATATAGTTACACTTCTTGAGGTAAACTAGATTGCTTTGATGGCCATCCTTGTTGAATAAAATGGTTGAGCCTCTGCAAAACTGAATCTGTAACTGTGTGATCTCTCAGTTCATCAAGACACGTGGAAGAAAAATTTCTCACTTCCATGGCTTCAGAATCAAGGTTCTCATTCTCATGGTGTTCTGTGGTGTTGCTGGGTGATCTGGAGAATATATCAGCAAGTTAAAGTTGTTTGTCTTTCTTGCAGACAGGAGCAAAATTATATTTTTACAATCCCAACATCATACGTTGCAATCTGGCTGCAGCTGCATGCATAGGCTTTCTCAAAATAGTGACTAGAGGTTGGTGGTCTGTTTCAGTCTGGATAGGTCTACCATAAACATAATCATGGAACTTTGAACATGTATACACAATTGCCAAAAGCTCTTTCTCGATCTGAGCATACTGCATTTCAGTTTGGGTAAGACTTCTCAATGCATAGGCAACAGGCTGACCCTCTTGTAGGATGACTGCACCTAAACCAAATTTTGAAGAATCACACGAAAGAGTAACTGGGTTGTGGACATCATAGTGTCACAGAGTTGGTGCACCGGCAATTCTCTGTTTAAAGACATTAAATGCTCTTTGGTGCTGTTCTAACCAAGACCAGGATACATCTTTATGTGTCAGCTCTCTAAGTGGTGCCAACATTCAACTAAAGTCTGGAATGAACTTTCCTAGGTAGTTGACCATGCCAGGAAAACTTTTCAGGGCTTGAACATTGTCTGGAGGTGGCATCTCAAGAATGGCTGCTTGCTTTGAAGGGTTTGGTCGTAGGCCTAAACTGATAAATAAATTACTAACATAAGTGACTTCTCATAGCCTGAATTTGCATTCCTGTGCATTAAGCTTAAGATTCACTTGACGTGCTCTTTCCAGAACTTTTCTGAGGTTTCTGTCATGGTCAGCTTCACCATTACCATCTACTAGTATGTCTTCTACTATGATAGCACAAGGCTACCCAGAAAAATTTGCTCTATTGCACGTTGAAAGACTTCACTTGCAGAATGTATCCCAAATGACATTCTCAAAGATCTGTACCTTCCAGAGTACTAAAAGTAGTTAAAATTTGTCAAAATTAACTCCTTGCATCTAAGACAGAAAAAACAGTGGCACTTGGCATAAAAACAGTGACTTCTTCAACTGTATGCATTGGATGATGAGGTCTTCTTAGTGCTTTGTTCAAATCTCATGGATTAATACATATTCTGATATCACCCAAGCTTTTCTTATGAGCTACCACCATGGAAGATACCCATTCAGTAGGTTCATCTACTCGACGAATCACACCTTGTTGCACCATTTTATCTATCTTGGCTTTGACTTTGTTCTGCATAGCTACTGTAACTTTCCAGGCTGGCCTAATAACTGGACTGACTTCAAACCATACCAGCTGTGGGTAAATCCAGCATTACCCACACCGGGTTTCAGGTTATTGTTTAACTGCACCTTTGGACAAATGGATTTGCATATAGCCTTTACCAGCAAGAGCACTGTGTCACTAAAGTGGTCTCTGAATCACTCAGGCGTAATTCAATATGAAAACGTACCAGGCCAGATTAGCACAATGTTGTATGCATATCTCAGTCCCTGGGAATCATTTACTATTACTATTACATCACTCACAGTATTCTCTGTCCCTAGTCACTCACTGCATTCTCGGTCACTCATGACTCACAGCATTCTCTGTCCCTCGTCACTCACAGCATTCTCTATCCCTCGTCACTCACAGTATTCTCTGACCCTCGTCGATCACAGCATTCACTGTCCCTCATCACTCACAGCATTCGCTGCCCATCATCACTCACAGTATTGTCTGTCCCACGTCACTCACTGCATTCTCTGTCCCTCATGACTCACAGCATTCTGCCCCTCGTCACTCACAGTATTCTCTGTCCCTCATCACTCACAGTATTCTATGTCCCGCATCACTCACAACATTCTCTATCCCTCATCACTCACAATATCCTCTGTCCCTCATGACTCTCAGTATTCTGTCCATCACTCACAGTATTCACTGTCCCTCATGACTCTCAGTATTCACTGTCCCTCATCACTCACAGTATTCTCTGTCCATCACTCACATTACTCTCTGTCTCTCATCACTCACAGTATCCTCTGTCCCTCATGACTCTCAGTATTCACTGTCCCTCGTCACTCACAGTATTCTCTGTCCGTCACTCAAACCATTCTCAATCCCTCATCACTCACAGTATCTTCTGTCCTTCATGACTCTCAGTATTCACTGTCCCTCATCACTCACAGTATCCACTGTCCCTCATGACACTCAGTATTCACTGTCCCTCATCACTCACAGTATTCTCTGTCCCTAATCACTCACAGTATTCTCTGTTCCTCAACACTCGCAGTATCCACTGTCCCTCATGACTCTCAGTATTCACTGTCCCTCATCACTCACACCATTGTCTATCATTCATCACTCACAGTATTCACTGTCCCTCATGACTCTCAGTATTCACTGTCCCTCATCACTCACAGTATTCACTGTCCATCATTCACAGTATTCACTGTCCCTCATCACTCACAACTTTCTCTGTCCCTCATCACTCACAGTATCCACTGTCCCTCCTGGCTATCAGTATTCACTGTCCCTCATTACTCACAGTATTCTCTGTCCCTCATCACTCACAGTATCCACTGTCCCTCGTCACTCACAGTATTGTCTGTCCATCACTCACAGTATTTCTGTCCCTCATCACTCACAGTATCCACTGTCCCTCATGACTCTCAGTATTCACTGTCCCACATCACTCACATTATCCACTGTCCCTCATGACTCTCAGTATTCACTGTCCCTCGTCACTCACAGTATTTTCTGTCTCTCATCACTCACAGTATTCTCTGTTCCCTCATCACTCACAGTGTCCACTGTCCCTCATGACTCTCAGTATTCACTGTCCCTCGTCACTCACAGTATTCACTGTCCCTCATCACTCACAACATTCTCTGTCCCTCATCACTCACAACATTCTCTGTCCCTCATCACTCACAGTATCCACTGTCCCTCATGACTCTCAGTATTCACTGTCCCTCATCACTCACAGTATTCTCTGTCCATCACTCACAGTATTCACTGTCTCTCATCACTCACAACATTCTCTGTCCCTCGTCACTCACAGTATCCACTGTCCCTACTGACTCTCAGTATTCACTGTCCCTCATCACTCACAGTATTCTCTGCCCCTCATCACTCACAGTATCCACTGTCCCTCATGACTCACAGTATTCACTGTCCCTCATCACTCACAGTATTCTCTGTCCCTCATAACTCACAGTATTCTCTGTCCCTCATAACTCACAGTATCCACTGTCCCTCATGACTCTCAGCATTCACTGTCCTTCACACTCACAGTATTCTCTGTCCATCACTCACAGTATTCACTTGTTTGGAGAATCTGTGATAGTGATACAAAGCTTTATGTCCCATATGAGCCAGAGTGTATTAATGGAGCACTGCAAGAGTTGGCTAACAAGGACAGGGGTGATGGAATAGGGATCACTCATATCTGGACAAGATAGGAGGACTGTGCTTCTTGGGATGTATATATTCCCAGAGCAGTGTCCTGAGAAGAAGACTTTGATTGAAGTGAGGGAACAGAACTGAATGTTAGTTACATCATCCTCAGTGGAATTTAAAGAAATCCTCATTGTTATAGACGAATTCTCAGTGAGGCCTAGAGATCCTTTACTCGAATGGATATTCAGAAAACAGCAGCACTGGAGGAGGAGTCAGTTGCATTGAAGATGCCAGACCAAAACATATCCGTCAGTTTGCTGCAGCCATCTACCGAGGAAAAAAGTACAACACTGACAGCACATTAATGTACTAATCGTAAGAAGGACTACAGTAAGTCTACAAGAGTAATGCTTCTGGAAAGGATTTACTCATTTGTTTGTTTGACTTGCACTTGTATATGTACCACTTATCCAACACTAAATATATCACATTGCCGATGTCACTGTCATTGTCAAAAGGATAATTCCATACAACTAACTGTAAGACTGGTAAAAACAGCCACCACAGCTCAAAAGGGAATCTTGGTGGGGAGAACCATTATCCTGCCTTTTGTTGAGGTCTACTAGAAATTAGAGTTTTAATGCGGTATGGTAAATCCCGAAAAAGTTTATACAAATTACAATGCTGAAAGGAGAAATGGTAATACTAGGCATAAAAAAGAGATGCAGAACAAAGAACAAGCGGGAAGATGTTGCAAAGTATAACATCAATGTGAGTGTAAAAGGTCAGTGTATCAAGTCATTCAAAATGGTAAGTGCATTCAAAAATAGATGAACTGATGAAGAACTGATATAACAATGATTTAATATTGAAGGTTCAAGTCTCAGAGGATCTAAAATAGCATTTCATATGCACATGGCTGAGAGCACAAGTCACCTAAATTGCTCCTGTAATTTAAGCAATAATTTTTGTAAGGGCATAATCTCATAACCCACTTGATTGAGAGACTTCCACCCTCACTTCTGTTACTCCTATATACTAACTTGGGTCTATATCAAATACTCGAAGAGGCGTCGCAGCGAATGCCTCTTCATCGATACATACACAGTGAATGTACAAAACTGCGAACAATGACATCAGCGATTTCTTTCCCTGGTAAAGAAATCGCTTAGCCGTCCCTGTAAGTTTTCCATTTTCCACACTGTAGTGCAATCTTGGGTTGGTATATTTAGTTAGAGGGGTGTGGGAGTGAAGCACCCCACTTTGTTATGCTTGTAATGATATGTTTATGTTTTGAGGCAAGCGATTTCTTTCCCAGGGAAAGAAATTGCTGATGTCAGCATTCGTGTTTTTGTGAGTTTGTTGTATACGAGTCGATGAAGAGGCGTTCACTGCAACACCTTTTCAGTAATATGATATAGACCCACTAACTTTATAGTATCAAAACAGTGGAGAAAGATAAATATTCCCAAACGAGTGCACAAAAATCAAACAGATGTAATTGTGCAGCACTTCATAATGTGGAGATGTACACATAATGATATATTCAAGCACTTCTGCTTGGAAAGTCTAAGCCAAATTGAGCAATGTTAAATAAGTCTATTTAAATTCTTTATGATTTCTGTTTTTGGAAAAAAAGATTATTCATGATGACTACAGCATCATGCCAAATATACTCTTCATCTGAATATACGAATTCTATGGACCCCCAAAAAACTATGGCAAAGGTTTTCATAAATCCAAATGATGGGCAATTGAAGCTGCTGTTGCTTATCAGTGCATTGATAGTTTAATGTTTCAATGCATAAAATTTATAAACTCCAAATTCTCTGCTGAGAATTGGTTTATTGCATAAGCAAATATTAACACCAACTCTGCTCATGTTTAACATAAATAAAAGAAAGGTCTTCATATAAAATTCTAGATTTCTTTACCATTAGAAATAAAGCATCTACATATATTTCCATTACAATATCCCTAAGATAAATAATATCCCTATAAATACATTATGTAAACAAATTTGTATATCTGGGCAAACTTTGCCCTCAGAGGCATTTCAACTGCATTAAAATGCGTCTTGTAAGAGAGGAAAAAAGAGAGACGTGTGCAGTAGACAATGGATTTTCATGCATATTTGGATATAAAACTGTGTTAACAGGTTATAACACATTCCTACACAGAATTATTTTGATATAACCACAATATTCCCACACCTGTCAGAGTAAGGACACACTTCTTTCTATCTACTCAATATAAAATCAAATCTAGAACATTAAAGATGTCAAGATGTTACGATTCATTTATTATTTTCTACATAAGACAAATTTAAGCTGGAAACTACATTAAATTATGTCTAAAATTTCCAAAGATAAAACCCGTTTCTGTAGCACTTGGGACAAATCTATGTTTTTTTTTCAGTTGGCTATAAGGGTAACCTATAAATAGTGAACTAAAACATTTCATATCTATTATTTACATTCTCAGTCCCTTACGTCCCTCCCTCTTCTACACTACAAAAATAGTTTAAATGTCACCAGGGACTTAAAGAGAGACCTCTTCAGCCCCCCACCAAAAAAAAAAAAAAAAAAAAAAAAATATATAAAAAAAAAAAAACAATGTTTTGGCAGCATGTTTTTCCAAACTGTTGGACCAGCATAAACAATTTCATAAATATGATATGAAACTTAAGGAAGTTTTAAAAGACAATTTCTATGAGAAGACTGGATTATATATTTGTAACATGAATCAGACAGCAGATATCAGAGCAAGCACCTGAAGTTATACACTATTAAATTCTGGGAATCTATACTGTACTATATATATATCCATCCTACATCAGTAGATAGAAATAACCCCCTATACTTTGCAACCAGAAAAGGTGACTACAACAATTTTAGAGTTAGCCATCATTTTTAATTGTTTTGCAGTGAAACATATAACATATTTACACAATTGTCCAGCTATGTATTTAATACATATGTGTGGGTCAAAGTTTCTGGATTATGAAGCAAAAAATGATAAAATAAGGAGACTTGCCTAAACAATAGATAGACAACAAACAGTAGAACACCAGAGATGGACATTATTGGAAAAGAAAAGATATTAACTAAATGTAAGTTAGATAAAAGGCTTCCTCGTTGCATTTTAGCCACGCAGTTCTGGCAATTCCACGCAGGAGACTCTATCTGTGGTAGAACTTGCACATATAATACTAAGGAAACTGTAACACATTAACTTGATTGTTTCATAATAAAGGCAACAAAAATAGTTGTGGCTGAGTGGTACACAGGTTTTGTGATAATATAAAATAATGCAAAGTCAAACACTGCAGTGTGTTATTCATACAGTAGTTTTTTTTTTTAAGGGGAGGTTGGTGTGTGCTAACAATGGATCCCTACTGGCACCAATGCTAACTGATGTCAAGTAAATATTCAACATTGTGTGTGTTGTGGGGGGGGGGGGTAATTTGAAATGCATTACTGTGGGCAACATTTGTTTCAGATGTTCACAGTAAAAAAAAAAAAAAAAAAAAGAATACGATGAGTCACTGTTTATGACAGTGTATTTGTGTGTGAATTTTTGGTCATTATCACATAATCATAAGTAGGCAATCATTTCTCTGTCTCCCTAACAGCTATGCATATGTGTTTAAATTAATAAAAGAAGCTGAAGATACTTTAATGTGGGTTGAATTTATTAAAACTAATGAGTGAGGTCTACATGTAGTTAAAAAGTAACTGTTCTCTGGAGAAATGCAGTCCATGAGTAAAAGCAACTTACCACAAATGTCACTTGATCACACTTTTGTTGTCGGTGTGCCTTGTCAGGACCATTGTGTTTGCATGAGGGTTGTATATGTGCACTTTTCAGAAAGAGTGGAGATGAAAATGCAACTTGCAAGTATAAATGAGGTTTGGGAACAAACTAATTTGTCCAGGGACATCTTCGCATGAGGGCCAGGTAGAAAGAGTAATGGGAGTTAAGATGGTAGTGGAAGAAAGTGTGGTGGGGATGGAAGGGTTAAACTGGAAAGTATGAGGTTGGGAGGAAATGAGGTAAGGGCAAAGAGGAGCTTAACAAATTTTGTCCGAGTTGAACTGGGTAAGGAATCAGATTTTAGAGTGAAATTGCTTTCTGCTAGTATTACGTCTAAGACGACCCATAGAAAATTGAGAGAACACATAGGTCTCAAGTTAATATTGTTATCCAGCGTGGAAGTTGGCCAATGGCTTTTTAAGTGCCCCCCCCCCCCCGCTATGGGTATGTTATAGGTTCATAGGAGGTTACTATGGTATTGGTCCTAGGGCCTTTATAAGCCTAGCCATGTTGTTATACCCTTGTTTCCTTATTAACCAAGTTGTATGGTCTATATTTGCAGCATGAATCTATGATCAGCACCAACTGCCATTATCCAAGAGGGACATGGGTACAGGTATCACCCCTGGGGTGAATTTAAAGTCTCCATCCAGTGGTCCAAGTTACACTTAAATAGAGTCATTAAGGAGCTGTGTTTTACGTGAATTGGGAGTTTGTTCTAGAGGAGTGGCAATCTCTGGGAGATGTATTTGTCTCTCCAGCATGTCCTATAAATGTTCCGGGCTAGGTTAAGATCCCTAAAGCAAGTGAATCTTGTCCCATGTGACTTGCAGATATGCAGCATTTCCATCACAGCAGGGCCTGAGACTGTTCTGTAAGCCATGCACAAGTTGCTTCTCAGCAGTCTATATGATACAGAGTACAGTGACAGGGCCCTCAGCCTATCCATGTAGGTCATGTGTTGAAATCCCTGAATTTCCTTGGTGAGAAACTTCTGAAGTCTCTCTAGCTGCTCCAGGTATCTGGTGAGGTACATACAGAAAGGAGCACTGCACTCTATTAGTGGTCTGATGAGGGATGAGTACAGGGGAGTTAGAACACTCTTAGCTCTGCATGTGATGCCCTTATGAAATGTTCCACAAGGAAGGTCTTCCTTACCACTGTGGACACATGGTGATTGAAGTTAAGGTTGCTATCAACCTCATTTCTTAAATCTCTCACCACAGTGTTTGAGCATTATGACAGTTATACTATGGATGGGAAAGGTTTTTCATATTGCTCTCTGGAATTTTGGTAGCGTGTTTGCTCAGCTTGTTAATCATTGGTGGTAGTGTTAGGTTGTATTAATCCACTGTCTTCACTGATGGATCATTTCCTTTTTGATAACAGACTGTGTTTATTGAAGGAGTGTTGGCCCAAGCAGGACAAATAGATCTGTTTAAGAACATAAAGGTGTTGTTATCAACAGCCTGGTGACCTTATGAATTAACTTTCTTTAGAAATTATGTCAATACAGCTTGTTGAAAGCTGCAGGGGACATGAGGGTATGGGAACTGAAACTCTCACCTTTAATTAGGATTTCATCAGAATAAAGACAATATTGTGAATGCAGTAGCAAAGGATGACAGAAGGTATATCCTTATGTTGAAAGCTTGGCTTCTTAGGCAAGTAAGCCTCTGCCAGGAAGATGTTAACATCGGTAAGAAGGCAATGTCTGCAACTGCACCCATACAGGAATGTTTCCTAAGATCTGTCTACTGAAATATTACAGATGTGTTATACTTGTTACTTAATGCATTTCAAATATGTATATTTATGTTATATACTAGGGTCCCCACTGTATTATAACAAATGTATCTGTGTGTGCACACTATCCCGGTAGAATGTAATATACTGAAGTTACATTCACTTCTCAGACTAACATTAAAATTCTTTCTGAATGGTATTTTGGGCATTGAAAGGCATCTGCAAGAGTGCTGAGAGCATGTTTTGCTGTTTGTGGCATTCCTCTTGACCTGTTTATTATTCAATGATGGTAGGGGTTGAAATAAATTGTGGTCACTTGTGGTCAGGATGGTTTCTTGGTGAAGAAGAGCATGTTTTGTGGGTCATGAGGCACCCGTGAGTAACTGCTTCTCACCGTGCATGCATGTTATGGCATTAACTGCTGTGGGGGAGGGGAGGGTTGCAGGCTTCTTACGTATGACTATCCAGAACATTTTTGCTATTTCTATGGGATGAGTTCCCTTATGTTTCAGGATGGCCTTTGTCTTGTACAAGAATTGTTTATAAAAATAAAATAATAAAATAGAAGAAATGTTTCCCACTTCATGGGTTTTCAGAAGTTGTTTATGAGTCATACCTTGTAACTGTCCCTGATTTTCAGGGATGTTACTGATCGACTCAAATTTTCATTTGGACTCTCTTACTCCCTCCGAAAACTTCTGCCTTTTGGTGAAAGGTGGTGAATTATGCTTAATAACTAGTGATAGTAATTGAGTTATTCTTCTTTTACTTCCGACTCTGGATTTAGGTTCACATATTCAAAGGATGATGCAAGGCTATTGACCCAGAGACCCTTATAAGCCTAGCTAAGAATTTCGCCCATGTTTCCTCAAAAGTCAGCCCCTGTTTTTGTTGGAGCCTGCTCCTGATCAGTTGTGAGTTATAGTTAACTTATATATAAGGGAATGTGGCAGGAGAATGATACTGTGGCCTCTATAACTTGGGTGTGTGTATGTATGTATGCATGTGTATGTGTATATATATATATATATATATAGATATATAGATATATATATCTATATATATATATATATATATATATATAGATATATAGATATATATAGATATATAGATATATATATCTATATCTATATATATTTATATTTATTTATTTACATATTAAAGACAAGGCATGTGATGACTGATCCTCTTGGCATGTAGTATAGCCAGTGCATTAAATACATTACTGTTGCAGACAGTTGCAAGTTGCATATTTTGCTTTGAGGATTTGCAGGCAGTGTATTTATTTGTCTTTGCTTTTAAAGGTGGCAAGAATTATCAAGAGCTGTGTGGTGATTGAGAGGATGGGTGCTTATCACATGATCATGGTGGAGTAGATCTTCACTGCAGGAGCCGGATGTCCATCTCATTGGTGATTGTTGCTCCCTCCCAAGTTGTTGGTGCTTTGGTTACTTTTTTGCCATTTGTGGCTCTCTTTTTCAATTGCGTGGGCCTATCAGGGGGTTTTCTTTTCTTTTCCTGGGTTGTGGTTGGGCCTGAGCTCAGCATTTCATGCGCATGTGCAGTTGGGAGCAGAGAGACTGTTAACATCCTTTACGGGCATACCTCTCATCTGTATGGATTTTCCAGACTATCCAGATTTTGCTTCATACTTTTGGTCCATTTTTCATAGAATTGTGATTTTCTGGCCAATCACTAGCAAATCATTGAGGGTTAAATTCAGAAACTAGTGACAGACAGTTTCAGACTTCATTCCCATCAAAAAATTAATGGTAATGCAAAACCAGTAATGCTATCAGTTTTCTAAGCTTGTAACAGTATTTAAAAAGCGTCCCTATTTTGGGGCTCTTGTCCCCTCATAATTGACGGCTTCATACAGATTTTGCTATAAGAAGTTAAGAGGTATGGTTATGGTTTTGGCACAGAGGACAGGTTTATCTCTTGTATTTTTAAGTATGCACATTCATTGGAACTAGCCTGGCAGATGGCACAGTGGTTAAAGCTATTGACAAGAATTTATATGGTACCGTATTTGATTTCCACAGGCCAATACTTATTTTCTACCAGGGCTAATCTTTGCTTTGGTCAAGCATATTTTAGTATCATCTGCTCCTGATTGATTTTAAGGGATTTCCTGGTTTTGATTCAGTTTGTCTTTGTTTCTTTTAATCCATCCTGACTTTGGTGGTTTTAGTAGAAGATGGTGAATTATACTTAATAAATAATGACAATAATTATGAGTTATAGTCTTATTTACTTCTGAAAATGTATATTAATTTGAAGTGAGTGGGAGTACACTCTGCGGCACAGTGTAACCACCAGGAAGGTAGAATGGTTAAAAGTGCTAGACTACTTACTGTGGTCTTTGTTTTGAAAGATTGTGGAAGCACAGAGTCCAGTGGGAAGAAGACAAGGCAATCAGGGAAGTCATATATGGTAAACAGGCACAGCAGTTGAGGGACGCTGTCACAGGAGATGTGCCCACCGCTGGAGCAGCACATGATGTGGTTGCAGATAATGACATGCCGTTGGGAGTTTGAGTAGGAATGATTGACTTGGTGAAGATTGGGTCTAGTTCAGGGATAAGGGGGGGGGTTGGGTCATGTCAGGAGAGCAGTGAAGCAGCAGGAGTTAGGAAGAATCAGCAGGGGGCTTACTAAGGTCAAGTGGGGTCAGACAGTGGGGAGGGTAGAGTAGGGTTGTCTATGGGAGTTTGGCATTGTCCATGGGTGGGATGAAGGCATGACTACATGGGCTATTGCTTGTGGGTGGCATGTAGGCTTTTGCACACTGGCTTGAAGTCTGTGCATATGCATTCAGCTGAGCAGGTGGCAGACGGAAGGCACATTGGTTAACTTGAGTTCACAGCAGTCTGAACTGGGCGGCTTACCTTTATCATTTTTTGGATATCAGGGTAGTCAGGGCAGGGGAAATTCTGAGGAGCAGAGAACAAGGGTATCGTTTTGTGGGTCAAAGGAAAGACTGTCAGATGAATCTTCCCATTAACGTGCAGGTATTGTGTCAGCTGTTTATGCAATTTCCTGATTTAGTAGTTGCAGTCAAAGTTTTCCAAGGGATTTTTTATTAAATTAAAGGTAGGAAAGTAGGAATCACAATCCATGAAAAGAAAAGAAACCCCCTTACATTCCTTGCAGGGGAAGAAACACATTTTTGAAGGCTTGGTGGAGAAATAATGGTGGTCAGGTAGATAGGTGAGTCCATTTGATATTCATTCCTTTAATATCTTTACAATTTCTATGTTGGGGGTTGGTTCCTAAGAAGCTGGGAAGTAATTTCATTTGTTTCCCCACTGGTCTTATCCTGAGGGGAGTTCTGTGTATGAATCTATTTCAGGAGGTGACATAAATGGCAGTTGTGTGTCTCTGCATGATGTCATTGGGGAATTTACAGATCCATGCTTGTTGAAGTTAGATACTGAATCTGTTTTTCATTTATTACTGATTTGAGTGGAAGAGTGGTGATTGTTGGACAAGATAGTTGGATTGAAGTTTTACTTTGACAAGTCTATGCCGATGGGATTCTCGTTGGCTGGTGCTACTTTGTGAGGTTTAGCACGGGTCTCCAGTGGATGTGGCAGCAGTGGGTGGGTAGTCCAGAGGTGGCATGTTATCTGGATTTTTTTTTTTTTTTTTTGGAGTAGGTAAAGGATTGACAGTGCATTGGAAGGCAAGCCTGTGTTTTTTGGGATGTGTGAGGGAACCAGGTGTTCAATTGGTTAGGTAGAAGATAGAAGGCCCATGCAAGGCATTGTTACCTGGTATTACTAGTGGATGCAGATCGTGTTTTTTTTGTTTG
This sequence comes from Protopterus annectens, assembly GCF_019279795.1. NCBI lineage: Eukaryota > Metazoa > Chordata > Ceratodontiformes > Protopteridae > Protopterus > Protopterus annectens. The sequence goes on from NC_056748.1 coordinate 679,709,342, forward strand.
CCAGATGCGAAGGTAACACATTTGAAAGAAAAGATTCAGAGGAAAATCCAAGGACAAGGTGTGGATTAAGAATGTCATGGAGCTTTTCAGGCTCCTGAAGTTTGCATGTCAGCAGTTCACCCAGGTCATCAAAAAATCACAGTCCACGGTAAAGCAAGACGACACTGCAGCAAAATAGCGTATACACTTTAATTATCCGCTTTCGTACCAAAACTTCTTCAGAATAGATACAATAGAATCAACTTCCTTCTTAAATAGTAATTCTAAAGTCAGGTGATCAATTAAATAATAAAATCAATTATTACCAAAGTTCACTTAATAAAATTGCTTTAAACAACCTTACATTTCGTTAAAACAAACATCAACACTTGTCAATTATTTTTTAAAAGAGAAATGAGTAAAAATAGCCTCTTCATCTTTCTTTATATTTAGTTTACGCTGTTTTAAAAAACACTTGACGTTAACTGTCTCATTAAGACCAGGGGCAATGTCTGATTTTAATTTAATCTGCCAAGAAGTTTCCCTTTGTAAAAGATAATTTTTAAAGTCCCCCTCTCTCCCGTCCTTACGTCCCACTTCCAAAATGGAGAACAAAAATTTACTAAAAGAGGGACAAATCAAGGAATGCTTGTAAAGGGCATTCCTGTCATCTTTGGACTTAATGGAATATAGATGTTCTCTAATACGGGTCTTTAGCTCCCTAGTGGTCATCCCAATATAAAATGCCTCACACGAGGAACATAGGGCAATGTAAATAATACCACTCGTGCTACAGTTGGCATAACCAGGGACTGTCAAAGTTCTATTATGAGTACATACAGATACATAGGGACCTGTAGAAATAAATCTACAGAAATTACACTGGTTACATCTGTACATTCCCTTCTTCTGAGACTCTAAATGGGAAATTCTTTTCTGCTGACCTTCCAAAATTCGTCTCAAGTTAAAGCTGTTCTTCTGAACAAACTTTGGTTTTTGTCCCAGAATACGAAAAATTTCAGAATTTCCTTTTATAATATTCCAATTTTGGTTAATAATATTTTGAATATTAAAATTGTCAGAACTCATTTCTAAAGAACAAATCAGATTAGTGTTCACCTCCTTATCTGTGTCTCTTTTATTGAAACTAAAAAAATCAACCAGTTTCAAATTTAATAAGGGGCAATATTTACTCTCCCTTTTAGACCAAATTTCATTGGAAGTATTAACAAGAGTTACCTGGTCATACCCTCTGTCAACAAATAGAGAGGTAATAAAACTAAACTCTTTGACCAAGTCCGCATCCTTAGAAGTCATGCGGCTTGCACGAATAAATTGCCCTCTTGGTATATTATTTTTCATGTATCTTGGGTGACCGCTTCTATAATGTAAGTACCCGTTGTTAAATGTTCTTTTACGAAAAATACTACTATGTAGTCTATTTTCATCAAAATCCCATTTAAGGGAAACATCCAAAAAATTGACATCCAGTCCCATAGTCCCAATAGTAAATTTTAAATAATGAGAAAAGGAATTAATATCAATAAGAATTTCATCAACGGTGGAACTGTTACCTTCAATAATGAAAAATAGGTCATCCATAAACCGGCAAAAGAAGGAGATAGTATATTTGCTATTCAAAACGGGAAGAAATTGCTTCTCCCACCATAGCAAAACCATATTGGCATAGGCCGGGGCTGCCGATGACCCCATGGCTACCCCTCTTTTTTGTCTATAATATGTTTTTTCAAATAAAAAGAAATTGTTCTCCAAAATTATTTCCAATAATCTACACACTAATGAAACCATGTCATTAGAAAATTTCGGACAACTAGTAGATAAAAAATTCCGAATAGCTTCTACCCCATCAGAATGGGGGATACATGTGAATAAAGAAACCACATCTACTGTAAACATAATTTGCTTAAACGGATCCAGACCTTGGGTAGTAAGTAAATGGTTTATCCGTTTTAAAAAATGCCACGAGTCCCATATAAAGGATTCCTGTACAGAAACTATTGGTCCCAACACTGCATCCAAAAACAAAGCCAGTCCTTCCGTGACTGAATGAGATGCCGCCACAATAGGCCTAAAAGGTGGATCTAAGGTCGACTTATGGACCTTAGGGATCCCAAATAGGACCCCAATTCTTGGGTATTCATTGATACAAAATTCATATAATTCAAAACTTATTTCACCATCCATAAGGGCATCATACAGATGTGACTGTATCAAACGGAAACAGCGTTTAATCTCAAACAAGGAAACTATCTCATATTCCTCTCTATTGTTTAATAAATATTGCATCCCCTTAATGTATGATTCCTTTCTCATTATAACAATATTGTTACCTTTGTCGCTTTTCATAAAGCGAAAATGATCGGTCATTAATTGTAGATTTTTAATAGCCTGTCTCTCTCTATTAGTCAGATTGTTTGAACATTTGGGACCGTATTTCAATAACTTTTCAACTTCCTGGATACAGGTCTCCTCAAAAATCTTTAAAGTATGTTGCAATTTAGGACAATAAACAGATGGTTTAACAAATGTAGAATCAGAAATAGACACATCATGCATCAAATAATGTAAATTAAGTTTACGGGTATACTTCTTAATATCTATGACAGCTCTAACATAATTAGCCCTTGTTTGTGGGACAAAATTGAGCCCCAATTTCAGTATGTCCAGTTCGTCACTAGAAAACACATGGTCAGTCAAATTTATAATGCTGAAATGGTCGTTCACCTCATTTAAGTTTCCTCCCCTGATGACTGGGAGCCCAGGAACGTACGGCTCCTGGTAAATACCGTCTTTGAAGTTGTTTGATGTTTCCGACTGGAAAAAGAACCAGTTGTTGGCAAAGGGACTGAATTCCCTGTCCCAGAAACTTTCCCTCCAGTCTTCGTGTTATTTATAATTACAACATCTGTGTCGGTCGAGGGTGTAGAATTGTCAACAGTCACTAAAGGAGGAACTTCCTCTAGAACTGTAACACCAGTTGACAAATTTTCAACAGTTGATTTATTTACTATTTGAACATTTTCATGACCCTCGAAAGGATCTAAAGATCTGACTGTCACTGCGGCGTAATTCCTATTTTCATTAAGGCCACGTTGACCTACAGATTTTACTTGTGTCCCACCTCCTTGTTTTCTGGCTCCTTGACCGTAACTGTTAAAGGCCTTAAAAGGTTTATTTATAGTGCCAAAATTACTAAAGGCTGAATCATTTTTGTAAGAATCCAAGTCCCTTAATAGTTTAGAGTGTTTTCTACTAATATTGTCAATTGAAAATTGTTCTGTTTCCTCTGAAATGGAGACAATGAACTCAGAAAAATCTTGTTCACTTAGGCTTTGTCTGAAAAATGTTTCTATCTCAGAGATTTCATTTTTAAGCAATTCCTTTTTAGTTAAATTGTTGTCAAATAACACTTTTACAAAACGCAACCCTGCTTCATTGAAGAAAGTTGCCAAAGTTTTAAAAAAGGAGTCGCCAGCTTGCACTCTGTTAGGGCATTTAAAAAAACGTAGCCCTTTTGGAACTATATTAAGTTCAAGGCAACGAGCAAAGTAACAGTTCTCAATGTGTAAAGCATCATACCTTTTTAATAATTTTAATAATTGTCCCTGTTTTTTGTTGAAATCCTCGTTGTAAAGTGGATTAGAAAAACCTTCAGCTTCACCCAGTTCGTTGAACGGATTTACTGCACGGTCGAAAAACTGCTGGAACGTCGCCCGACCAATGATGCGTTGTTGGTTCGAAACCGTAGAATTAGGTTGTCGAATAGTTCCGATGAAGTTCCCCTCAACTTCCGTATCTTTGACATAGCCAACTGGGCTAGAAGCTCGTATGGTCAATTCGGGGTCGTTGGCTTTTGTAACCAAAAATTTCAATGAGTTCTTAATCTCCGTCAAGGTAGCCAGCAATTACAAATTTAGACTCCCTGCATCAGATGTGGGGGTCGCGTGAACACTTAGATTCAGTAAAGGATCGTCGATAGCCTCAGCCATGGAATTGCACAAAACCAATAAATCCAAAACAGTCAAAAACCAAAAAATCACAGTCCACGGTAAAGCAAGACGACACTGCAGCAAAATAGCGTATACACTTTAATTATCCGCTTTCGTACCAAAACTTCTTCAGAATAGATACAATAGAATCAACTTCCTTCTTAAATAGTAATTCTAAAGTCAGGTGATCAATTAAATAATAAAATCAATTATTACCAAAGTTCACTTAATAAAATTGCTTTAAACAACCTTACATTTCGTTAAAACAAACATCAACACTTGTCAATTATTTTTTAAAAGAGAAATGAGTAAAAATAGCCTCTTCATCTTTCTTTATATTTAGTTTACGCTGTTTTAAAAAACACTTGACATTAACTGTCTCATTAAGACCAGGGGCTGTGTCAGATTTTAATTTAATCTGCCAAGAAGTTTCCCTTTGTAAAAGATAATTTTTAAAGTCCCCTCTCCGTCCTTCGTCCACTTCCAAAATAGAAAACAAAAATTTACTAAAAGAGGGACAAATCAAGGAATGCTTATAAAGAGCATTCCTGTCATCCTTAGATTTAATGGAATATAGGTGTTCCCTAATACGGATCTTCAGCTCCCTGGTGGTCATCCCAATATAAAATGCCTCGCACGAGGAACATAGAGCAATATAAATAATACCACTCGTGTTGCAGTTAACATAACCAGGGACTGTCAAAGTTCTATTATGAGTACATACAGATACATAGGGACCTGTAGAAATAAATCTACAGAAATTACACTGGTTACATCTGTACATTCCCTTCTTCTGAGACTCTAAATGGGAAATTCTTTTCTGCTGACCTTCCAAAATTCGTCTCAAGTTAAAGCTGTTCTTCTGAACAAACTTTGGTTTTTGTCCCAGAATACGAAAAATTTCAGAATTTCCTTTTATAATATTCCAATTTTGGTTAATAATATTTTGAATATTAAAATTGTCAGAACTCATTTCTAGAGAACAAATCAGATTAATGTTCACCTCCTTATCGGTGTCTCTTTTATTGAAACTAAAAAAATCAACCAGTTTCAAATTTAATAAGGGGTAATATTTACTCTCCCTTTTAGACCAAATTTCATTGGAAGTATTAACAAGAGTTACCTGGTCATACCCTCTGTCAACAAATAGAGAGGTAATAAAACTAAACTCTTTAACCAAGTCCGCATCCTTAGAAGTCATGCGGCTTGCACGAATAAATTGCCCTCTTGGTATATTATTTTTTTGTGTGATTTTTTTAGTTTCAATAAAAGAGACACAGATAAGGAGGTGAACATTAATCTGATTTGTTCTCTAGAAATGAGTTCTGACAATTTTAATATTCAAAATATTATTAACCAAAATTGGAATATTATAAAAGGAAATTCTGAAATTTTTCGTATTCTGGGACAAAAACCAAAGTTTGTTCAGAAGAACAGCTTTAACTTGAGACGAATTTTGGAAGGTCAGCAGAAAAGAATTTCCCATTTAGAGTCTCAGAAGAAGGGAATGTACAGATGTAACCAGTGTAATTTCTGTAGATTTATTTCTACAGGTCCCTATGTATCTGTATGTACTCATAATAGAACTTTGACAGTCCCTGGTTATGTCAACTGTAGCACGAGTGGTATTATTTACATTGCCCTATGTTCCTCGTGTGAGGCATTTTATATTGGGATGACCACTAGGGAGCTAAAGACCTGTATTAGAGAACATCTATATTCCATTAAGTCCAAAGATGATAAGAATGCTCTTTACAAGCATTCCTTGATTTGTCCCTCTTTTAGTAAATTTTTGTTCTCCATTTTAGAAGTGGGATGTAAGGATGGGAGAGAAGGGGACTTCAAAAATTATCTTTTACAAAGGGAAACTTATTGGCAGATTAAATTAAAATCAGATATTGCCCCAGGTCTTAATGAGACAGTTAACGTCAAGTGTTTTTTAAAACAGCGTAAACTAAATATAAAGAAAGATGAAGAGGCTATTTTTGCTCATTTCTCTTTTAAAAAATAATGGACAAGTGTTGATGTTTGTTTTAATGAAATGTAAGGTTGTTTAAAGCAATTTTATTAAGTGAACTTTGGTAATAATTTATTTTATTATTTAATTGATCACCTGACTTTAGAATTACTATTTAAGAAGGAAGTTGATTCTATTGTATCTATTCTGAAGAAGTTTTGGTACGAAAGCGGATAATTAAAGTGTATACGCTATTTTGCTGCAGTGTCGTCTTGCTTTACCGTGGACTGTGATTTTTTGGTTTTTGACTGTTTTGGATTTATTGGTTTTAGTTCACCCAGGTCATTCATTTTGTGGGGGTGTGGCCTTTTTGATGAACGGGTAGAAAAGCAAACATCATTGGGTGAGGGTTAATCAGTTGTTGCATGCTGATTTAGCATTGTGGTTGTTTTTTTTTGGAGCAGTTTATGGTATGGCTTTTGGCAGTCAGATTAAGTTATTCAAGATTTGCAATTGTTTACAGATATGGCAATAAGGATGTGGATCATACCTCTTAACTGTGCAGATTTTTGCAGTATGTCCAGATTTATGCATCATATTTTTGGTCCATTTTTCATAAAATTGTGGTTTTCTGGCAGATGAGGGCCATTGCAAGATGGGTTTGAAAGTTTTATTGCAGGGATTCGCATTGGTAAATGGAGATTAATTGGACTATACTTTATGTGCGACATTCATTTTCTGGATGTATTATGCATCTTGTAAGGTGTCAAAGTTGTTTTACTCACCAGTTTTGTGGGATTTTTCAGTGTTTTTGCCTCCATGTGGATTTGATTGTGTAGATCTAAAACGGATCAGTTGGGGAAGGGCAGGCAGACAGTATTGGGAAATTACAGGAATGCTTGATTGTGTCTGGTGATTTGGGCTAAGAGATTGCTGTGGTCTCATGATGGGAGTACTTAAGACTGCCTTTTGAGTGGTAGTGGACAAGGTGATGATATGTAATCAGTTTGTATATATATGATGAGGAGAGCTTTTCGGTGTGTTGGTGTTCCAGGAGAGAGGTTTTCCACTCATTCTTTGTGCATTGGAAAGGTATCAGATTTTGTGTGGAAAAACAGATTAAAGTCATTAGGTGGGTGGGTTATTGGGCATCATATGCTTTTTTGTCTCTTATGAGATAACTGTGAATGGTGACTGGATTAGTATTAAATTAATTTTCTAGGAAAGGACTAATTTTTTATTTTTATTTTATTTTACATTTGTTTACCGGGAAATTCAGACTGGACACAGGTCCATTTGCAGCGGAGGCCCTGGGAGAAAAGCTCCAAATAACAATACATTACATAAGAGAAAATATGGGCAACATATAAGAAACATATCATCTTACATATTAAGAATACAAATATATAAGGAGAGTGTAACAATATCTAATAGTATGTCATTTCAATAGTAAAAAACATACAGATTTTTTTTTTCTAGAAGATGTTTGTTAGTTCTGTTGGGAGCATAACATTTGTTGAACAGTCAAACAGTACTGTAAGGACTTATCATTGAATACACAAGTATACAATGGGAAAAAAGAGAGAAAGCAGTTGATCCTTAGTTTAATCCTAGCACAGTGTAGTGAAGTGGATTAACCTGGGGAGCAACATAAACAAAGCCAGATATTTAAAGAGTGGGTTTTGAGGAGTTTTTTAAATTGGAAAGTAGATGTGGTAGATGTTAGGTGGTTTGGGAGTGAATTTCAGGTTCTGGCAATAGGGCAGGCAAAGAGAGATATACCAGCCTCATTTTTATGTTTGATGACATTTATGTGGTTTTGATTACTAGATCTTAAGGCTCTAGTGGTGGTGCAGGGCTGAATTAGATGCTGCAGTGCTGGGATTTTGTCAGGAAGGTAGTAGAGTTTGTGTGCTATTGATAGTTGATTGAGTAAGATTAGATGAGGTAACTCAAGCCAATTAAGTTGTTTGAGGGCTAGACAGTGATGGGGTCTATGAGAGGCCTTGGTAGCAAACTTGGGTACTTACGTATTATCGCAACCAGATTTTGTAACCTCCTGTAACTGATAATCTGATCACGAAATGACTTTCTGCTTAAGAAAAAGGGGTGTGTGAATTCTTAAGTACTATTTTGCCACTTTGGGAATGACATGTAGGAAGAGGAACACCGGCAGATTTTGTTTTACCTGGTAGCGTCCTTCACCGCTTTCTGTCTGTGTTGTGCTTTGCATGTAGACTGTTGCTTTACTGAGAGAACTGGGAAGCAGTGATTTAGGGTTTCTGTTCGAGGCTTTTTAGAAAAGACCTGAAGTGTGTGTGTCTGCCACTGTCACTGGAAGATCTTGGCCTTGTATTTCCATGTGTGTGTGTGTGTGTGTGTGTGTGTGTGTGTGTGTGTGTGTGTGTGTGTGTGTGTGTGTGTGTGTGTGTGTGTAGCAGTTTAGGAGTTTCACTGCTGAAGGAGTTACAGGTTTCAATGCTGGCTTGTCATTCACAGACATTGGAGTGTGTAGGGCAGAGTTCAGATTGTCTTTATGTGTGCTGTTATATTCAGAGAAAGTAAAGCGGCTCGGAAATGAGCCGTTTTCCTCTACTGAATCGGCATAATGTAATCAGTTCTGTTCATCATATTTCACATGAAATTGTCACCAGATTTGTAACCTGCTGTAAGTAGAAATGTGATTGTGAAATGACTTTCTACCTCAGTAAAAAGGGGTCTACAAAGGCTTAAGTACTGTTTTGCCACTTTGTGAAAGACATGTTGGAGTACGGCATTCTTTATTCTGCTATGTTCATGTTATTTTGGCTGAAGTTACGGCGGTAAAGGATGCTACCAAGTAAGAGGACTTTGGCTGTTATTCCTGTTAGTGTTTCAGAAGCAAGGTGATAGAAAAAGTGATTTGGACTTCAGTGACCCCTTTTTACTTCACTATACAGTCAGTTTGCTATAACATCAGGAACTACACGGGCTTAAAAATCTGGTTGCAATAATACGCAAGTACCCAAACTTGGCAATCTTGTTGTAACAAGACCCCATTTTTGCTTAGTTCGGTTTGTCAAAGGCTAGTTAAGATAGGGGGTCGAGGCATAAAGGAGGATGGTTAAGAGATGAGTCTTTGCAATAGTGACTTTGGTATGTTTAGTGATGAACTGTCTGTTCCTGTAAAGGGGATCAAGCTTTTTGTTAACTTTCTTGATTGTTTGGGCTATGTGTATGTTGAATTTCAGATTATTGTCACTTTCTACACCTAGTAGTTTTGTGTGTGTTGTTGGGGTGATCTGTGTATTATCTTTAGATTTTATGGTAGAATCCTTGTTTAGAGGAGGAGATCTACCGGGGCTGAAGAGAATGAGTTTTTTTTTTTTTTGTGATTAAGTATAAGTTAGATGTTAGTGAACCATGCTTCTGCAGAAGTAAAGTTATGTTGGGTTATGGTTTGTAGCTCATTTAGGGTGGGGGCGGCACATATAATGGTGGTGTCTTCAGAGTATTGTACTACTGAGGCAATGAGTGAGGATGAAGCTATCTGGTTTGTAAATAATGAGAATAGGTTCATAGGTTCATAGGTTCATACTAGGCTATCTGCCCTAGGGCATTTATAAGCCTAGCCAGAGTGTGTGTGGCTTTCATCACCCCTTAGGATGAGAATACTATACCCATTAGTTTGCTGTGCCTCTGTCCAGCAGTGATACAGAGATGATTCCCGGGGTAAACCTACGATCTCCCATCCACTCGTCAAGATTTCTCTTGAACAGAGTCAGTGAGGGGCTCTGCCTCACATGGACTGGGATTCTGTTCCATAGTGTAGGGAGTCTCTGGGTGATGAATCTGTCCCTCCAGCACGTCCTATTTATATCCGTGTTGAGGTTTAAGTCTCTTGCTCTCGTGGCTCTGGTGGATTTGGATTTTTTGAGGTGGAGCATGTCCATTAATTCCGGGTTGGACATGGCCTTGTATGTCAGGCACAGATCACCTCTGAGCAGACGGTATGCGACTGAATAGAGCTGGAGTTTCTTCAGTCAGGCATCGTATGACATATGTTTGAGCCCCTTTATCCTTTTGGTGAGGAACTTTTGGGGTCTTTCCAACTGCTGCAGGTGTCGGGTAAGGTACATTCCGAATAGGGCATTGTACTCAATCATTGGTCTGATAAGTGAAGAGTACAGGGGTACAATGACCTCTCCTGATCTGGATGTGAATCCCTTCATGATCAGGTGGGCAATGTAGAAGGTCTTCCTAACCACTTTGGCAATGTGAGTGTCAAAAGAGAGGTTACTGTCAACTTGGGTCCCCAGGTCCCTGATAACTTCTTCCGTGTTTAATGGATTACCACCTATGTGGTAATTAGGGGTTACCTTGTTTTTCCCAAAGGGTATGACTATACACTTTTTGGCATTTAGCTTAAGGCCATGGCTCTGGCATCAGTTATCCATTTCTATGAGACCTCTCTGGAGGATGTCTGTGTCTGATGGAGTGTCAATTATGGTGCCCAGTTTGCAGTCATCTGCAAATTTTGTCAGCCACAATCCCCCTATGTTTGCCTGCACTTCAGAAAAATAAATGCCGAACAAGAGGGGGCCCAGGACTGAGCCCTGTGGGACACCACTCATGACCGGCTTAGAGTCTGACATGGCACCAGCAACTCCAACCCTGTGTGTTCTGTCCTTGAGCCAGTTTGCAACCCATCTTGTGACATATGGGTTTACATCTAAGCTGGTGAGCTTTTTTATGATGCCCGAGTGGAGTATTGTGTCGAACGCTTTTGCTAGGTCAAGGTAGGCTGAGTGAACTGCCTTACCCTCATCAATGGCCTTAGTGACTGTTTCGAAAAAGTCGACCAAGTTCAAGAGGCAGGATCTGCCCTTGACAAAGCCAAATTGGGTAGGATCCAGTGTCTGTAGGTCCCCAATGTCTTTATTTATGAGTTCCATTATGATCCTCTCCATAGCTTTGCAGACAAGGCTCGTCAAGCTTATGGGGTGGTAATTTCCAGGGTCCATAGAAGCACCGCCTTTGTGGAGTGGGACCACAGTTGCCGTATGCCATTCTTTGGGTACGTATCCTGTAGTAAGGCTAAGATTAAACAGCAGCCTTATGTGTGGGTTTAGTTCCTCATTGAGTTCGTGTAGCACACAGCCGGGGACACCGTCCGGTCCCATTGATGCTGTGTTTTTTGCTTTAGAGACAGCAGCTCTCACCTGGGCATCTGAGATGATTGGGAGGCTAGACTCTGGTGGGATAGATATTTCTCCTTTTGGGGGGGAGGGAGGGGAGAAATTTGCACTGAACCTGTCTGCCAGTATGTTGGCAATGTCTGTGGGTTCAGTGATTTTTTATCATTTTGGACTAATTCTGAGCATATCTGGGAGTTTCCACCCAGGTTTCTAACATAGCTAAAGAAGGCCTTATGATTGTCTTTTGTGTCATTAGCGATTTTTCTCTCAAAGTTGGCCTTGGATGATTTTATGAGTGATCGTAGTTTTTGCTAGTATTGATCAGAGATGCCTTCCCTTTTAGGGATTTTGCTCTGTCATGTAGTAGCTTTCTCCTCTTGTTGTAGAGTTTGTTTATGGCTGGGGTCCACCAGACCGGGCGCCTGCCTTTGGTGGAAAGGGTCTTGATTTTATTAGGGATTGCTTGATCCATACATTCCTGGAGGTGCTCATAGAAGGCATTTGTAAGGGTTTCAGCAGCGTGGGTTGTGGTTTCCACTGGCTCGGGGCCTTGAAGGATACCACTCCAGTCTTAAGAAGTGTGAAGTTTGCTTTTGAGAAGTTCTTCACTGTGGTCCTTTTTGCTGGGAGTGGGGGCGGGATGTGGATCTCCAGTGAGATTAATTTATGGTCTGATCTCACCAATGAGGGATATACTTCCGGTGTGGAGCATTTTGTCCCCATGTTTGTGATGATCAGGTCTAGTATATTTTCTCCTCTTGTGGGAATGGTGACTAGTTGTTCCATAGCATTTGAGTTTATGAACTCCAGGAACCTTTGGGCTAGGGTGTTGGGGCTTGAGTAATGTTCCCAGTCTATGTTTGGGTAGTTGAAGTCACCCAATATGATGGTGTTTGGAGAGACATTCATACTCTCCAGTGTCTTCAGGAAGGCTGTGTGGGTTTCCTGAGTTTGGGAAGGTGGTCTGTAGCATGTTATAAACTGTAGGGCAGTTTTACCTATGGTTAATTTCACCTGGATGGTCTCCGATGCTTCGTGCGTTGCCACTAACCTGGAGGTGTGGGTATCCTTTATGAATATGGATACTCCCCCTCCTTTTGTGGTTCAGTCCGGATTTTGGGGTCGGAACGCATGATATGAGGTATAACCTGATAGTGCTGGGGTGCTCTCAGGAGCCTTGAACCAGGTTTCAGTCACAGCACAGACATTGATGTTCTCCATACTGAGGAGGGCTTCGAGGGCATGCATCTTGAGGTTTAGACTTCTGGCATTGAGCAGTATTACCCTTAGTTTTTCTCCATTTTTGTTTTCTAGGGCAGTAGGTTTATCATTTGAGCCTTGCCTACAAAAGGCACTATGGGGGTGGCAAGAGCCTTTGCCAATATCCGGAAGCCCAGGGGTGACAGGTGCAAGCCGAATAGCAGAGGACTGAGGATGAACCCTTGAGGGACACCTATGGCTACTAGTAATAGGGGGGACAGTTGGTCATGCCATAGAACTGCTTACTGACAGTCTGATAGGTAGTTGTAGAACCATGATATGGTGAAGAAGCTTATGTTAAGGGTAGATAGAGTTTCTAGTGGCATACTGTGGTTAACCATATCAAAGCCTTTGGATAAGTCTAAGAATATGGAGGATATGGACAGTCCGTTGTTCCTATGGTGATTGACAGTGTTGGTAAATGAAAGCAGAGCTGTGGTGGTGCTATGGGAAGGTCTGAAACCATGCTGAGATTTGAATAGTATGTCATTTTTTAGGAGGTACTGCATTAATTGGGAATGAACTACTCTCGCTAATATTTTTGATAAAGGTGATAGAATTGCAATAGGGTGGTAGTTGGTAAGCTCAAGGGAGTTAGCCCCTTTGTGCAGTGGTATATGTGATATTTTCCATGTGTGAGGTACTCTATGTTCTGCTAATGACCTATTTATGAGAATGGACATGGGATAGGCTATAGCTTCTGCTGTTATCTGAAGGAAATCTGCTGGAAAATTATCAGCTGCCAGAGTGGTTGGTTTGAGTTTTTTGAGGAGTTTAGCAATTGTATTAGTAGGAAGTGGGTGCAGGGAAAAGCTGGAGTAGTAGTTCTGTGTACTAAAATGTGTAGGGGGTGCTATTAGTAGTATTTTGGGTGTTGGCCACAGCTTGGACTGTTCGGTAAAGTATTTGTTTAATTGAGTGGGGATGTTTTCATGGTTGTTTGGTAATACAGGGGAAGGAGTGGTGGATTTTCCTGGGTGCAGTAAACTATGTAATGTGATCCAGAATTTTTGTGGGTTGTGAGCATATTTGTCCTGCATGGTTTTATAGTAGATAGCTTTGTCAAACTTGATTAGTTTCTTGGCTTTGTTGCAGAGTTATAGATAGCTTTGCTGCACTGTAGTGGTTTTGCGTTTATGAAATTGTAACCAGGCTTTGTACCTTTCTTTCATTATAGTTTTGGTATCTTTTGTTAGCCATGGGGCATAGTTAGATTTGATTCTAATGGTTCTGGGGGGGTGTATGACAGTTTATGATTTCTATGAAGGTTGAGTTAAAGTATTGCACGGCTTCATCTAGAGATAGTTGTTTTAGGACAGTCCGATTACAGCATTTTAGTGCATCGATTAGGTCATTAGTTCTGAGGGTCTTTTTGTTGCATACTACTTTGAGGATGGGTTGGTAAATATGGTGAGACCAGTTCCTAATTAGGTAGGTTGCTTGATGGTCACTCAGACTGTCCTCTCTTCCTGCTATGTGCAAAGGTGTACAGTGTGCATGCCCTCTATCACTGTATGATTGTTTTCACATCACCAGGAGTAAGAAAAAGCCTGCTTAAAAGGTTAAAAGTCATTCTAACTATACGGTGAGGTAGGATTGTACAGACTTAATTCACAGGGAGAAAGAAAAGCATGAATTTAAGAAAGCTCTTCAAGATTCATTTTGCAAGGCAGGTGATTTTTGTTAAGCCAGCTTTAAAATAAATAAAACAAAATTAACCATTTCTTTACAGTTACTTACTTTATCAAGTTTTTTTAATTGTAATAATACCGGTTCGTTGAACTGGTTGTTGAGAAAGTGCACTTTCGTTTCAGTGCACTTTCACTAACTAGCCTCATACTTTTTCATTTCAAAAGAATTATCTTTTGATAAGAAAAAATAGACCCATATATACACATACACACACACACACACACACACACACACATATATATATATATATATATATATATATATATATATATATGGGTCTACTTCAGAATGTCGACCGTTCAGAATGCCAACTTTCATATGGCCAACACCATATGATCAACAGTCCAAAAGACCGACATCCTGAAATAGCACCATTTACCTACCTGTAAGCAGAGTAAAACTGCAAGCCCCCCTGCAACCCTCACACCCCCAGCTACTTAAATATTCTCACTCCGAGATCGCACTACATTGCAGAAAATGGGAATCTCCCAGTCCTGCACTGTACCGGGATCTTCTCTATCATTTGTCAGCCTTTCAAACGTTTGCTCATATAGTGTCGGCCATATCAGTTTCGAACATTTGAATATTCGAACAAATGAAGGGTTCCCATATATATATATATATATATATATATATATATATATATATATATATTCTACTAGGAAATCAAAGCTGAAAAATTAAGTCTGTCTGGGAGGTTCACAAAGTAAGCGGGTCTGCTTCACAATAAAATGCACTAAAATGAAAATGATACTGTCACTGTGGATCAATAAATGTAGTTTAATATATAGCTTTTACCTACAGCACACTTCCCTCTTCGTAATTCTTTAAATGTAAACACTGAATATATTTGTGAATCATGCAACATTCAAATATGTTTTAGCAGTGATATTTATTAATTTTGGCCATCAAAACAATTGTTACATACCACAGCTGGTTTCTTTACAATGCTTTATGCTGAGAATATTTCACTATTATGTCATTTAATTCATTCACTACTGATGAATTTCAAGAAGAGTTTCCTTGATACCATGTATTTTGGGCCAGTTTTGTGCTGTGTATTTTAAGGAATGTCACATGAAAATAATCTAACAGATTTTCTTGAAATTTTTAAGGACTGATACTGATCAAATTCTACTAAATTTTCACAGAAAAGTTTTTTAAGCTTCAAAGCTAAAAGCAATAGCATCTTGAATTTTAATAAGAAAAAATACATTTGTAAATGTCATTTTGAATACTGTGACATTTATAAAGAGGGTAAGACTAACTTTTATACAGAATTCTGTATTTCTTTTAGGCTTGATGCTATGCAAGCAATCATACCTCTCAACCTCTTAGAGCAAAAAATCTGTGCAAAGCCTTAAATAAAAGTGGGACAAAAGCCCAAAAATGGGGACACTTTTTAAATATTGCTCTTATAAAGTTAGAAAGGTGATAGAATAACAGGTTTTATATTAGCATGAATTTTTCTGAAGGGTATGAAGTCTGAAACTCAAATGCCTGCCATTATTTTCTAACCTCAGTCTTCAATGATTTGCCACTAACTTGCTAGAAAATGACAATTTTATGAAAAATGGACCAAAAATATGAGGCAAAATCTGGACATTCTGCAAAAATCTGTACAGTTGAGAGGTATGCAAGCAATATATATTTATTTTGTGGGTTCCTAAAATGTCAACAGATAGACCTAGCAGCTTTATTTTAGTTTCAAGAAGTCTCAGTTTGTTATATTTTAGTAGTCATTTTGACCTTAATTTCACCCTACCTACAGATACTGATACATGCTAGGTGGACATATTTACTGAACTTATAGCAATGTGTAGATGAATCTAAACATATGTTAGATACACAAAAAGATTAGACAAAAATGCTGCCAATTAGCAAATATTTGAATTTCAGAGCACAATGTCTATGGGATCAACAAAAACATGGCAGTTTATCCATAGACTGGCAAAACAAAACGAACAATCAGCATCACTCAGGTGACCTGAACTGTAATGCATGCAACAGATGATACCAATATGGAGCAGCCTGTTACACAGGTACAGTATTACGAAGTATAGTGCTGGTGCTTGCTACTGCACTGCCATATCATGCATAGAAGACATGCATTACATAATTCGTTAATTACTTGTTACCCCATCATACTCATGATAATACAGCTCTCCTCCCATCAATAGAACTATTTGCAGTGGTGGATCAGCAAACTTAAATATATCTGAAGTACTAACTGATTTTTATTCTAGGATACCATGCCAGAAATGTTTCAGAATCATGCTTGGCCATGCCCTAGGTACCCTAAGAGCACAGAAGCACCAAAGCTGCCTGGTTGCTGTGCAACATAGTCTTACGGCAGCTTCATACTCTAGCAGATAAACCCCACATAAACTTATTTTACTTGAAAGGTAGTGTGCAGATATATCAACAGGGATATTTTTGCAGCAGTTGTATAGAGGCTGCTGGTTTATTGACAGCATCCTGAGTGTTCTGGTTAGCTTCCTTACCAGTATACTTAAAGCATCACAAACATTATGGACAACACAGAAACCCTAACAACCATCCTTGCTCCTTCTTATGATCACAGTCCCCCTTTTTCCCATAGTTCAACATGGGTTCAGGGTGTTGCATCGACTGTCACCATGTCTCTCGATTCAATGCCACGTACCCACCTTCTATGATAGCCATGCCTGACTGTCACTTGTCTTATATTTATATAATCCAGCCAACTCTTTTATGAATGTCCTCATTTCCTTTTGCCTTTTTCCTGTCTTACCCAAATCGTCTTCACCTGATTGCCTTCTGTTTTCTTGCACATGTGCCTGAACCACCAAATTCTGTTTTCTTTGATCTTTTCTGCATTTAGAGCTATTTGGACTTCTGGTCTGATGTCCTCATTTTTTCTTCTGTCCCAGAGTGTATATCCTACCACCCATCTTGGCACATTATCTCTCTAGCTTCCTTGATGGCTATGCCTTCACTGCCCAGGTTTCTCTACCATGCAGTAGTACTGGTCTTATTACTGCTATGTATAACTTACTCTTTATCTTCTTTGGCATTCGTCTGTCACACACAACCCTTGACACTCTGTGACAGTTGAATGCAGCCCCTTAGATTCTAGCTATGACCTCCTCATTCAGACATCCCTTTTACTCAGTCACCCCTCACAGATACTGAAAGATTTTAACCTGTTCCACTAATTTCCCTTCTGTCTCATTCATTCATTTGATGTCATTACAATTGTCTTAAATATACTCAAGTTTCATCTTGAGTGTCTTCAGTTTTGCATTACATTCCCCTACCATTTGTAAAAGTTCTTCTTCGGTGTTTGCATATAGAAACTTTGTTGTTCTGTCCCCACCACGTATCCCTACTCTTGTTAGCTAACCCTAAGCTCATCCCTGCAAATCTGCCCCCAAAGGCCTCCGCTGAAAATGTGTTAACCACTCAGTCGGACTATTCTAGTAAATAAATATAAAATAAATAAACACTTTCTTTAACACTATTCAGATCAATTACATCTGATGGTGTTGTTTACTCTTTTTTTTCTTCTTCTAGTTTTGGTGCCTCACTGATCTCAAATTAGATTATCTGCCCTTTTTATAAGTTGTATATGGTTTATTAGTTATTGGCTGTTCTGTGAGGTTTGGATAGGGACTGCATTTTTCATTTAATGCATGTTTTGGTGAAGAAGTGAACATTTTTGGGGGGGGGGGGTTTGTGCATCAGCATTTATGGCTGCACATATATATATATAAATATATATATATATATATATATATATATATATATATATATATATATATGTATACATATATAGAAACACATATACACATACATATACACATATATGGATTTACTTCACTCCTGTCAAACTGCCACTTCATAAAAACAGTGAAGTACTTGGGAAACCATCAGAAAAACTTTGAGTTTGGGTTGCAAATTTGTGCACAAGTGTATGCAGGTTAATATCAAGAGCAAGGGCAAGGGGATAGATTTAGCATTGCGTATATGTGTTACTGTATATAGATAGGTAGGTAGACAGATAAATATATAAATATAGATATATATGTGCCCGAGTGTCTAGTGTAGATGTAGTTTTACAAACAGTGTTTTCCTAAGATAAGGTTTAGGATCCTGGTTAAAGACGGGCAGGACTAGGATTTCAGTTGGTATACATTATTAAGGTGATATACTGGGCATAGAAAGTCATACACCACATCTAACATTCTCATTCTCACTTTCAGTATTTACATGCTGATAAATATAGACATTTTTGTAGGGATTCTGTCATTGCCAATACACGGGTAATTTATGTGTGGTTTCATTTTCCTTGACGTCAATTTTAAAAAGAATTACATACACCGATCATAGATTTACATGCATAAAAACACACAAACATATATCTATATCTATATATATATATATATGTGTGTGTGTGTGTGTGTGTGTGCTTTCATTAGTGTCTGCAGACACAAGGATGTGATTCAACACAGCACTGTACAATAAAAGGATTCTGTACTTTTGTAAAGACAATCACAGTATGAAGAACAAACGGCATGCAAGTGTGTATTATGAAGAAATGGATAAAGAGGCTAATAAACTTGTTACTTTCAGCATAATGACAATATTGTAGTTACGTTTTGGACTGCATTGTTCATTACTGTCAACTAATGTTGACAGTAATTGAAAATGTAGTAAGAAGCCACCTCATACACAGAATACAATGCAGTCTGTATTAAAATGGTCATGCTTCTCTGATGGCATATTGTAGTCTAAGGATTATGGTGTTTTATTACTTTCCACCTTCATTATACCCTTATCTACATAAAACAGATTAGTTGGAATGAATTCTAAAACAATAACCTGGAGCATTCTTCAAAAATTTGCATTCAAATTTCTTCTACGGATTTTTAGCATCACTAGTAACTTGATAAAGAGTAAATTTATTTGCCAAGAATACAAGAGTTTATGAAAGCATTGTGAAGAAAAGTCCAAGAAGATACCTGCCAGTTTTTGAAGATTTTTTTCATGGGGTTTGTATAATGTGATCGGTACTTTGTTGCAGGGAAGCTGAAGCTTTAGGATCAAAAAGACCCTGGACAATTGAATTGGCGAGGCAAAAAGACCTATCTGCAGAATACCTCACCGATGGATTATGTCCAGAAAAACATCTCCATGAACCATCCATTTGTGAGTCTGTGTTTTGGTCCTTCCCAAGGCTTCTGCCACTAGATTGTGCTCTGAGTGAATATACACCGCCTACAGAGTTAACTGAAAACTGAGAGACAGATCCCAGGACTGAAGACCCAACCTGCAGAGAGGGTAAGATTTTGTCTCTCCCTGTTTGTTGCCATACCGCATCACTGTGGTGTTGTCCATGTATATCCTCAGAGGATCTGGTGAGAGCATGGGGTGTGAAAAGCTTGAGGTGTCAGAATTAGAGCTCTCATCACTTTGATGTTGATATGGTCTAACTTTTGATGGGGGGGGGGGGCAAAGATCTTGAATTGTGAGATGACCAGAGGAAGTCTTGGACTCAATGTCTGAAGCATCAGAACCTCTTTCTGAAAGGCAGGCCTGGGTTGAGAGAATGTTGCTGAATCCACCACTCGAATTTCCACTTAAGACAAGGAAAGAGAGGCAAACTGAAATCTATAGGGTGACAATGCTGAAGCCAAAATGACTTCAGGTATCATTAAAGCTGCTGCATGTGCAGTCTGGCAGGATGGAGCACTGGAATAGAAGAGGCCATAAATCCCAGGACTCTCAGTAACACTCTGGCTGGAATTTCCGACAGAAGTAGAACAGTAAACTGTCAAGGACAGAACTTTTGGAGGTGAAAGAGAGGCCAACACTGGCACTGTCTGAATCCTGCAACCCAGATACACATGATCAAGACAGACTTTTGAAAGATGATAGAGAACCCCAGACTTTGGAGGAGAGGTAGGGTGAACTCCAGATCCTGTAACATAAAACTGGGAGAAGGTGCCTGAAGCAACAGATTGTCTACATAAGGGAAAATCTGAATGCCTTGGAGCCTGCAAAGGCAATCACAGGAGCTAGGCATTTCATGAATATCCTTGAGGCAATAGAGAGGCCATAGAGCAAAGCAGAGAACTGAAAATGAGAGGAAGAAACAGAGAAGTGTAAAAACTTCCTTGAAAGAGGGTGAATAGGAATATGAAGGTAAGCATTTTTCAGATCTAAGAATACCAGAAAAGGCAGGGGTAGTACAAGAGGAAAGTGTTTGCAGAGAAAGCATCCAAAAAGAAGGAACCTTGAGAAAGTTATCGAGCAAAGAGAGATCCAAAATATGCCAACAAGTGCCCTCCTTTTGAGAGACCAGGAACATACCGGAGTGAAATTCATTTTCCTACATGTGAATCAGGGACAGGTTGAATAGTTCTCTGGTCCAGCAGGGAACTAAGAACCTCTGAGAAATGAGAAAGTTGTTCCACAGGAGGTTGGGGAATCCCTGAAAAAGGATGGAGAGACATCCAAACCCTGAAGTAACCTTGATGGATGATAGATAAAACCCAAGAATCCAAGGTGATAATATGCCAGTTTGGAAGACAGAGGGACAGCCAAAAGTACAAGGGATCTTGGCCTAGGGGTAACGGGGGGCGGGGGCAAAATATCAAAGAGATGCAAACTTGTCAGATAAAGGAGACTTCTGAGCCACAGCAGCCTGAGAAGACTTAGCAGTAAGAGCTCACCTACCACCCTTTCTGCCTTTGGTGGCCTGATGATGCTGTCTAGTAACAAAATCAGACCTAGTAGTTTAGTTCCTCTGTAACTAAGGGGTAGTGGAAACAAAAGTATGTTTAAGATCCTGAAAAGCTTTACCTTTTTTCCTGAAGAGACTTAAACATAGCAGCAGCAACAGTCCCAAACAGGTTTTTATTACCCAAAGCATCCAGCAACTTGATCTTAATGTCTTCAGGTAAAGACTGAAGGTGAAGCCAATTATAACACCTCATGACAGACCCAAAGGCGGCAGCTCTGGAAGATGCATCATCAGCAGCATAGCTACACTTGATAGACTGATGAGCCACCTGACACGTAGACAGCAAAATAGATAGAGCAGAAGATTTTGCTTCAGAATCAGGGATGTCAGAAATAACCTGACAAGCCTGGCCAATCAAGGCCAGAACACATCTGGTTATGTGGGTCTGGCAATTGATGGTCTGAAAGTCCAATGTAGAAGCAGTATAAACCCGCTTACTAATTCTCCCCATTGCCCTACTAGCCTTATCTGAAGGTAGAACCTTGAAAGAGGTCAATAGTTTAGGCGGCTTGTCAGAGTAGACTGACACCACAACAGGGTCAGCAGAAGAACAATTAAATAAGAACTGACAATCAACAGGAACCTTATAGAACCTGTCAGGTTTCTTTGGAGCAGTAGGTTGAGAATCATCCTATACAGGAGGTACTGCAGAAGGTTTAGGAGTGTCCACCTGAAGCAACTCATAATATCTATTCTGGATATCAGACACTTGAGAATAATCCCACTTAAAAGTATTCCATCATTCTAGCTATAGTGTCTCCAAATGACAATTCCTCAAAAGCAGACTCAGGACTAATAGACTCTTCTTCATCAAAACCATAAGCTGAAGGTGAAGGCACCTGATAAGAGTAAGACGAGAACCCATCATCCGTTTATGAATTGGGTTCCCTAGTCCATTTGGATGATGTTGAATCCCAAGTGGGAATAGGCACAAAAAACCCTTGGGGAGGCTCCAGGGCTATTAAGGCAGTAAACAGGCTCTGAGTAAATTCCTACTATTCTCACTGATGATTCCTAGGGTGTAAATAAGTATGCTTAGTCTTCTGCTTTTTTTTTTTTTTTTGGTAGGAATGTCAAGCCCAAAAAAAACACCTGAGGTTCTGACCTTTTATGAAATTCAATAAGAGTTCCTGGAACCTCTTCTCGGACCAGAATCTCCACAACAGACATTTGCAAATTCTCAGAGGACATGCAAAAGGAAGGATCCATTTTGGCCTATGACTACGTCATGGCAGAGGAATCTGACAAACACCAGGCAGCATACAGACCTCTCACCCACTTCTGGAGAAAGGCCAGTGGAGGTTGGACAGCCATAGAATCCGGATGAGATTTTTTGGCTTTCTTCTTACTTAATGGTAACTGAAGGATAGTAGATTCTACAGTGCTACCCTGGACTAAGAGTTTAAGCCACTGTTTGTGAAGATAAATGGCCAGGGAAGACAACTGGCATCTAAAAGTGTCAGACAGACTTTAGAAATTCTACAGGATGTTTGGTCATAGGAAGCACCCAGACAGAGACTGCTCATTATGATAATTATGGACAATCTGACTCCCACACTGACATTTTCCCTTCTTGGTTTAACTCTAGGTAACCAAAAATGAACAAGACAAAAAGAAAGGAAAAGACCTCAATGGGGCACTTACCTGATGTGAAGCTACTGAGCACAGCAAAGGGCATTCAGACTGATGAGCAAAGATGGCATATGGACTGGTGGCATAGAAGTTCTGGGTAACTGCATCTGCACATCACCTTTATGCTCCATGTCCTGTATGGGGAGCATACATTTTACATACGGAGCATACAAGATTTAAAGGCTTCGGTATACTGGCCAGATGTTAGAGATCTCTTGCCAAAGTTGGCCCCATGTGAAAAATACTGCTACAGTGATATTGAAGGATATCATTTTATCAGTATAGGCAGCTGATATTCCTCCATTTCAGCCTGTCACTTATATCATCAAATACAAGTTGATCCTCTAATCACTCACTGGTAGACTTTAAAAAAAAGCTGTTTTAAAACATGAAATTCAAAAACATAGAACTCCTAGCATCTTTCCTCACTTTGGAAAGCAATTTTTGAATCCACTTACCAAAGTTCTCCTAGCATACAAAGAAAATAAATCAGTTGAGGAGAATGTCCCAAATTAGAGATAATTCTTTAAATGCTACACAACTCACTTAGAATTTCTCAAATTAAGTTCCAGATTTTAGGAGGGATAGAACAGAGATTTGAGAACAGATTAATGATGTCCTTTCAAAATCTAGATAGTTGAGAGATAAGTCTCCTGGCAATATTTCTGTCTATGGTATTACTGGTTCCACCTGCAATATAAAAAAACAATGATCAAGTAGGCAAATATTTGAAATGATTGAACATTGTGGTAAATGGAGGTACAAAAGCATATCCTGACCACATAAACTGTCACAACCCAGAGCTTTTGCATTTGTGGGATGTTCTAGCATTACATTCCTAAAAAAAATTTCTCGCCTCAACTGTATAAATACTGGGTAAGGGAAAATATCAACATCTACCTCTCAATATAGCTCCTATGAGCTATCCTCACTTTCAAAATGCAACTCACAAGAATATGCAGTATGAATGGGTGTAACTGTGGTCACCATAAGCCTTATCTCACCAGCAGTGATCATGGTACAAAACCACCGTGTAATACTGAGTATGTTACCTCATACAGGCTCAAACCCTCCGTATCTGTGGACTGATTGAATGGTCACTGGTTCTCTAGTGCTGCTCTTCAACATCAACGAGTCTGACAAAAAATAGGTTGAAAATGCATCTGTACATTTTAATGCATGTCTAGTTTGAGAACCATAAAAACATAAATGTGAAGTGTAATTTTATGATGGAATTCCACACACTGGGAAATGAAATCTTTAGGTTTCTTCAGAACTGAATCTGCCACACAGCTGCCTGGTGCCTTGCCAATGTAATGATCATCTGGCACTTTTCTAGTCAATAATATCCAATTACATTTCCAATGCTTATAATATAAATAAACAAAATATAAACATTAATGCCCTCTGCTAAATGTACTGTTCTTTCATCTTATACTTTTTTTTTTTTTTACATATCATGAAGTAGACATTGTTTCATGTGATTTGCATATCAAAGATGAGTAATAATACTAGATTCATTTCATATGAATGTCCATGTTCCTTATTGCATTTACGTATAAATTCCACTCCTGTTCTAATGTAATGCTTGTTTGCATGCATTTCTTATAGACAACTTACAAAAATGCAACCATGGAAACAACATTTTTGTGAGAAATTGGCACATGACAAGAATGCATGAAAGAATGCTTCATGTGAACATTCAATGTTTAATATCAGAAAAGGTTCAGATTTTTATTATAATTAAAATTTGTACTTCAAATAATGCGATTCCTATAATAAACATTTCAGTGCAATAATCTTTTTTATGTTGAAAATGATCAAGGTATTTTCAAAGAGAGCATAAAGTACTGTCCCACTTCATTAACACTTTGGAGAACAGCCAACATTCTTTGCTTTATTAATGCAGAATCATTGCTTTAGGACCTCTAATTAAAAGGGCTAATTAAATATCCCAAATAAGCATATGAAAAAAGACAAAAGTACAGAATAAAAGAAAACAAAAGTCTGGCTATATATTAGCAACAGCATAATTAGTAATTGAAATCAATTGACAAAATATGAGCCAAACGTTTCAAGCTGATAGTATATTGCTCACTATACTGGAGGTGAAACAGTAATGTTTCTGAAACAAATTTAAAATCATATTTAAAAGCATTTAATTATGATGAATACAATCAATAAGATACCATGTAAGGGGAAATGGTACAACTCAATAACTGAATCCTTTTTTCTTGTCTGCATGCAAACTTCTATCAAACGTTAGTAATCTTTAGATCCGTACTATATCTCAGGCAATATACCTACTTCTGTTATGTCTTTTTTATGATTATTACTTCTGCATGGCATTAATAATAATTAATAACACAGCAGGTAAAGCTCTGTTTTCTCATTGTATAGCAAAGTATTGGAATAACCTCCCTCACTCAGTTATTTCAGCACCAAACGCAAAACAATTCAAACACTCCCTTAAGTTTCATCTGATTAATTCCTGGTTATGTCCATGTGTTACATAAAGACTATAAATAAACTACCTTTCTTTCTTATCCTAAAACCATGAAACATGCACATAGCAAATATTAGTTGTATGTTAGTGTAAGAAAGAAACAGTAAATTAATCTCTTGTCTTAATTTATTGAACTATTACTCTATTGTCTACTTGTAAAATTTGTTTTAAAAATATGTTAAAATGATGTCCTTGTACTCTGATCTATTATGTCACTGTTTCAGTCTCACTAACTGGTTTATAGCCGATGTATAAATACCCGTTGTCTCTGTAATTAACTAAGTGGAGCTTTTCTCCCCAGACCTCCGCTGAAAATGGACCTCATCCAGTCTGACCATTCTGGTTAACAAATGTAAAATAAAATGAATAAATTAAATGAATCAGGGTGAATGAAAAAGTTTAAGTTCCTGAAATGCAGAATAGAGTACTAGGATTAAACAGAAGAAAACAAGGATGGCAGCATCTTTAGTCCTTCCATTAGTATATCTTCAGTCCTTCCATTAGTATTATCTTCAGGATGGCAGCATCTTTAGTCCTTCCATTAGTATATCTTCAGGATGGCAGCATCTTTAGTCCTTCCATTAGTATATCTTCAGGATCGCAGCATCTTTAGTCCTTCCATTAGTATATCTTCAGGATGGCAGCATCTTTAGTCCTTCCATTAGTATATCTTCAGGATTGCAGCATCTTTAGTCCTTCCATTAGTATATCTTCAGGATGGCAGCATCTTTAGTCCTTCCATTAGTATATCTTCAGGATGGCAAAATCTTTAGTCCTTCCATTAGTATATCTTCAGGATGGCAGCATCTTTAGTCCTTCCATTAGTATATCTTCTCATCACTCTTCCTTTCTTCAGTTTATCTTCCTGTTTGTCATTTCTACTTATTCACCTTAATAGTTAGAGAAGGAAACCCAAAGCCACAAATGGATTGTCCTCAGCATTTATTTAACATTTTATAGTTTCATATTTATTTTTGCTGGTTAGGCCATTTAGTCCATTAAAAGAGTAGACTCCAAGAGACCATAGACATATTTCCTGTTTCCCATATACTTATCAGGTTATGTTTAACAGTAATCCATTTTTGTGTTTATAATTTCCTAATCCCAAAAGGTAGTTTATTCCAATACCTGGGTAAAGTTTGTGCTAAATAGTGAGCTTTAAGGACTGCAACTGACTACTTGAGATCATAGGTTCATAGGTAGGTACTAGGCTATTGGCCCTAGGGCCTAGATAAACCTAGCCAAAAAGGTACCCTGGCTTTCGCCACCCAAGAAAATTATTTTCTTGTGCCCTTGTCAAGCAGAGCCACAGAAGTGATCTCTGAGGTGAATTTTCTATTTCTGACCCAATCATCAAGATTTTTCTTGAACAGTGCTAATGTGGAGCTTTGTTTGATATAGATAGGTAGTTTGTCCCAGAGTATGGGAATTCTCTGGGACAGCAATTTATCACTCCAGCATGTTCTGTTTATTGTGGTGACAAGTTTAGGTCCCTAGAGTGTGTAGCACACAGCCGGGGACACCATCCAGTCCCATTGATGCTGTGTTTTTTAGCTTTAGAGAGAGCAGCTTTCACCTGCATTTGAGATGTCCGGGAGGCTACACTCGGCTGGGATAGTTATCTCTCCTTTAGGGGAGAGGGGTGAAGTTTGCACTGAACCTGTCTGCCAGTATGTTGGCAATGTTTGTGAGGTCAGTGATTTTTGTATCATTTTGGACTAATTCTGAGCATATCTGTGAGTTTCCACCCAGGTTCCTAACATAGCTGAAAAAGGCCTTATGATTGTCCTTTGAATCCATGGCAATTTTCTCTCAAAATTGGCCTTAGTTGATTTATGAGTGCTCGTATTTTTTACTAATAATGATCAGGGTGACTTCCCTTTTATGGATTTTGTTCTATCATGTAATAGCTTTCTCCTCTTATTGTAAAGTTTGTTAATGGCTGGGGTCCACCAGACTGGACGTTTGCCCTTTGTGGAAAAGAGTCTTGGTTTTATTTGGGATTGCCTGATGCATGCAGTCCTGGGCGTGTTCATAGAAGGCATTTGTAAGGGCTTCCGCAGCTTGGGTTGTGGTTTCCTCTGACTCAGGGGCCTTGAAGGATACCACACCAGTCTTGAGTAGTGTGAAGTTTGCTTTAGAGAAGTTCTTCACTATGGTCTTTTTGTTTGGGGTGGGGGGATGTGGATTTCCAGTGAGATTAGTTTATGATCAGATCTCACCAATGAGGATATACTTCGGTGTGGAGCATTTTGTCCCCATGTTTGTGACAATGAGATCTAGTATATTTTCTCCTCTCGTGGGAACAGTGACTAGCTGTTCCATGGCATTTAATTTATGAACTCCAGGAACCGTTGGGCTAGAAAGTTGGGGCTTGAGTAATGTTCCCAGTCTATATTCGGGTAGTTGAAGTCACCCAATATGATGGTGTTTGGAGATACATTTATACCCTCCAGTGTCTTCAGGAAGGCTGTGTGGGGTTCCTGAGTTTGAGAGGGTGGCCTGTAGCATGCTACAATTTGTAGAGCAGTTTTGCCTATGGTTAGTTGCACCTGGATGGTTTCCGAGCTTCATGCGTTGCCACCAACCTGGAGGTGTGAGTATCCTTTATGAATATGGATACACCCCTCCTTTTGTGGAGTGGTCCGGGTTTTGGGGCGGAACGCATGATATGAGGTAAAACCTAATAGTGCCGGGGTGCTCTCAGGAGCCTTGAACCAGGTTTCAGTTACAGCACAGACATCGATGTTCTCCATACTGAGAAGGGCCTCGAGTGCGTGCATTTTGAGATTTAGACTTCTGGCATTGAGCAGCATTACCCTCAATTTCTTCCCATTTTTGTTTTCTAGGGTGGTAGGTTTAGAATTTGAGCCTTGCCTAAAAGGCACTATGGGGTGGCTAGAGCCTTAGACAATAACCGGAATCACAGGGGTGACACGTGCAATCCGTCCCTTGCTAGCAAGCGTGGCTTGTCAAGCATGTCATCCCAGGCAGACAGACACTGGATCCCCTTTGAATGACACCAGACATTAAGCCAATTGTTAAAGCTGATCATCTTGTCTCTATATTGTGGCATCATTCTTGGTGAAGGAAGGATACTGCTCAGGGTTAGGGTCATACCTGCCTGGGCTACATAATCAGAGAGCTCCTCTATGTCTCTTTTCATGCAGTCCAGGGAGGTACGTCTCAGGTCGTTCACACCAGCATGGACAATGACTGTGTCATATTTGTACTTGCTGTGGAGTGACCAGTGCTTGTGTTATGTGGCGGATTCTAGCGCCCGATAGGCAGCTTACTGTGACCCTCTCCTTGTTCAGCCTGGTGAGTGGGACGTCAGTGTGTCTGACTATGGAGTCACCTATGACAAGTATGTTTGGTGTTGTATTTGGCCTTAAGGGCTGTGACTGCTTTGCACACTGCTTTTTGTGGTTTATGTGTTGCTTGTGGGGTGTCTTGAGGTAGCAGTTGTTTGGGTGTCTGCTTTGGAGGCCTCTGCTGTTTAGGTAAATTTTTACTCAGAGCCTCCGAGTATGTCTTTGTGTGTTTATGTGTTTGATTCAGTGGAGTGGTAGCATTATGTGAGGCTGGTTTTGTGGTGTGTGTAGTTGCCTTCTCCTCCTGTCTGGTCTTGCCAGTCCTGAGTTGAGAGCTCAGCCTCCAGTTTGGCTAAATAGCTGCATCTCTCAAGTATTTGTGTTATGTGGGAGGAGGAGAGGGTTGTCTGTGTACATGAGGCAGTTATAACATTGCCTCAAGATTCCCAGATTCACCAGCTGGACCGGAGAGGAGATTGACAACTGACCTTTGGACATGCTAGAATAATATTGGGAAATCCTTAATTGAAAACAAGGGCCAGTGGGGAGTGAGGGTGTAGTGCTTTTAATTTTTAGTGCTGACTTATATAATTGCTTTAGTGAGCAAGTGCCAGGTAACTTGAGTGCAATGTGTTACAAGTAACTAAATGCAAAAGCGACAAACAGTAACTTTCTTTCAAGTGAAACAAGGAAATAAGTACAGTAAGCAATGCAGATATCACTAGTGATCCACAGAAGCTGAGAAGTTATTAGGTGAATTAGCTTCCAGGAAATAACAAGCAAACAAACAACAAGCATATAAACAAAGCTAGATTCAGTAGGCCTGGATCTAGTCTATGCTAGAGCAAACAAGGTGAACCAATTTCAGTAAGATACAGTTCAAATATTCAGGCACTATAAACCTTTAACCAGAAAATTCCCAGCTCAGAAGGGCAGTCTCACTAACTGGTTTACAACTGATGTATAAATACCTGTTGTCTCTGTAATTAATTAAGTGGAGCTTTTCTCCCCAGACCTCCGCTGAAAATGGACCTCGTCCAGTCTGACCATTCTGGTTAACAAATGTAAAATAAAATTAATAAATTAAATGCATCAGGGTGAATGAAAAAGTTTAAGTTCCTGAAATGCAGAATAGAGTACTAGGATTAACCAGAAGAAAACAAGGATGGCAGCATCTTTAGTCCTTCCATTAGTATATCTTCAGGATGGCAGCATCTTTAGTCCTTCCATTAGTATATCTTCAGGATGGCAGCATCTTTAGTCCTTCCATTAGTATATCTTCAGGATGGCAGCATCTTTAGTCCTTCCATTAGTATATCTTCAGGATGGCAGCATCTTTAGTCCTTCCATTAGTACATCTTCAGGATGGCAGCATCTTTAGACCTTCCATTAGTATATCTTCAGGATGGCAGCATCTTTAGTCCTTCCATTAGTATATCTTCAGGATGGCAGCATCTTTAGTCCTTCCAATAGTATATCTTCAGGATGGCAGCATCTTTAGTCCTTCCATTAGTATATCTTCAGGATGGCAGCATCTTTAGTCCTTCCATTAGTATATCTTCAGGATGGCAGCATCTTTAGTCCTTCCATTAGTATATCTTCAGGATGGCAGCATCTTTAGTCCTTCCATTAGTATATCTTCAGGATGGCAGCATCTTTAGTCCTTCCATTAGTATATCTTCAGGATGGCAGCATCTTTAGTCCTTCCATTAGTATATCTTCAGGATGGCAGCATCTTTAGTCCTTCCATTAGTATATCTTCAGGATGGCAGCATCTTTAGTCCTTCCATTAGTATATCTTCAGGATTACAGCATCTTTAGTCCTTCCATTAGTATATCTTCAGGATGGCAGCATCTTTAGTCCTTCCATTAGTATATCTTCAGGATGGCAGCATCTTTAGTCCTTCCATTAGTATATCTTCAGGATGGCAGCATCTTTAGTCCTTCCATTAGTATATCTTCAGGATGGCAGCATCTTTAGTCCTTCCATTAGTATATCTTCAGGATGGCAGTATCTTTAGTCCTTCCATTAGTATATCTTCAGGATCGCAGCATCTTTAGTCCTTCCATTAGTATATCTTCAGGATGGCAGCATCTTTAGTCCTTCCATTAGTATATCTTCAGGATGGCAGCATCTTTAGTCCTTCCATTAGTATATCTTCAGGATGGCAGCATCTTTAGTCCTTCCATTAGTATATCTTCAGGATGGCAGCATCTTTAGTCCTTCCATTAGTATATCTTCAGGATGGCAGCATCTTTAGTCCTTCCATTAGTATATCTTCAGGATGGCAGCATCTTTAGTCCTTCCATTAGTATATCTTCAGGATCGCAGCATCTTTAGTCCTTCCATTAGTATATCTTCAGGATGGCAGCATCTTTAGTCCTTCCATTAGTATATCTTCAGGATGGCAGCATCTTTAGTCCTTCCATTAGTATATCTTCAGGATGGCAGCATCTTTAGTCCTTCCATTAGTATATCTTCAGGATGGCAGCATCTTTAGTCCTTCCATTAGTATATCTTCAGGATGGCAGCATCTTTAGTCCTTCCATTAGTATATCTTCAGGATGGCAGCATCTTTAGTCCTTCCATTAGTATATCTTCAGGATGGCAGCATCTTTAGTCCTTCCATTAGTATATCTTCAGGATGGCAGCATCTTTAGTCCTTCCATTAGTATATCTTCAGGATGGCAGCATCTTTAGTCCTTCCATTAGTATATCTTCAGGATGGCAGCATCTTTATTCCTTCTATTAGTATATCTTCAGGATCACAGCATCTTTAGTCCTTCCATTAGTATATCTTCAGGATGGCAGCATCTTTAGTCCTTCCATTAGTATATCTTCAGGATGGCAGCATCTTTAGTCCTTCCATTAGTATATCTTCAGGATGGCAGCATCTTTAGTCCTTCCATTAGTATATCTTCAGGATGGCAGCATCTTTAGTCCTTCCATTAGTATATCTTCAGGATGGCAGCATCTTTAGTCCTTCCATTAGTATATCTTCAGGATGGCAGCATCTTTAGTCCTTCCATTAGTATATCTTCAGGATGGCAGCATCTTTAGTCCTTCCATTAGTATATCTTCAGGATGGCAGCATCTTTAGTCCTTCCATTAGTATATCTTCAGGATGGCAGCATCTTTAGTCCTTCCATTAGTATATCTTCAGGATGGCAGCATCTTTAGTCCTTCCATTAGTATATCTTCAGGATGGCAGCATCTTTAGTCCTTCCATTACTATATCTTCAGGATGGCAGCATCTTTAGTCCTTCCATTAATATATCTTCAGGATGGCAGCATCTTTAGTCCTTCCATTAGTATATCTTCAGGATCGCAGCATCTTTAGTCCTTCCATTAGTATATCTTCAGGATGGCAGCATCTTTAGTCCTTCCATTAGTATATCTTCAGGATGGCAGCATCTTTAGTCCTTCCATTAGTATATCTTCAGGATGGCAGCATCTTTAGTCCTTCCATTAGTATATCTTCAGGATGGCAGCATCTTTAGTCCTTCCATTAGTATATCTTCAGGATGGCAGCATCTTTAGTCCTTCCATTAGTATATCTTCAGGATCGCAGCATCTTTAGTCCTTCCATTAGTATATCTTCAGGATGGCAGCATCTTTAGTCCTTCCATTAGTATATCTTCAGGATGGCAGCATCTTTAGTCCTTCCATTAGTATATCTTCAGGATGGCAGCATCTTTAGTCCTTCCATTAGTATATCTTCAGGATGGCAGCATCTTTAGTCCTTCCATTAGTATATCTTCAGGATGGCAGCATCTTTAGTCCTTCCATTAGTATATCTTCAGGATGGCAGCATCTTTAGTCCTTCCATTAGTATATCTTCAGGATGGCAGCATCTTTAATCCTTCCATTAGTATATCTTCAGGATGGCAGCATCTTTAGTCCTTCCATTAGTATATCTTCAGGATGGCAGCATCTTTAGTCCTTCCATTAGTATATCTTCAGGATGGCAGCATCTTTAGTCCTTCCATTAGTATATCTTCAGGATGGCAGCATCTTTAGTCCTTCCATTAGTATATCTACAGGATGGCAGCATCTTTAGTCCTTCCATTAGTATATCTTCAGGATCGCAGCATCTTTAGTCCTTCCATTAGTATATCTTCAGGATCGCAGCATCTTTAGTCCTTCCATTAGTATAGCTTCAGGATCGCAGCATCTTTAGTCCTTCCATTAGTATATCTTCAGGATGGCAGCATCTTTAGTCCTTCCATTACTATATCTTCAGGATGGCAGCATCTTTAGTCCTTCCATTAGTATATCTTCAGGATGGCAGCATCTTTAGTCCTTCCATTAGTATATCTTCAGGATGGCAGCATCTTTAGTCCTTCCATTAGTATATCTTCAGGATGGCAGCATCTTTAGTCCTTCCATTAGTATATCTTCAGGATGGCAGCATCTTTAGTCCTTCCATTAGTATATCTTCAGGATCGCAGCATCTTTAGTCCTTCCATTAGTATATTTTCTCATCACTCTTCCTTCCTTCAGTTTATCTTCCTGTTTGTTATTTCTACTTATTCACCTTAATAGTTATAGAAGGAAACCCAAAGCCAACAAACGGATTGTCCTCAGCGTTTATTTAACATTTTATAGCTCCATATTTATTTTTGCTAGTTAGGCCATTTAGTCCATTAAAAGAGTAGACTCCAAGAGACCATAGACATATTTCCTGTTTCCCATATACTTATCAAGTTATGTTTAACAGTAATCCATTTTTGTGTTTATAATTTCCTTAATTCCAAACGGTAGTTTATTCCAATACCTGGGTAAAGTTTGTGCTAAATAGTGAGCTTTAAGGACTGCAACTGACTACTTGAGATCATAGGTTCATAGGTAGGTACTAGGCTATTGGCCCTAGGGCCTAGATAAACCTAGCCAAAAAGGTACCCTGTCTTTCGCCACCCAAGAAAATTATTTTCTTGTGCCCTTGTCAAGCAGAGCCACAGAAGTGATCCCTGAGGTGAATTTTCTATTTCTGATCCAATCATCAAGATTTTTTCTTGAACAGTGCTAATGTGGAGCTTTGTTTGATATAGATAGGTAGTTTGTCCCAGAGTATGGGAAGTCTCTGGGACAGCAATTTATCACTCCAGCATGTTCTGTTTATTGTGGTGACAAGTTTAGATCCCTAGAGTGTGTAGCTCGGAGGGACTGGAATATCTTTAAGTGGAGCATGTCCAACAGCTTTGGGTTTGACATAGCTTTGTATGTTAGGCAGAGATCGCCTGTGAGTAGGCGATATGTGACAGAGTAAAGCTGGTGTTTTTTGAGACAGTCTGCATAGGACATCTGTTTGAGGAGGATAATCTTCATTGTGAGGTATTTCTGCGGCCTTTCCAGTTGTTGTAGATGTCTTGTGAGGTACATACCAAAAGGGGCATTGTACTCTATAATGGCTCTAATGAGTAATGAGTAGAGGCGAACAATTACCTCTTTTTTCCTGGATGAGAAACCTTTTGTGATGAGGTGTGCCACGTAGAAGGATTTCCTGACTACTGTGGCGATGTGATTATCAAAGGAGAGACTACTGTTCACCTGTGTCCCAAGGTCTCTTATCACACTTCCGGTGTTAAGTAGACTGCCACCTATGTGGTAGTTCATGGGTACAGAGTTTTTACCAAAAGGGGATGGCAATGCACTTTTTAGCATTGAGCTTGAGGCCATGGCTTTGACATCAGGCATCTGTCTCAGTGAGGCCCTTTTGTAGGATGTCCTCATTCGATTATGGCTCCTAGTTTGCAGTCATTAGTGAATTTCATTAGCCAAAGATCTTCTGTGTTTTGTATGTACCTCTCTGAAGTACAGGCTAACAGGAGAGTACCCAGGACTGAACCCTGTGGTACTCCACTTGTCACTTGTCTGAAGTCGGATTTGGAGTCTGCTACTTTCACACTGTGAGTGAGACAGTTGATAACCCATCTTGTGACATAAGGATTTATACCTAGTTTAATGAGTTTATCTATAATTCCAGAGTGTGGGATGGTGTTGAAAGCCTTGGCGAGATCTAGATAGCTGTGTGAACTACCTTACCCTCATATATGGCTTTGGTGACTGCTTCAAAGAAGTCTATCAGGTTTAGGAGACATGATCTGCCTTTTACAAACCCAAACTAGGTGGGGATCAGAGTTTGGAGATTATCAATGTCTTTGTTTATAAGTTCCATGATGATACCTTCCATGGCCTTGCAGACCAGGCTCGTCAGGCTAATGTGGCGGTAGTTCCCAGTGTCTGTGGTGGATCCCCCTTAGTGGAGTGGGATAACCATCATTGTGCACCATTCAGTGGGCACAAAGCCTGAGGTGAGGCTATGACTAAACATGGTACTTAGGTGGGGTGCCAGTTCATTCTGTAGTTCATGTAGAATGCAGCCTGGGATATTGTTGGGTCCCATGGATGCTGTGTCCTTGGCTTTGGAGAGTGTGGTTTTTATCTGTGCAGCTGTGATTACAGGAACTCAACATTCTTCCAGTAAAGAGATGGGCCCTTTAGGGGGTGAGAGGGGGGTGAAGTTAGCACTGAACCTATCTGCCAAGATGTTGGCAATATCAGTTGGCTCTGTATATTTAGTGCCATTGTGCTGTAACTCATAGCAGATCTGAGTGTTGCAATTGAGATTCTTGATATAGCTATAGAATGCTTTGTGGATGTCTTTAGAAACAGTGCCAATTTTGATTTTGTAACTAGCTTTGGAGGATTTTATGAGGGATTTCAGCTTCTTACTGAGGCTGATCAGGGAGTTCCTCCAATCATGGGGTTTTACTCTTTTTTGCAGCAGTTTCTTTCTTTTGTTGCAGAGTTTGTTTATGGCAGGGGACCACCAGATTGGCTTCTTTTTTTTGGAGGATAGCATCTTGGTTCTGTTAGGGATAGCATGATCTATGCACTTGTGTAAGTGCTTATAAAGTGCATTTTTGCAGGCTTCAGCAGTCGTACCTCTACTGTCTATCTGCATGGGTGCCTTGAAGTTTGCCACTTCTGTCTTAAGAAGCGTGAAGTTGGCTTTGGAGAATATTTTTAAGGTGGTTTCCCTAATGGAGGGTGGGGGCAGGATGTGGATGCCTAGGATGATTTGCTTGTGGTCGGATCTGACCAATGAGGAATTGACCTCTGGTGTGGAATACTGGTTGCTCATGTTGGTAATGACCAGGTCTAGGATATTGCTGCCCCTGGTGGGGGTGTGGATAAGTTGATCCAAGGTGCAGGAATTTATGAATTCCAGAAAATGTTGAGCAAAAGAGTTGGTACAGGAGTAGTTTTCCCAGTTAATGGTGGGGTAGTTGAAATCACACATTATTAGGGTGTTAGGTTGTACCCTAATATTTTCCAGTGTATCAAGAAATGAGGAGTGGGAATCCTGGGGCATGGTGGGTGATCTGTAGCAAGCTACAATTTGGATTGCGGTCTTGCCCAGAGTTAGTTACACTTGGATAATCTCGGATGCACTATGCTGAGCAACTAGCCTGGAGGTGTGGATATCCTTAATGAATATGGACACGCCCCTGCCTTTAGTGTTTCGGTCCAGCATAGGTGGCTGAAAGGTGTGGTATGAATTATAGCCTGGTAATGCAGCGGTGCTCTCTGGAGCCTTGAACCAGGTCTCTGTCACTGCACAGATGTCAATGTTCTTCATTTTAAGGAGTGCCTCGAGTGAGTGCATTTGGTGGTTTAGACTTCTAGCATTGAGTAGCATTACCCTCAGATTTTGCTTGCTTGTACCTGTGCATTTGTCATTTGAACCTTGCCTAAAAAAGGCACTATAGGGGTGGCTACAGCCTTAGCCAGTATCCAGAATCCCAAGGGTGACAGGTGCAGGCCATTTCTGGCAAAGCATCATGGTCTGTCAATCATGTCATCCCAGGCAGACAGATACTGGATCCCCTTAGAATGACACCAGAAGCTCAGCCAAATGTTGAAGTCAATCATTTTGTGCTTGTACTGTGGTATCATTCTGGGTGATGGCAGGATCCTACTCAGGGCTAGGGTCATAACTGCCTGGGCTACAAGATTGGAGAGCTCCTCCATGTATCTTTTCATGTAGTCCAGGGAGGTATGTTTCAGGTCATTCACACCAACATGGACAATGACAAAGTCATATTTGTACTTGTTGTGGGGTGACCTAGTGACCTGAGTGTATGTGTTATGCGGTGGATCCTGGCACCCGACCGGCAGCTGACAGTAACTTTCTCCTTGTTTAGCCTGGTGAGTGGAACATTAGTGTGCCTGAATATAGTCACCTATGACTAGAGTGTTCGGTACATTGTTATGCTTTATGGGCTGTGGTTGGGTGGCACACTGAGTTTGTGGGCTATGTGTCATTTGGGTTGCTTGCGTTTTTGCTTTGGAGGACTCTGTTGCTTGGGCAGATTTTTATTGAGAGCCTCCATGAATGTAGATGTGTGTTTTGTGTTTCTATGTGTGTGTTTTGGTGGTGTAGGTTTTGAGGGACTATGTAATGAGTGTGATTTGGTGCAAGTGTTTGCACTCTCCTCTTGACTGTCAAGTCCTATCTTAGGTGAAGAGAGTTTTGCTTCCAGTTTGGCTATATAAGTGCATCCCTTACAGGTTGTAGTGTTGGGTGATAGGAGGAGAGGGTTGTCTGTGTACTTGAGGCAATTACTGCATTGCCCCAAGATGCCCAGATACATCAGGTAGACAGGAAAAATCAAAGGGAGCTGACCCATAGACATGCCTGGATAGGTGTTTATTTATCAAGTACTAAAAACTGTTTTCCTCTAGACAAGTGAGGAAAGTTGAGCTCTATAGTAATTTGTAGCTTATTTAGTACTTGCAATGAGTTCTGAAGAAGTGCCAAGCTCAAAGGAATAGATTTGAGTGCTAAAACTAAAAAACTGGCTAGTTCTAAAGGAACATTTGAAGAGCAGACTTTATGGCTCCGGGAATATTTTACCCCTAGATCATAAACTGTATTTTTTTAAATATAACAGTAGCAAATGAGCAAACTGATTTAAACAGATTATTAACCAATAAAAAGCTAAAAACTGAGCCCCGTTCTAGCAGTCTTCGATCAGACAAGTTCTAACTGCACACTCCTGCCACTAGGGTGCAGGGGAACCTTCTCCAGAAAAAGATGGCCTGGATTAGTGCTCAAGTTATACAAACAAAGTTTGATTCAGCAGGCGTGAATATAGTCTATGCTACAGCAAACAAGGCACACCAATTTCAGAAAGAAACAGTTCAAATAAGCAGGCACAATAAGCCTTTAACCAGAAATTCCCAGCTCAGAAGGGCAAAATCTAGCCTCTCCTCCCGCAAGAGTACAGACCACAAATCTCTTAATGTAAAATAGCTGGCCTGAAGCCAATGTGCTTAAACCAGAATTAATACATTTTTAGAATAACAGACACTGAGCCTTCAATCAGCAGTTCCCAACTTAGAAGGATGTAAGTTACCTGTCCTGCAACAACAGTGAAGACCACAAACCTTCTTAATGTAAAACAAATGGTCTGAAGCCCAAGTGCTTAAACCAACAGGCTTAGAATAACAGTTACAATTTAATCAGGCTACTACCAAGCAGTAATAAATGCAGCAGAATAAATACAATTGAGCACTTTTAAAAAGAGGCAAAAGCAAAATATGGTAATCAAGTAGGAAGAAACACAAATACAGTAAAAGCAGATGAATAAAGTGCAATTTTTTTTTAAGTGAAGTGCAAGGAGAGAGGAAGTGGGTTGGCCTTCACAAATGTTCTCTGTATTAAGTAGCATGAACACTAGACTGGGAGAGGTGTCCCAGGTCAAATTTACAGTAGGGGTGGGCAACTGCAAAGCCACAACTATAATAACACCTCAAGAATAGGGTGGGAGAAAAGGAGAAAAAAACATTTCAGGACAGATGAGAACAGAAAGCAATGCCAGAAAATATATAAAATAATTCAGTCAGGCAAAATTAAGTTAAACAATCAAATAGACAGAAAAATAAAATACAGTACTATCTTTAAAACTGCAAGTTTGTACTTAAGTTCAGCTTCTAATACAGTTGATTGTAGCCAGTCAAACCAGTCAGATATTGAGCAGAAAATAAATTCCCAGCTATCTGGCAAACACTTAAAGCAGAGAGAAACCCTCTTGGCTAAGAGTTAAATATCGAATAACAAATAGTAAGAATAAAAAATGGATCTCAACACCAGAAATAAAAAAGTCACTTATTTTATTCCAAATACAAATAGCAGAGCTTTCAGGAATAATTCTTTCTTCAATATAAAACACAGTTCAAATACATAGTTTGTAAATACATTGTATGTTCCCATCACCCAATAACAGCTCTAATTGTTATCAGAATCAATCAGAACTAGAAATACTTTACTGATCCCACAGGAAGTTGCTTATGTTACAACTGCACAGATAAACAAAGACACAACACAGACCAAATACAAATGTTACATAATTAATTATGATAATATAGTATACTCACTTATGTTACCCCACATATATAGCACCAACAACTGACACAGGTACACTGTTTACCATAGTTGAAGCATTAGATGACTTTGATATCACATATAGTAGTGACATGAAAGGGGTAGCCTTTTTGTGTTAATTACCACTCACAGTAGGATATGGGGTATTGCACATTATACAATGACTGGATATTAATATTCTAAAATGAGCACAGTGGTTGGCCAGCCCAACCAGCACGCCCATTGTAACAGTGGCGGCTCATGATATTGGACTGCAGCACAGCAGCCCCCCCCCCCCAACTGTGACCACAAAATGGTACATTCCTAGATTTCCTGCATAACATAATCCAGACTGCTGCCTTCCCAGTCCGGATTCCTGATGAAGGCAGCAGACTGCTAATTTCCCAGACGTCTATACGGTAGGACCGCATAGACTGGAAGGGGATTGGATTTCAAGGTCTGCAGTCTTAAATGTTGGAACAAGCAACAGGAACTGGAAATCAGACTATTCAGGTGGGTCGATGCCTTGGCTTGAAGTTAGCTGTGTAATTATTGCTGCCTTGAAGGATTATTGCTGACATGAAACTAAAGCTATGGAGTTATCTGTCTGGCATGCTGCTGCTGCCGTGAATGGAGTTTGCTGTGTCTTGGATGGAAGTGAACAAAACTACAGGCTGCTCTGTCATTATTTCTGCTGGGTTAAATGGAGTTTTGTAACTGCTGTGTTGTCTGATTATTACTGCTGTGAATTGAGTTTAACTGCCTTGCCATGTGCGTCATTATTGCTGCTGGGTTAACTGCTAGTCTGCTACGGAGTTAGCTGTCTGGGATGCTGCTGCTGCAAATGGAGTGTGCTGTGACTTGGA
Organism: Protopterus annectens; assembly: GCF_019279795.1. Classification (NCBI taxonomy): domain Eukaryota; kingdom Metazoa; phylum Chordata; order Ceratodontiformes; family Protopteridae; genus Protopterus; species Protopterus annectens. The sequence continues at coordinate 679,748,955 of NC_056748.1, forward strand.
CAGAGTTAAGTGGAAGTGAACAAAGGTACGTACAGGTAGCTGGTGTGTGTGTGTGTGTGTGTGTGTGTGTGTGTGTGTGTGTGTGTAATCCCCAGTTGCTTTATACTGGTGGCTAGAGAGAACCTAAGTGTGATTAGAGATCAGGCTTGAACCCTGTACCTTGAGTGCAGGTAACAGCAGCCTGAATTCCCTACCCACAACCATTTGTAAACTTGTTGCAGATTTTTTTGTCTCATATTTTGTTCTCTTCTGTTACTCATACCATCTGTGGTTTCTGAATGTTTAAATTCTTAGATATTTGATGGTGCAATGGTAGCATTGTTGCCTCACAGCTACAGATTCTCTGGTTTGATTCTTGGCTGGGGTGCCTTCTGTATAGAGTCTGCATGTCCTCCCTGTGTTTCTGTGGGTTTGTTGTTGTGTCCTCCCATGTTACAAAGACATGTGTCTGCATTAATTCTCCCTGGGCCTCTGCTAATATTGTTTTTTGTTTCAAGTCAGACTTTCCTGGTTAACAAATGTTAAATAAATAAAATTGACAGGCATTTGAATTTCAGACTTCATAGTCTTCAGAAAGTACATAGTAACACACAATCTTTTATTCTAGCAATTTTCAAAGCTTATAAGATGAATACTTGAAATTTGTTCCTATTTTTGGGACTGTATTCCCCCATTATTGACTTTGTCCAGGTTTTTTGTGCTAAGGTTGAGAGCTATGTCGAGAACTGAATTCAATGAATATGTTTGAAGGCTGTATTCCCCCATTACTGGGTTTGTCCAGGTTTTTGTGCTAAGAGGTTGACAGCTATGGTGAGAACTGAATTTACTAAATGGTAGCCATTTAAGTTTCAGTCTTATCTTTCACAAAATAGCTGATTTAGCATAATGGTATGTTACTCATTGTTTTGCACAGGGACCTGGGTTAAAGACTGGGAAGTAAAATGTATGGTGGTAAAATAGCATATATTTTTTTTTATTCTAGCAACTTTCCCAAGAATATGCAAGCAATGTTTAATGTGTCCCTGTTTTTTGGGATTTTGCTCTCCCCAATAAATTGTGGCTTTTTCCTGATTTCTTGTGCTTTGAAGTTTAGAGATACAGTTGAGTATTGAGTAGATTTTACAAGTAGCTGAGAGCTGCAGGGGAAGAGAAGTTTAGTGCTGCTTATGATGAGTCTGCTTGCATTGTTAATAGCACAACAGGTAATGTACTTGCTTTTGATGCAGAAGACTGTGGGTTCTACTCCCACAGGGGGTGGATGCTGCCGTACTGAGAATGTCCTCTTTGGCGAAGATACCTAGTAACTATGAACTTGTTATCAATCTGCTATCCATTTCCTATTGCAGTATTACTAACTTGTCTTTTTTTTTTACTGTAATATAGGCAATTTATTCCTCAGGGGCAACAGGCACTTTATTTATAGATGAAACAATGACATATAAATTTGTTTGCTAGCAGCAACCTCTTCATTAGTTACAGATCTCTATTGTGTAATTATTTAGATGACTTACTTCTGCAGAGATTGTGCATATTTACTGATACTGGTGGATTTTTTTATGATGGAAATGTTCTCAACTGGGAAGATTTGTCATTATTGGTGCATGCATTTTGTTTCATTGTTTACTGGAAAAATGTACAAAACAAATTTAAAATGCTCTCTAACAACTGTAATGTATTATACAAGGAACATAATTTAATACAATTGGGAAGATGTATCACACAACACGTGTGTTTTGTGTGCAAGGGGCCTATCATTTGAAAACAGCCCAAAGTTAATCTTTATACTACCCAAATGTATTTTCTTTGAATGTGAATGCTGTTTCAATGAATGTGAGTTTCAAGGGCAGAGTTTTAATGCTAAATATATTTTCATTGTGAGACTGCATTGCTTTGCTCAGCAGATTTCTTAGTGTTTGTGCTGTAAAATACAAAATAAAACTTTCAAATGAAATCCAAATCATTGTAGAAGTAAAGTGGTATGCACACTGCAGTGTTTAAGGTAAATGGGGTGAAATAGCCACGTAATGGGACATTGGAGTGGCTGCAGGGGGTGGCTCCATTTAACCAAGATTTTGTGAGGGGGAAGGATGGCAAACTCAGACAGCCTCAACTCAGCTGAACTATACCTCTCAACTGTCCAGATTTTCAGTGGCGGCTGGTGACTTCAAATCACAGGGGGGCTGCAGGAGACAGCTGAATGGGTGGGGCCAAGGGGGGGTGTGGTCAACCTGAAAGGGGAGGAGCTATGCACAAAACCACAAAAAAATAACTTTAATTAAATACGCTGCCCTGGGTGGCAAACCATCATTATGAAAGTCCAATCAAGACAAAAATAAGTGTAGAAGAATAAAAATATTTCAATGCATTGGCTGCATGACAGCTTACTTAATATCTAGATGGAAACAAAAGGTTGTGAGGCATGAAAAAATAAATTACTTTTTAAATACATTACTGCAATGCCAGTCAAAATCAAGTATAAGAAAACCAGTAGCACTCAACTCAAACCACTTCTCCTTGCACTGCAGTCCTAATTATAATATATTCAGCTTTATTAAAGTACCAAGTAACATGCTGAAAGTAGAAATCTATGTGATGCCCCCACTTGTAAAAATGTTTCTTATCCAAAAAAGACCTGCTGCCTGACAACTTGTTTCATGGGGAAAACATGATAAAAGTAAAAAATGAAAAGCAAACAAGAAACAAGCTCAAGATACATTGCTTAAAGGATTACTGTACAGGTTATGGACCACACATGATTGGCATTCTATTTAGTTTACGGGTAAAGTCTGTAGAGATGACTGGAAGTCTCCAACAAGTGTAATGAGCTTTTTAAAATAATGGAATCCTGTCCTTTAATACCCAAGGCTTATACATTATCTAGTCAAGTATTCTCTGCATGGCAACAACAGAAAGGCTTTCAATGTTGGCAATTCTTTAACAGTATGCTTATTAAAGCTTACTTGCATCTTACGATCTCAGACAAGCTTACCTTATGGTCATTAAAGCATTGCTACTTAAAAACACAGAGCAACAGGCACTTTGAGTAATAAGCATAAATCTGAGTAATAAGCATAAATCAACAGTACAAAAATATGACAAAACCAGACCATTCTGCAAAATCAAGGACAGATGAAAAGCCACTGTAGTACTTATGCAGTGTGTCCTCCCCATCCAAGGTAGATACAACTACTCCTTGCCTTGCTTGGACACATCCAGAGTCACTACATGGGGGAGTGGGGTGCAACAAGCATATCACAATTTGAAATCTCTCTGGCTGACTGTGATGGCCCTGACACATTTGTCATACCTCTCAACCTCAAGAGCAAGAAATCTGGACAAAGCCATACACAGAAGTGGGACAAAGGCCCAACAATAAGGACAATTTTTAAATATTGCTCTAATAAACTTAAAAAGATAATAGAATAGGTCTTGCATTAGTATGAATTTTCTGAAGGGTATAAAATCTGAAACTCAAACGTCTGTCATTTTCTAACTTCAGTCTTTAGTGATTTGTCACTAATTTGCCAAAAAACACAATTTTATGAAAAATGGACCAAAAATGTGATGCAAAAATATAAAATAGACACACAATACAGCTGCTACCTGTCAAAGAAGGGACACTTGAATATTAGTACTGCTACCTTGAGCAGCTGACAAAATAAAAGAATCTACATGCATTTCCAGTAATCTATAACTTTGATTATTACAGTTATTTCTTAATTGTAAACCCTCCATGTTTTCTTCCAAAATTGCTATTTTGCGGAGGGATTATAAGGGGGAAGAGCAACATTTTGAGCCAAAAATTGGGGACAGTTGAGAGGTTGGTTATGCCTAATTCTATAAAGCAATTTATTTGCATGTACCTCTCAACCTGTTAATGCAGTAAATCTGAACAAGGCCAAATATATTGGGGGCACAGATAAACAGTACTAAAAATTGCTCTTGTATAAATTGAGACAGTTGATAGAACAGCTCTTACTTTAACATGCATTTTTCTGAAGGTTATGAAGTCTGAAACTTATTATTGAGTGACTTCTGGCAAATCATTTAGGAATTAAAACTACAAATTTTATGAACAACAAACCAAAAATAAGAAGCAAAAATCTATTCATTCTTTGAAAATCTGGACAGTTGGGAGGTATAGTTCACCTGGGCCTGTCTGAGTTTGCTGCCCTTCCCCCCCCCTGACAAAATAATGGTTGAATGGAGCCTCTGCAGCCATTCCAATGAACCATTATACTTGGCTATTTCACTCCATTTACCATAAACACTAATGTGCATACTGCTTTACTTCTATGATGAGTTGGACTTTATTTGAAAGTTTTATTTTGTATTTTACAGCACAAACACCAAGTCATCTGTTAAACAAAGCAATGCAGTCTCACAATGAAAACTTAGCATTAAAACTTCTCTGCCCTTGAAACTCACATTCATTGAAACAGCATTGAAACCCACATTCAAAGAAAATACATTTTGCCAGTGGCAGATAAAGATTAATTTTGGGCTGTTTTCAATCATAGGCTCCTTGCATATGAAACATACATGTGCTCTTTGATACACCTTCCTCATTGTACTAAAATTATATTCCTTGTACAATACAGTACACTTGTTAGAGGGTGTTTTAAATTTGTTTTGAACATTTTTCCAGTAAGCAGTGAAACAAACCATATGCACCCATAATGGCAAAACTGCCCAGTTGAGAACATTTATCATAAAAAGTCTACTCAGACTTCCACAGTCCACCATTATTAGTAAATATACACAATTCTACAGTCCACCATTATTAGTAAATATGCACAATTCCACAGTCCACCATTATTAGTAAATATGCACAATTCTATAGTCCACCATTATCAGTAAATATACACAATTCTACAGTCCACCTTTATCAGTAAATATGCACAATTCTACAGTCCATTATCAGTAAATATGCACAATCTCTGAAGTCAGTCATCTAAATAATTCCACATTAAAGAAATATGTAACTAATGAAGCGGTTGCTGCTAGCAATCACCTTTATATTTCATGGTTTCATCGAAAGTGTCAGTTGCCCCTCAGGAATAAATTGCCTATATTACATTAAAAAAATGATAAGCTAGTAATTATATTGCAAGAGGAAATGGATGGCAAACTGATAATGAACTCATAGTTAGTATCTTCACCAAGGAGAACATTCTCAGTACGGCAGCATCCACCCCTTGTGGGAGTAGAACCCACAGCCTTCTGCATCAAAAGCAAGTACACAACCTGTTGTGCTATAGTATTAACTTGGCAAAGCACTAAACTTCTATTCCCCTGCAGCTCTCAGCTCCTTGTAAAATCTACTCAATACTCAACTGCATCTCAACAGCTCAAGAAAACTGGAAAAAGCCAAAATGTATTCGTGGGGTCAAAAGCCCAAAACAGGGACACATTAAACATTGCTTGTATAATCTTGGAAAGTTGCCAGAATAAAATGTTGGGTTGCCACCATATATTTTACTGCCAAGGTCCCTGAGCAAAAACAGAGTAACATACCACTCATCAGCTGCTTTGTAAAAGAGAGGAAGACTGAAACTTAAATGGCTATCATTTAGTGAATTCAGTTCTCACCATAGCTGTCAACCTCTTAGTACAAAACACCTGGACAAACCCAGTAATGAGGGAATACAGCCCTCAAACATATTCAGTGAATTCAGTTCTTGCCATAGCTGTCAACCTTAGCACAAAAACCTGGACGAAGCCAATAATGGGGGAATACAGTCCCAAAAATAGGGACAAATTTAAAATATTCATCTTATAAACTTAGAAAATTGCTAAAAAAAAGGTTGTGCTACTATGTATTCTGAAGAACATGAAGTTGGAAATTCAAATGCTGGTCAATTTTACTGCGGACAGAACAAAAACAATCTTCAGCAGAGACGCAGGGATTAATACTGCAGACATGTCTTTGTAAAATGGCAGGGCACCAGAGCAAATCCACACAAATACAGGGAGGAGATGCAGACAGAAGCCACCCCAACCAAGAATCAAACCAGAAAACCTATAGCTGTGAGGCAACAATACTACCACTGCACCATCAATTATGCGAGGAATTAAATGTTCAGAAACCTGAAGTCTGAAATTCAAATGCCTGTCAATTTTACTGGACAGAACAAAACAATTTTCAGCAGAGACGAGGGATTAAAACTCCACACACGCCTTTGTAAAATGGCAGGGCACCAGAGCAAATCCACACAAACACAGGGAGGAGATGCAGACTCCACACAGAAGCCACCCCAACCAAGAATCAAACCAGAAAATCTATAGCTGTGAGGCAACAATACTACCACTGCACCATCAAATATGCAAGGAATTAAACATTCAGAAACCCTTAAGTCTGAAATTCAAATGCCTGTCAATTTTATTTAACATTTTTTAATCAGGACAGTCTGACTTGGAACAAATAAACAATTTTCAGCAGAGGCCCAGGAAGAAATAATGCAGACATGTCTTTGTAACATGGGAGGACACAAAAGCAAACCCACACAAACACAGGGAGAAGATACAGACCCCACAAAGAAGGAACCCCAGCCAAGAATCAAACCCAAGAACCTGCAGCTGTGAGGCAACAATGCTACTACTACACCATCAAATATCAAGCATTGCAACATTTACAAACCACAGATATTATGAGGAACAGATCAGATTGAATATGAGGCAAAAATCTGCAATTTTAATGGTGGTGGGTAGGGAACTCAAGTCTTTAACACCTGCATACAGGGTACAGGGTTCAAGCCTGAGGTATTCCCTACCACACCACCATAAGCACCTGGGGTATTTCCACACACACACACACACACACAGACACACACACACCGGTAAAGCATCAGCACCATACACAAACTCCAGTAAAGCATACGCACCATACACAAACTCCAGTAAAGCATACGCACCATACACAAACTCCAGTAAAGCATAAGCACCATACACACAATCCAGTATAAACATTGTAAAATAAAGGTAAAAAGCACCATACACTTACCTGAATATATCCAGCTAACGTACATCCTTCCCGCGCAATACTCCAAAGACCTGCGAGATCCCAATGCTCCTTCCCGACGATGAGACTGTCCTGACTGCTGCTCTTGCAGTCCCGACGCGACCCATAATCCTAGAGAGTCTGTGCACTTTAAAAGTGCACAGACGTGTCCTTGTGTCCCCCTATGGGGACTGCCTTGAGCATGCGCATAGACCGACAGTAGTCGGGACTACTGCGCATGCGCGAAATTTCAAAAAATTATTTTTTTTTATTTTTCTTTCTATTTTTTATTTTGAGGGGGCTGCAGTCCGGCAGCCCGATGCCACAAGCTGCCCCTGCAGATTTTCACAGAATGAATAGCTTTTTGCTTCTTATTTTTAGTTTGTCTGGCAAATCATTTAGGACTTAAGTCATTAAATAATGACAGACATTGAGTTTTAGACTTCTTAACCTTCAGAAAAATGAATGCTAAAGCAAGACCTTTTGTTCTATCAACTAAGTTTATACAAGAGCAATTTTTAGTACTGTTTGTATGTTCCCCCAATATATTTGGTCTTGTCCATATTTTCTGTGTTAACAGGTTGAGAGGTATGTGCACATTGCTTTATAGAATTAGGCATATCCAAACCTCTCAACTGTCCCCAATTTTGCCTCAAATTGTTGCTCTCTCTCTAATAATCCCTCTGCAAAATGGCAATTTTGGAAGAAAACATGGAGGGTTTACAATTAATAAATAACTGTAATAATCAGAGTTATAGATTACTTTTATTTCAGAAATGCATGTAGATTCATTTATTTTGTCAGCTGCTCAAGCTAACTGTACTAATATTAAAAAGCATCCCTTTGACAGGTTCCCATCTGTATTGTGTCTTTATTTTATATTTTTGCATCACATTTTTGGTCCATTTTTCATAAAATTGTGGTTTTCTGGCAAATTAGTGGCAAATCTTTAAAGACTGAAGTAAGAAAATAATGAAAGACATTTGAGTTTCAAATTTCATACCCTTCAGAAAATTCATACTAATGCAAAACCTACTATTCTATTAGAAAGTATATAAGAGCAATCTTTAAAGTGTTCTTATTTTTGGGCCTTTGTCCCGCTTCTGTGTATGACTTTGTCCAGATTTCTTGCTCTGAGATTAAGAGGTATGAAAAATGTGTCAGGGCCATCGCAGTCAGCCAGAGACATTTCAAGTTGTGACATGTAGTGACTCTGGATGTGTCCAAGCAAGGCAAGGAGCAGTTATGCAGTGTAAGTGTGCAGAGTATCCCTCCCCATCCAAGGTAGACACAAGTACTACAGTGGCTTTTCATCTGTCCTTGCTTGATTTTGCAGAATGTTCTGGTTTTCTGTCATTTTTATACTGTTAATTATGCTTATTATTCAGAAAGTGCCCGTTGCTCTGTTTAACTAGCAATGCTTTCATGACCATCAGATACGCTTGTCGGAGATTGTAAGATGCAAGTAAGCTTTAATAAGCATACTGTTAAAGAATTACCAACATTGAAAGCCTATTTATTGTTGGCATGCAGAGAATATTTACATAACTAGATAACGTATAAGCCTCGGGTATTGAAATGCATATAACAGTATTTGTAATAAAGGACAGAATTACAGTACTTTAAAAAGCTCATTACCTTTGTTGGAGACTTCATCTCTGCAGGCTTTACCCATAAACTAAACAGAATGCCAATCTATCTTGTGTGGTCCATAACTGTGCAGTAATCCTTTAAGCAATGTATCTTGAGCTTTATTCTTGTATGCAAGATTCAGTAATTAGCATCATGTGAGACATGGGTAATTCCTGGAAGGACCATTGTGTGAAAAGAAGCCATTGAAGGATTCGCATGTAAAAGCATGCTAAGTGGGCTAGAAGAATGGCTGCTGCCATGGACCCTAGAACTTGAAGAACATATTTGGCTTGAATTCTTTTGCTCCTCAGGAGAAGTTACACCTGCTGTCAAATAACGGAAACTCTTTCCTGAGGCAATTTTACAATAATTTTTCTTGTGTTTAGCTCTGCTCTTATGCATGTAATAGATTGACAGGACAACAAGGCAGATTTTTCAAAGTTTATTGTGATGCCTAGTTGAGCACAGGATGTGATGGTGTAATCTCGTGCCTCGAAGTTGTTGCTTGGTGGTAGCAGTGAGGAACCAGTCCTCCAGATAAGGAAACACCTGGAATCTGTGATGTCTCAGGTGAGCTGTGACTACTGCCATGCATTTGGTAAACATTCTGGGGGCTGTGGTGAGACCAAGGGGCAGAGCTCTGAACTGGTAATGACTGGCCCCTAGCTGGAAGCGTAGAAATCTCCTGGACCATCTGTCCATTTTTATATGATAGTATGTGTCCTGAAGATCTCTGGAGCACATCCACTTGTCCTGACCCAGAAACAGGAGAATGGATTGCAGTGTTACCATCTGGAGCTTTTCTTTTTGTACAGATTTGTTTAACCTACTGAGATCCAGAAATGGTCTCCAGTTCCCTGTCTTTTTGGGCACTAAATAGAATCTTTATTAAGTTCCAGATCCTACTTGGTCTCCAGGGACTTCCTGGATGGCTCTTTTTTTTAGCAGTCTTGAAACTTCTATGACTGCCTGATCCCTTAGATTGGGTGGAACATCTGGGATGAACTTTTCTGTAACAAAAGGGGTTGTTCAAAGGGATTCTTGTAACCTCCAAATATAATGGTTAGTACCCATTTTCTTTTTGTAATATTCTGCCAGGTGGTTGGGTACAATGAAAGCCTTCCCCCCACTGCCTCCAGAGTTGAGCAGGCGGGTAACCCTTCAGGGATGTTGATAGGGTTTGGAAGAGAACGTATCTCTGTCACCCTGATTTTCGGATCCCCTCTGCCATAAGGGCAGCATCTGCCATTGTTATTATTTCCCTCTCTGCCCCTGTGAGAAAATTCACCACGTGCATCAGGCAAGGGTCACTTGGATTTTCAAAACCACATTGTAACACCATTCTGACCTTTTGGGTATAGTCTGGTAGGAGTGGAAAAATGGACTCTGACATCAGAGAGTGTCTTGCCTTCCTGCTGGCACCTGGTAAGCGTGTCTTTCACCTGAGGCTCAAAGAGAGAGGCGCCATCAAAGGGGGTGTTGGTGACAGACGCTCTGAAAGGTTCCACAAACTGACACACTTGCAGCCAAAAATGTCTCCTAAGAGCTATTCCTGTTCCTGCAGCTCTACTCGCTCCATCAGCTGCGTATGAAATAAGCCTCATGGAGGAGTTGACTATTGAATTAAGAGTCACCAGCTGGGTAGCTACCTTGGCTGAAGCTCCCTCAGCTGTGGGATCTTGTAGGGTATCTCCAAGCTCTTTTAAGAGATCCCTCTGAAGGCTAGTAAAATGGGAAAGATAGTTCAAGGACCTAAGGGAGAAGGTCGCTGATGAAATCATTCGCTTCCCATATCTGTCCATCATACGAGAGTCTTTATTTGGTGGATGGACAGATGAGGTTTCTGCTAACTCTCTCTTTGTGGCTGCTGCTACCACCATGGCATCAAGTGGGACACCTTTAGTTAAGAATTGTTTGTCTTGGGAAGCTGTGATGAATTTATTGGGTCTCCTCGGGACAGGTTCCTGGAGCTGGCCAAGCCTTTCAAGACACTATAGACATGAGTGGATCAAAAGGCGGAGAAACCCAGTAGGTGGAAGGTCGGGAACCAAATGCGTCCAGGTATACAGACTCATCCTTGGAGGGTCTAGGGAAGTCCAGCTATGCCTCTGCCTGAGAATCTCAAGGATGTCTGTAAAGGAAACATCTTCATAGGGGGACCTTGGGAACCCCTCTGATTCATCCAGGTCTGTATCTGAGCTGACAGACTCAGGGGAGTCTATGTGCTTCTGCTTGCACTTTTTCTTCTGGGGAACCTGATCAGAAAGCTCTGGGGAGGTTTTGGAATAAGAGGATTCACCCAATGGGGTGTCCTGGGGCATAGGTTCCCTATGCTGTGAGGCTTGAGGAGAAGCAGAGATTGTCACAGGCACCGAGGGGGACAGAGCCGATGGAACTGATAGTGGAACCTTCTGTGGGGAGGACAGCACTCTCCACATGACCTCAAAGGTGTCACGGTCTCGACACAAGGAGGGCTTCAGTTCCAAAGAGACAGGATTACCACACTGCACCGAGGGCGATGGCTCCAAGGCCAATGTGGGAGCCAAGCTCAACTGAGCTGAAGCTCCAAGAGGGAGAGTAGGGTCGGACAAGGGTCCGATGCCACTTCCCCCTTGGAGCTAACGAGAGAGCTTTGATGCCCAGATACCTGGATAGGAGGAAGAATTGAGGTAATCAGAGCCAACGTCACAACCAATGAGGATGTCATCAAAGCTGAAGGAACCACTATCGGAGCATCCATGGACTCCAGCTCCAAACTAATTATAGTCGGAGGAGGAATTGAAATTGAAGCAGATGGAGCTGAAGCCTGTTGAGGTGGTCTCTAAAGCATTTTAGCAAGGGCCTGTGACTTAAGCAACTTACTGACCACTCTCTCCACATCCTGATCTGATAACCTCAAGGATCAAGAGGAGTGGGAAGATGAGTGATGACTGGACTTGCTCTGAAGTAATGGTGATTGTGACACCAAGCGGATCGGTCCAAAGGATGAGACCTACCTCTTTTGTGGCTCCGAGATGGCTCCAAAGTAACAGTTGGAGCCGACGGAGGGGTAGTCTTGTCGGTGCCAGTTGGCACAGACACACTTGGTTTGTCAAGCTCACAGGTCGGTTCCGAACATGGAGCCGATGGCTTGACTGGTTTCAAAGGTTTCACTGTCTGAGATGCTTTAGCCGGAGAATCCTGTGTTAATAATCCACAGAGGATAAGCTTGTTTTTCCGCTCCTGCAGGACCCTTTGACTAAAGGCATGACAAATAGCACAAGAGTCCTGCAGGTGCAGAGCCCCCAAGCAATAAACACAACTAGTGTGCCCATCTGTCAGAGACATCTTCTGACAGCATGAGTCACACTTTTTAAAACCAGAGGTTTTAACTTCCTTAGACATTTTACCAAAAAGACAAACTACAATAGTAAACTAAAATTAATAAAGACCTTAAAGGAGAGCCTCTAACTTAAACGGCTGTCCTTAAGGGAACTCTCTAAGTTAAAAAAGTTCAGGGAATAACAGAAAGGCCTAGTGACTAAGGGTTGACGGCCAACACAGCACAAAAATAAAGCACAAGAACGAGATAAGGGGATTTACAGTAAAAGAAAACTTACAAACTACTACCAAGGAAGAGCTATATCAAATTTTAAACAATTTTTGAGTTTAAAGAAATCAAAAAAGTTATACTAAGCCTTAGCCAGCATTGATCGCAACCTTGCAGGTAAAGCGGCAAATGAGATCTGGATAGCTGGCGCTAGGCATTCTGGGATAAGGGGTAGCCTCAAGTCAGTAAAGAGCTCTCGAGCTATAGTAAGTGGCCGAGTTGGACCCTCGGCTCCGAACCCATCCAGCAAGAATGAAGGCGAGATTGGACAACTTAACATCACTAGTTCCTGAAGTATAACTCCTGATGAGGGGCGCATGCCAGCTTAAAAGCTCGAGTAATTGCAAAACTTATGATGGTTTAATAAAAGATATCACATTACAACTTTGTCCCAGTGTCATCATTTTTTCTATTAGTGGACCAACATCACATTATATGTTTTTTACTTACTGTTTCTGAGGTGTAGTATAAAGTATTAGTTGGCAGCTCTGTAAAAGGAAAACAATAAAAATGGATATGAATGTAGGTATGTAGAGTGGATAATAGTCAACTATATTTAATACATGCTAAAACATTTAAAAAAAACTCAGTTACTGTGGCCGGGGAGGTCAAGGGTTGTTTTATTTTTATTTTTATTTACAAGGTAACTTATGCAGTGGTACTTCTAAGTAAAGGAAGGAATTTATTCCACAATTATGACGATGAGGTTGAATAGCGGAGCTCACCATGTTTACGACAGAAAGAACAATGTCAGTAAATCATTTGCTGGGGGGCTTGTCATAAAAATAAGGGATTTACAACTGTATAATCAAATGGAGTCATAATGGTATAGGGCTGTATGGGCAGCAATCAACCTAGTTTCTTTTAGTCTCTGATCATTTGTTTGATTTAAGTGATATGGACTAGTGCATTTTTTCTGAAAGGCCTGATATGCCTATTGAAGCTTATGAGTGGGTAAATCAGAGATGTTCATAAAGAGAGAAGAACAGTAAAGGGGGAGGGGATAAGTGAATGCACTGGCAGTAGTGAGTTTGATTTACTGGGACAGGAACTTCTTTATGTAACAAAGTAAACCAAGCCTGCAGTTTCCTTGTTTGGCTGTGTTGCATACAGACTTGTTAAATTTTACACACTTGTCAAAGACGACCCCTAGTAGCATTTGAGTAAGGGAATATTTTCAAGGCAGCTGCAATTTCTGTATAGTACAGGTAGTATGACTGAAAGTTAAAGTCATCTTTAGAAATTTATGTACTGCAGGTTTTTGACCTGAGTAGGACAGAATTTCCTTGGTTTTCTTTTTAGTGAGTTTTAGTCTGAAAGCAATTTACCATATCAGTATGCTGCAAATTACTGATGCAGATGCAGAAGGCAGAATCTTGACAGTAGCAAATGATTTCAACTAGCTGACATGTCCTGACCAAATTACTAGTGAAAATGTTTAATAATAAGGATCCAAGAATGGATCTCTGCGGGATACGTGAATCCATGTTTGGCAGTTCTGATTGGGTGTTCTCCCACCTGTCTGTCTTCTGTTCGACAGGTATCTGTTTATTTAGTTTGTTTGAAGTGAAGATGATAGCTTGAATTGGGTGAGGCATTTGATGATGGTAGTCTGGTCTTCTATGAGAAAGGTCTTAGAAAAGTCAAGGAAGATGCATCCTACAAAATTACTTTGGTACTGATATTGTCTTATTTGACATTTGAAGACAAGGAGTGCTGTTAAAGGTCTGTGACTGTACTACATAAATAAACAGAAGGTTTTATCGCTGAGAAGCTGTTGAATTTGTTTGTGAACTACATTTCTAAGACTTTTCAGAGGATCAGGGCAGTAGTATTAACTGACCTACACTGAATGAGGCCAGTGGAGTAGCATCCTACATGGAAGTGAATTTGTACAGCTCATTTCCAAGACAGAAGCATGCAGTTTTCTCAGACCTTTCAATAATACTGGATAACAATGAATGAACCTGCAAGTTTGAAAAGGTATGGAGTAAACTATCTGATGTGATGGCTGCTATCTTAACCTTCCCGAGTCGTTCAATGCTTTGATTTGATTGGTAGCTGAAGAGGGAGGCAGCCTGGGATACCTGAGGAAATCTGCTTTTGTGAGGTGGATGGCATAAAAAAGTGAAAGTGATGAGTGAGGGATGTTGTGACAGTTGCTGGAAAAGTCTGAAAATAATTATTTTACAATGTTAAGAAATTCTCCTGACAATGAGCATGAACTGTTTTTTATTTTCGGCATGCTTGGTGTAGAAGTATTCTCTTATGTTCCCATTACCCCTAATAATGAGTTTGGTTTTCATGCTGCATATATGCCAGCAGACACCCACCATACCCACAGAAATATGGAAATCTGTGATGTCTAAATAAAAGCAAATAGCATGGCAAAGCAGTACGGAAAAGACTACTGTCATTCCCTATAACAGTAAAACAATAAGAATGAAGATAAAACTAGCAACTATGCCCAAGCTAGAGCGAAGTTTTGCCTGTTATACCTCGACCACATGGCTGGGCAAGCTATTCTCCAAAACTTTACAGTGTTGCAGTTTTGTGGAAAGCTTGCAAATTTCCCTGCAATTAAAAAAGAAAACAGATGCTTGAACAGAAGATAGAAGAACACAGAGTGTATTTGAGGTTGATAGGTAGTTAATATGCATGCAGTCCAAGAGACCATTAAGAAACATAGCCCCAGATTCCCTGTTGCCCCGAAACATTACCTGGTTTAGTACTGGTTCAAGGTCACACAATAAGAAAATGGAGGCTGAGGGTATCAAACCCTGTACTACAGAATATAGCGCGTTAACAGGTCATAGTCCCAATCCTCTTTTCCAGTACACAGAAGATACAGACATAAGATAAAAATAAAGTTATGGACTAACCAAATAATTTGTACAGAAAAGATAGCTTCAAATATGAAATAATAATGTTGATGTGATACTGCACAAGTGCAAACCAATACTTGGGAAAAACAATACGAATATTTATTTAAATTCCATCAAAACAAACCATAGTTTAGCGCTTTCATCTTATTCTTTGGGACTTCCTCAGAACTACCAAACAATTACATCATTTCCTTTTATACTTAAAACTCAAACCCCTTGTTAAGTAAATTGAATACCTGAACAGTCTGATGATTAGATAAAACATATTATGACGTTAGGACCAGGAACTCAGTGCTAAAAACCATCAGTTGAAACACAAAATACAAAGTATAGTGTCCAACCTGCGGCCCGCGGGCTGCATGCGGCCCTCAGAGCTCTTCCATGCGGCCCTCAACCTCTAACTGCAACATCGATGTATGCATGCCCCAAAATACTTTTTTTGTTTTGTGTTTTTCGCTCCCGTGTCCTGTAACACTAATGTCGGTGTGTGCATGCGCCAAAGCACCCTTCTAGTTTTGTTTTTGAGCCAAAAAAGGGTCAGTGTGTTTACGCCATTATTTTGCGCCGAACAATCAGTGTGTGTGTGTTCTCGCTGAAGAGGGACTCATGTATGGATTTGCCGCTGTTGCCTTTGAAAGGGACAGCAATTACCTGTGTTAATAGGTAGGTAGAGAGAGAGTGAGTGCATGCATGAAAGCAGAATTGTGTGCGTGAAAGTAGAAGAAGAGTGTGTGTGTGTGTGTGTATGTGTGCATATATGTGCATAACAGAGAGAGATGCATGCACAAAGAGGCTAACAATGATCAGCCTACCTACTGAACACAAACAAGTTAGCTCACAAATATATCATACATTAAGAGTACACTTTCATTAAATTGCAGCTTTCCTGACAGGGAGAGTGTTGTATTGAACATGAACTCATACCTCTTAACTGTATGGATTTTTAAAGAATGTCTGAATTTTTGCCTCATCTTCCAATTTGTATCTTTTGCTTAGGAAATAAAAGTAGTTGTCCAAGGTAATGCAGTTCCAGGAGTAAGAATGAGACAGCAGCCTAGGCTTAATGTGTCAGTAGTGGACTGACTATGTGGGACTGTAGCATATAAAGTTGTATTGTTTTTTCAGACAAACAAAAAAGCACCCAGTACTGTTTTTTTATTGGTGGGTTCTAAGCAGCGGTAGATTGGACAACAGTAAGCATAGCTTTGGCAGATCATCAATACTGGTAATTCAAGTGGGCACAATGTCATTTTTAAATGTTGGGGATTTTAGTGTGTATGTGTGTGCTTATGTGTTGGGAGTGCTGCAACAGTAGATGATTATTAAAGACAGACTTACGGACTGTGGAGAATATGTTTCTTTGTTTCAAAACCTAATACTTGGGTACGCATGCCAGAAGGAGATTTTTTTAAGACATAGCTTCTTGCCATTTACAGTGGATGGATATTTACATTTAATGGACAATGTATTAGCGTGGGCCTGTGGGGTTCTGAAGGATGCCAAGTCTACCACTGCCAATGTCTTGTAAAGTGACCTGGAAATGGATATTGAGATGTTACTGAAAAAATATAGTAAGTGGGCTTAGAAATATAGTTTAATTAAACAAAGTGTACTTTCAATTTACAGGCCATAATTTAATTTATTTCAGGTAGTCCAGATACTGGTAGATTGTATACCATTAGAGTTAATTAGGGAGAGCTGTCATTCTGGGGAAACAAGCAGCCCTAGTTTCAGTGAAAGCTCTGTGGTTGCTTGTAGGTAGGAAGTTGCAGGATGTTGATGCAATGTGTTTTATTTATTATTTTTAATGCATTTGTCATTTCAAAGCATGGTTTTCTTTGATGCAAAAGAAGGCAGGACTGAATGAGCCATATAATGTTTAACTGACAATAATGGGATAGAAAGATTATAAGTGATGTATAATGTTTGCAGCTACAGTTGTTTCAATGGTGTCTGTGATGCATAACTATTTTTGGGCCTGTGTCCCACTTTTATTTTTCGCTTTGTCCAGATTTCTTGCTCTAAGGTTGAGAGGTATGGTTCTATACTAAATCGGAAGTTGTATTTACCTTGGAAGACTTTTCGGCATAATTATGAAAAACAGAGCCTTTTTAATATCTCTGCTTATTTCCAATATAAACTGCCATGTAACCTTGCAAATAACCTTCTTATTAAGCTACTTTACTTCTTTTGGAATTGACAGGTATGATTCATCTGTTCAGACATAAGCATAGAGTGCTAATGTGACTGATTTCTTGCAGCAGTCTGTGGTTTACATAATCACAATCACTTTTCTGTGTTTCTGGGTGTGTAATCAGTTTAACAGTTTTAAAGATGTTTTCCAAAAATAAATAAATATATAATAAATAAATAATCCTCTCTACACTGAGCTATTGACAAAGTCTGGGAATTTGTTTTTTTCAAAAGCGAAGGTCAGCATTACAGCTCAGTAAACTGTCAGTCTGTGAGTAACTTCTGCACAAATTAAAATGTCTGAATGTCAAATGGCTTTAGATTGGAGGGAAGTTTATTTTTATTTATTTTATTTTATTTTACATTTGTTTACCGGGAAAGTCCGACGGGACACAGGTCCATTTTCAGCAGAGGCCCGGGGAGAAAAGCTTAAAAAAAAACACAAAACAATGTAATACAATACATGAGAGAGAGAGACAGCAAATTATGGATGTAGTACTCATACAATATGGCAGAGATTACATCTCGTAACAGTGAAAATCACTGAGGTACAGAATAAACTTAAAATTTTTTTTTTTTTACAGTTATAATTACAAAGGTTCCCTATTTTACAAGTAGGGGCTTTTTGTGTGTGTGTGTGTGTGTGTAAGAGAGAGAGATTTGATATGTATACTGAATATAATTTTACAAATGGAATTCTTAGTTAAACATGCCCCTCTTCTTGGGCAACTAGAGTAACCAATATTAGATCTTAGCCATCCAGCTGGGAAAGGTTAGTATGTGGATTTTCCATCTGGTTTGATGAAGGCTATGCTACTTACCCAAGGACTACATTTATGGCTATCCATCCAGCCATCGTGTTGCTGAACTACATTGTTTGATAATGAGAGGAGCTTTTTACAGAAGTTGAAGGTTTTTGTGTCAAGAACCTGTCCATAAAAAGTGGCTTGTTTATGTTGCAGTGAAGGCTGTGGTCTTTGTAGTGAGCGTTTTAAGTAAAGCCAGTATTTCTGAGGTAGAGGAAGTCTCTTAAGGCAGGATCTTTCTTAGCCTGGAAAGCAAGCCAATGATGAAATTTATAGGCGCCAGTGAGAGACAGAGGAAAGCAAGAAGCTTTTTAGTCTGTTTGGATAACTAAGTGAACTTAACTTAGTCCTTTGACCTTTTTTGTCAGAAATGGTTGTAGTCTTTCTTTTGGCAGGGTGTTTTGCTGAGGCACATGCCAAAAGGGGCACTGCACTCAATAATGGCTCTTGTAAAGGAAGAATACAGGGATGTGATGATCTCCTTGTCCCTGGATGAGATACCCTTACTAATGAAGTGGGCCATGTAAAATGCTTTCCTTACAACGGAGACAACATGGTGGTCAAAATTCAGGTTTCTATCAACCTGGGTGCCCAAGTACCATACAACATATTGCGTGCTTGCAACATTGTTATTAATGTGATAATTTGTGGGGACATCACTCTCCTCAAAGGGGATGATGATGCATTTTTTGGCATTTAGCTTGAGGCCATATTTCTGGCACCAGTTATTTGTTTGGGTGAGACCCTCTTGTAGCTTATTCAGAATTATTTTATTAAGTCAGCAATGTGAATTCTTTACTATATTGCTAATTTGTTGGGTTATTTTTGTGGATTATAATAATGTAGGACTGCTGATGTTGACATTTTATGTAGCTGGACTGCTGGAATGGTTTTCCCAGTGAGAAATGCTAGTGCTGTAGTGAATATCTGTTTATTTGTAAAAAAAAAAAAAATATATATATATATATATATATATATATATATATATATATATATATATATATATATATAAGAGTTAACTGTTAGATTAGAGAATTAGAATTAGAATGAGAATTAGAATTTTAAGGCAAATATTAGGCATTTATAACATTTATTCATTGTTCAAATGCACCTACAGTACAGCCAGGAGGTCGACTGTGGTCTTCTGGAGCAACGAAAGAGTTAACTATATGATATATTTTATATGCGGCCCCAAGACCATTTCTGTTCACTCAATGCGGCCCCAGCATGCCAAAAGGTTGGACACCCCAAACATATCACTGAAGAAATAAAATGTGTCACTATAAAAGTGAAAAATGATAATCATAAAATCCTATGACTATCCTCTTAATAAAATCATAGTTTGCTGGCCTAAAATTTGAATACAGGTTTAACTGATATAAATTTCACTGAGTCATGGCGGGATACTAGTGTTTGTTCTTTGCTGCCATAATAACGCATGATGTTTCAACATTAACTCCCATTCTCCCCATCTGGGGTTGGGCAAGTTTAAAATGATCAAATACTGGACATACAAGTGAACGTTTATAAAGGACACTGTTAGTGTTTTGGGTAGATACATCATATACATGTTCATATACACTCTTCCTGAGAGGTCTTTCTGCTTTCCCATTATAAAATGAAGGGCATTGGGTATACATTGCTTAACCAAAGGTATGGTTTATATAGCAATTACCTCTTAATAACCTAAGGGTGGTATGCCCAATATTGTCTAAAATCAATGCATCCCCCTCAAAAATATAGGGACGGTGCTTACAGGTAACACACTTGATGGTACTGTATTTCAACTCTACCACCCTAGGTTTACTGCTTCTCTCCATAACCTCTTTCGGGTTTCTGGAAAATTTATTAAGATAACGTGGCTTGTTTCCCACCATACCCACTATGGATGGACTAGTTTTAAAAATTGCCCATTTCCTAGTAATAATATCCTTGAACTTACCGGACTGTAGATTAAATTGTACGATCAACGAACTCCTAATACCAGTGATAATAATGAAGTAGCAGAAATTCCACGTTAGGCTGAAAAGGATAGAGTAGCACTAACATGGGATACCTAACTGGACAAGATAGATCTTTGAAAATGAGCTAGAAAGAAAATATTATGATTGGGTGCCAAATACAATATTTAAATATTTAGAAAGAAATATAAGAGACAATATAAAAAAGCCAGATCAACCTATTTAAAAAAAAACATGTACTGCCATTGCATAGCCTTGTACATTCATGAAAGGTAATAAATCTGCTAAATGTTAGATCTTTATTATACTCTCCTATCGACTTTTCTAACCAATATACAGAACAGTACTAGCACATGTAAAATCATCATAGCTTCCTCAGATTTCACGTTCGTTTTTATTAGTACCCTCACTCATATGATCTGGTCATTCTGCCACCATCACTAAACCAAGATGGTCCTCATCCTTTGGTTAACCATGTAGAGCTGAATCGTTTTTAAAATTCTTTATGATTTATTCAGTTCTTTGTCTACCTTAACAATGTCTTATTAGTCTATCATTCACAGCACAGATATAAAGGATCCACTTGAACTCAGAGAAGTGTCATCAAGTGATCTTACTAAGAAATTAAATTACTGAAAACTACTTTCAATGAACCTCAGAGTATGTATATTTTGAAGGGAGTATATCCCTATGCTCCTCTGTGTGGAATGGCATCAGATACACCCTCCAAACATATATACAACTACTCCACAAATACATAGCAATGTGCAAAAGTGTGCACTTCCTAAGACCTGAAGGTGATTTTCAGAGAAAATGCTTTGTAGCATCAGCGCTGAATCAAAAGCCTTCAGAAAGAAGTCAGACTCTTGTTTACAGGGCTACAGCACCCACACAACATTTCTCAGACTAAGAAATTCAGATAATCAATCCTTTTTTCTTCCCTTCCCCCACAAGACCTTGCCAAATGACTGCTTTGCCTTCATACAGTGAGTCCAGTCATTCCAGAGGAATTGGGCTAGGCATTCCTAGGTTAGAAGAGAGCCACAAGGTACATTTCTTCCTGTCCATGAATCCCCATACATATCCAGATCACTGGAAAGAGTTTGGCAGTAGGAAGCAGGCCAGCCTACTGGTCCTGCGAGTTGGTGTTCCCTCTCCTCTATAAAGTACCCCACTCGCCTTCAGCAACTTCTCCGTGCTTGCTCCCTAAGAAGAGAAGTGTGCTTCTGCTTACTAGTTTCTCCTCAAATACTTTGTGCAAGTGTATTATGGTAGCACAAGATCAATCGCTCAGATCTCCACCAGGTAAATGCATTGTGCTCTTGGCTAGATGTCACCCATGTGGCATGAGACAAGCACCTTCCTCACCATCAGCATGAGAGATTTAACAGTGGCACTCACTCCCACCCTCCTTTGCTGTCTCCTACAGACACTCAAGCCACCTGTTGAACTTTGAGATTTTTTCACTCACTGAACTTCCAAGCTACTTGTTGTTGTTGAATTGCCTTCAGAGCAGTTAGGGCTGATCATGATCCTTCTCGGTCATGGAATTAAACAATGTAGTCGTTATCAAAGTAGATGGAGACTAGCTTACAGTAGCTAGTCATTAATCTCAGATAAACCTTCAAGTTGCTACTATACCCAGTCATCATAAGTTAATTGCAGTTACTTTGATTAAACAATGGGCATTAAACCAACTGCACAGATTTATTGCCAAATGAACACTTAGGGTAATACTAAACTAAGGACTATCCAGCACATTTAAAGTCTGCAGCTGGGACCTTGATACATCTAAACTTGGTTCTCTACTGTTTTCCATCTTCTTGAAAAAGCTATTTCAGCAACAAAAAAAAACGTATGCAAATTGATTTCTTCTATGCTGATATTGTGATCTTAACTAGACACTGACCATTTGCAGAGTACATAAAAGGAATACCCAGAATATTTCTCTTTTCACTCTGATTGTATGGATGAGAAATATATCATTGCTATTTCAAAACAAATGGGATGATTTTTAGCATGATATTAAGGCCACCTTAAAGCTCATTCAGTTGGAGCAATTGTGATCTGTTAGGTGCACCTCCACAAAAATGTACAGTCAAACATTAGATGGAGATTGTTTTTGACCCTCCTCTTTATCACAGCCAAGGAAAAGTGTCATGAAACTGCTACTCATCCACAATTATCTTACTCAGAAAACGCATTTCACATTCAGTAAAGGTAACTTTTTTCAGTTTTAGAAAATGGGCTTCTATTACAGACTTCAAAAGATTACTTGCTCTGAAATAAATCTTCCACTTCATGATTATATTACTTAAATTTTAAAATATCTGCCTAACAGAAGTAAATGGAAACAGACTTATCATTCACTAGAGTGCTACCTTTGTCCTTTATCATATTTATTTTATTTATTTATTCGACATTTGCTTACCGGGGTGGTCTGACTAGGTCTACAGAACCCATTTTCAGCAGAGGCCCGGGGAGAAAAGCTCCACATACAGTACAATACAAATACAGTATAATCCAATACAATAAAGATTACATTAGAAATACTATACAAAAAATAAGTTGAAAGAACAAACTGCTACAAGATGTTGTAATATATTACTACATGTCTAAACAGTTCTATACAGTTAAAACATTACAGACCATAATAGTCACTCTCATCATACATGATGTAGAAATAGCAGCCAGAAAGTTAGTGATGCAGACATATAGGGAGAGCGAGTTAAGAAGAATAGAAACAATAAAGCCTGAGCTGCAGCTTAAGGATATGGTGTAGAAGCAGTGAAGGTGTTAGAAGAGCTTTAGGATCTTGCAGTCTGTGAGGGATAGAAATGTGAGAGAAGAGGAAGACCTGAGTATTAGGCAGGCTTTATGCAGGAGCAGAGCCATGCATTTTTGAGATGATTTTTTAAAGAGGCTTTGAAATGGGTTAGGCCAGGAATAAACCTGGTAGCTAGAGGTAGTGAATTCCAATGTATAGAGACAGAGTAAGAATAAAGAGAGTGACCAGGTTTTCTTGCGGGTTTTGAGAGGGATCGATTTGGTGTGTAAGATGTGACTAGACTGGCTAGTGCATGGCAGGCAGTAGGCTTGAAAATAAGGTTGTTGAAGGTGGATAGCTGAATAAAGGCAACTTGGTTGAGTAGTTCAAGACAGTTTAATTCTAGGAGTGGTTTACAGTGGTGTGCGTGATATTTTAGAGTTTGAGGCAAACTTTGCAATTTTATTGTAGCACTGTTCCAACTTGCTTAGGGTAGAATTTTGTAAGTTAGTTAAGATAAGGGCACCATACAGAAGAGAGGGAAGTAAAACTGTTTTTGCATGGATAGTTTTGGTTGCTGCAGTAAAAAACATGTTTGTTTCTATATGAGTCCCAGTTTTTTGATGAGTTTTCTTTATATTTTGCTGTATATGGTGGTCAAATGGAAGTTTATTGTCAATGACAACACTTAGACGTTTGGTTTCCTGCACTATTTCTATGTCAGTATGGTCAGATGCAAGGATGTTGAAATGATTAGTGAAACGGGAGGCTTTTCTGGGATGAGAGAGTATTTGTTTTGTCTTCTTTGCATTAAGAAAGAGTTGGGCATTTCTTGCTGTTGACTGTTGAGCTTTTGAGAGGAAATCAGCATATTGAATGAGGGTCCCAGAGTGAAGCAGTGTGAAGGTTGTTTGTGAAACTGTTAAAGAGTAGGGGTCCTAAGATGGAGCCTTGGGGACTCCAGTAGGGTTGTGGAAAAAGGGTGAGAATTTGCTGGATCATTTCACTGCTTGTTTATGATCCTTGAGGTAGCTCTGAAACCATTTTATGGTGTTATGTGAGAAGCCTAAGCTAGACAGTGTGTTCAAAAGTAAGGGGTGAGACACTGTCAAAGGTCTTGGAGACAACAATGAATACTGAGGCTGTATAGCATCCTGCATCTCTGGCCTTGTTCACAGTGTCTGTAAAAGATAATAGGGCTGTAGCTGTACTGTGGTTAGGTCGGAAGCCATGTTGGGATTTGGTTAAAAGATTGTTTTGCAATAGATATTGCATTACCTGCTGATGGATACCTCTCTCGAGAATGTTGGATATGGGTGACAAGATGGATACAGGACGGAAATCAGATGGAGAAAAAGAGCTGCCTCCTTTGTGGATGGGGGAGATGTGAGATTTTCTATATCGTAGGTACTTCTGATTCAGATAAAGACCTATTTATAAGTATACTGATTCTGTAGGCAACTGAGTTAGCAGCCAGTGTGAGGTAGTATGGAGGGGGGAGATAATCAGCTGAGGTAGAGCAGGGTTTTAGTTTTTGTAGCAGTTTCTTAATGGTGTCAGTGGGTATGGGCTGAAATGAGAACGGGAGTTGCATGACATTTTGTTGAGTATAGGGGCTAGTAATGACAGGGTTAGAAGTAGTTGATGGCCTGGGGTTAGTGTCTGAATAGGTTAAATGGTGGGGGGGGGTCCAGCATTAGGGGTGTTAGTTAGTAGGTCTGCAAATGAGTTTATGAAGTGCTTGTTAAAGCATATTCATATTAATGTAATTCTCTACTAGGGGCACTGACATGTCCAAAACTCTACTCTATCAATCTACTCTATCTATTCTTTCCACAGTGCTATATTTCTGCTACATTCCTGCTACATGTGACTTCTAGCAATTCCTAGACCTCTGCTTAGTCCAAGCTTGCAAAAACTTCACTTTTCTTAACCTCACTGTAGATAACGCTATTCTACTATAAATATGCAACTTCATACAACAGCCAAACATTATAGTCAGCATTATAATCTTATCTTCATATAGTATCTACTTGCAAAGAAATTTGTACAATAACATCTTGAACCAGCAACCAAGACCACTGCTTTGAATTATGTCGCTTCCCAACTTTCAAAAAAATATATACTCAGTGAAACAACAAAGTAGCGGCAAACACTGCAGATGGAACACAAGCATTTTCATTCAGCAAAAAATACAAACAAAAGTAAACGCTTTCTCGTAGATAGAACAACCATGCTTCATCAGACTTTAAAAAACTGTGCATGCTCATGCTTTAAATACATCTTAACTAATCACAAACAACGTCATTAAATAATCAATTAACTCAATTCATCAATTGCTATAGCAACAACATAAAGCTCTCCCTTTCCATTAGGAGGAATTAAACTGCTAACAAAAACATTCAAAAGTAGTGAATCATGACTGAAACAAAAGTAATAATGAAAATCAAAAATAAGAACAATGCTCAGTCTTTCAATGTTGTAAACGTCAAGATCCTAACGCGAAAGCCCTTATTCTAAGGCTTTAGTACAGCAAAATGGAACCATTTACCCCACATAAAACTGCATACACAAACTATGTCCAATCATAAAAAAAGTAAAAATATAACTCAAGAATCTCATAACATCCTTTGCACTTGTAAAACCATGATCAAAGCGTACATAATAATAACAAACTAAAAGCTAAATACATCAATATCAGAACAAGATAATTTGTGTCATAAAAACAAATATTAAGCAACCATCTCAAAATGTACAAATAAATAAAAAAAATATAAACTTATAATACAGTTAAAATGGTAATTTTCCACAAATAATCCCTCATAATCAAACACAACTCTATATCTCACCAGAAAAAAATCCATCCTGTTGCTGGAAGTACATTGCCATGCGATGCGATCCAGAAATCTCACAAGAACTACATCATCTTATTCACTTGAAACTACATTGCTGAACAACTCTACACTATCTATATAAAAACGAACGTCAAACTGACAGCACTTAATATAATCCTTCAGCAGTACTAGCACAGTTAAAATGTAATCATGTGGCTGTATAATGTGACTAGCAACTACACGCACTAAAACCCATAAATCAATACACCTCACTAGACCTAATAATTATCTGCAGAAATAAAAACTAATAAACAATAAGGCATATCTTAAGCTAATTAAATAATTTCCTGTCTTTCAAAAATGGTTTAAGTGAAACAGCATCGTTCATGCCATGATGTTTATCAGCTTGAAGTGTATTTTTAATATCCCCCAGCCTTCCGTCACTGTACAAAATTTGCAAAGTTAAGAAAGCAAAAATATGATCTGTCCCCACCCATAAGGCATGCCAAGCTAGTGCGCTTTTGATGTCACCTGTGTTGATATAATATACATACTCCCTAATTGTGTCCCTAAAGGCCCTGTTGGTCTTACCAAAATAAGATTTGGGGCATTTAGAGCACTTAGTTAAATATACCACATTTGGTATCGAACAGCATAATGATGATACTTATAAATGTTGTCTGTTGTGGGATGTACAAACATACTATCATTTAAAATACACCTACAGTAACTGCAATACCTACAGGCAAAAGTACCTGTTCTCCCTGAACATACCTTGATCATAGATATACTTGCTTTATTACATAAATGCCTTTTTAGGGATTTTACGTTTTTACAAGCAATCAAGGGTTGAGGACCTACTAATGTTATCATCTGCTGTCAAAATATGTCAATTGTTCCAAATACTATTCAAAATGCGTTTGTTAGGAAAATGTATAGGATAAACAAATCCAGCTGGTTTCAGGTTTAGATCTATTCAATATGCTAACCTGTAAATCATTCCTTTTGGAAAAACAAGGCTTCACCTTATTATTCCTTTCTGTCCTATCTCAAAGTTATGTTCACATTCAACTTCCCTGTAACCTCTACCCATAAATTATTTCTTCAGGTTCTCTACTTGAACCAAAAGAGTGGCAATGTACTTCCAGCAACAGGATGGATTTGTCCACATGAGATATAGACTTGAGTTTGATTATGAAGGATTATTTATAGGAAGCCAACATTTTATAGGAATTATAGGTTTACTTGCATTATTTATTAATACATTTTGAGATAGTTGTTTAATATTTGTTTTTATGACACAAATTATCTTGTTTTGATATAGATGTTTTTAGCTTTTAGTTTGTTATTATTATATGCACTTTGATCATGGTTTTACATGTCCGTTCATATAAAGCACAAGGGATGTTATAAGATTCTTGAGTTAAATTTTTATATTTTTATGATATGACAGTTGTGTAAGCAATCATATGTGGGGTGAATGGCTCTGTTTTTCTGTACTAAAGCCTTAGGTTAAGGGCTTAAGTGTTAGGATCTTGACAGGAGTTTATAATACTGAAATACTGAGCACTGTTGTTCTTATTTTAACTTTTCATTATTATTTTTATTTCATTCATTATTCACTACCTTCAAATGTTTTTGTTAGTAGCTTAATTCCTCCTAATGGAGAGGGAGAGATTTATATTATTGGTATAGCGACCGATGAGTTAATTGATTATTTAATGACGCTGTTAGGGATTAGTTAAGATGTTGGGAGGGTGGCCTAATGGTCAAGGTGCTTGCCTTTCAAGCACAAGGTGCAGGGTTTGAGTCTCACAACGGATAATTGGCTAGGCTTAAAATGGCTCGCAAGGGCAGCTAGCTTAGTACTAATCTATAAACCTATGTATTTAAAGCATGAGTATGCACAATTTTTTAAAGTCTGATGAAGTGTGGTTGTTCTATGCAAAAATGCATACCTTCTTCTGAATCTTTTGCAGAATAAAAACATTTGTATTCTATCTGTCATGTTTGTCTCTTCTCCGTTGTTTTACTGGATATATATTTTTTGTACAGTAACATAACTCAATATTAAATTATAATCAGTAGGTTGCGTATGTCTTTATTGATCATTTCCATGATCATTTCCATGATAATTTGTTCCATGGCATTGCATATAAAACTAATCAGATTAATAGGTTTGTAGTTTCAAGGTCAGCTGACGGTCTACCCTTGTGAAGTGGAATAAACACTGCAGTCCTCCATTCTCATGGTACAAAACTTGTTTTGAAGTTATAGTTAAAAGGTGATGCAAATGTCCCTAATAGGTCATGCTTCAAGCTATTTAGGAGACATCATATGATATTATTGTAGCCCAATGAGGTTGTGTTTTTGGTCATAGCAAATGCCACCAGGACCTGCTCCCTGTTAATAGTTGTATGTGTGAGGAGTTATGCTAGTAGGTATTGCATGGCTTGCATTCATGTGAAGCAAAGCCCTGTTTGACCCTCTTCAAGCGCAGCCTATATCAATGGATGGGTAATCATAAATTTACTCCTGGAGTGGCACCCATATCCCTGATGGACAGATGCAGTCAGTATAAGATACCATAACCTGGGCTCATACCTATGAATCTTTTTCACCTAGCTATTGAACATTGGGAAACGTGGGTTAAATATGGCAAGGCTTGTAAGGGCTATAGGGACTTTAGCCAAGTAATTTCGTAAGAAACTATGGGGGGAGGCTGGGGGTGGGGAATTTGAGATTAATTTTTTGGACAGCAAATGTGCTATGTCACTCTGCTAAGTAAAGGTAACACCACACTGACCACCTATTCATCACACTGATGTGTTATGCCTTTGACATTTTGGACATAGCTATAGAAAGTCTGGTGATTGCCTTTAGCTTGAGATGCTATATTGACCTGATAATTAGCCTTGTTAGACTTAATTAATCCTCTTGGTTTCCTGGATAATTTAATTAGAAAGCTCCTACCATTGTTGGAGTTGATATTCCTAATTTTAGCCATGACTTTTTTCATTTTGTTATATACCTTAATAAGGTTAGGATTCCATCAGTGTGGTTAGTTTTTAGAGTTTGTTTTGAGCTTTCTTGTAGTAGGTACAGCAGCCTCTCTATAGTCATTTACGTGTTTGTACAAGACCTCTGTAAACAATTCCATGTTGGTTGTTGTGAACTTGGTGTTATTTGGGGCACTGAACTTTGGCAAATTATAGTTTGATAAGAAGTAGTTTGTTTCAGAATACATCTTGATGATTTGCACATGGATAAATTCCAGGGCATCATCTTGTTTAACCGATACAGAGTTAAGCTTGTAGCAAATATTGATTGAGATCCATCTACCTTTCATCCGTGTCTGTGCAGCTGATGGCCTAAATGTGTGGAAGGCACTGAGGCCTTGCACTCCTGTAGTATTTTCTGCAAATTTAAAACATGTTTTGTAACAGCACAGATGTCTACATTCTCCGGAGTTGGGAGGGCTTGTAGGGTGTGGAGTTTCTTCTTTAGACTACTAGTATTGAACACTAACACCTTTAGTTTTTTTTTTTTTACCTTTTTTCTGCAGTTATAATTTCAATTGATTGGAGAAACAGAAAAATGTCAGAGGCCTTTGAAAGGTATCAGGAAGAGTGTTCTGTCAGTGCAGTACAGTGAAAAAAAAAACAAGGCAGTAATTGTGACAGGACTAGAAGCAGAACATATGAGACTTAAAATACTTTTTAACAGTAGTAAGCCAGTGTAAGGCCTTAGAATGCCCCATGAAAAAAAAACACAATATTCATATACACACACACACACACACAGATATATATATATATATATATATATATATATGGTTCCCTATCAGAAGCCTGAAACACTATAAGCCTGAAAATCAAAATCCTGAAAACTATAGACTGAAAGCTCAAAATCCTGAAAGCCCAAAATCCTGAAACTCAAAATCTTGAAAACACAAATAATGCTAATATGTCACTATAAAGACACTAATATCTACCAACTGACCCTGACCCTAACCCTAACCCTAAGGTCCGTCACTATCGCACACTCACCTGACCCACGCCCTAACCCTAACTCACTTAAACCGCCCCTAACCCCAATATTTGTCACTATTGCATGCATGCCTAACCTGCGCCCTAACCCTAACTCACTTAAACCGCCCCTAACCCTAACATAAAACCAACCGCACATTTACCTGAACCCAACACATGACCCAACACCACAGGGCTAACAATAGCAAAGCCACAATGACGTCAGTATGTCCATTTTGTGTTTTCAGGATTTTGAGTTTCAGGATTTTGGTCTTTCAGGATTTTGAACTTTCAGTCTATAGTTTTCAGGATTTTGATTTTCAGGCTTATAGTGTTTCAGGCTTCTGATAGGGAACCATATATATATATATATATATATATATATATATATATATATATATATATATATATATATATATATATATAAAACACTAAGAGCAAGCAATGTAAATCTAAGGAGAAATGGAAGCCAATGATGCTTGCTTATTTGCAAGGCAATGATGAATCCTCTCGCCAGCTCCAACAGAAAAGTGACAGATACAATTTTCAAGTGTTTGAAGTTTTTGTATGTTTCTGGAAGAGTTTGAGTAACTGACAAATAAGGAGTATTCAAAGGCACTAAAAGCAGTGCCCACTGCCAATTTGCGAGTCTGCAACATTTTTGTTTTGGTTTCTAATACAATGTCATATACACAGAATGGAACAGAACTGGTTTTATTTCCTCTGATCTGAGTGAGAGATGGTTCTAGTCATATCTTGATACTTTGGACTGCACAAGATTTAGTGAGCCATAGTCAGGGCCTTTGAGGTCCTATTTTTGTCTCTGTACGTGCTAAGATGCTTAATGTTCTGAAGACTGCTGCCTTATTTTTCTTGCTATTTACCTTGAGTCTTTCAAGCTTACTGTAATGGGAACAATCAAATTCCAAGACACATGTTATCTTGTGCAAAGAATACTATGCTAGTCTTATGGCAAATAAAAAGGGGCTTGATATAGGTGGCAAAAAGAAGTGGTCTGAGATTACAGCCTTGGTAACCACAGAACCAGTATAATAAATTCAGAATGCAAACCCATTGAAAACACAACTAAAACTTCACTTGTCAAATCAATTAATCTGCTCCTGTACATCTCCAGGATAAATGTCACTGTTATCTTCAGCTTGACATATTGTCAAACCATTTATCTTCATTCAGAATCCTGTGTCCCATAACCAGTCTTCACCAATATCTGAATTGTTTCACGAGCATCTGTGATGTTGAGATTATATCGCACTATACTGCCACCAAGTAATGTGATGTGAGGACAATATCGCACTGGACTGCCAACAATAATGTAATGTTGCCCACTATCCTGGGTCAGAAACCAAGGAGCTTAAATCCTCACTACTGACTCCATTGTGAGACTGTCACTTAAACAGGAGCAATATTTCATAATTTTCCCCAAAGAGCACAACAAGAACATTAACTATAATCTGGGACGGGATTGTATGCTTCTGTCCACCCCTAATGTAACTCCTTATTATACACTTCAGTGCAATGTGTCTCATTTTAAGACCTCTCATGTACTCACACTTAAATACATTAAATCTTACACATCCAAACACGTCTTTGAAAGCCTGACTCAGATTTCCAGCTGTGTCCCTGCCTCAAAATAATACGGTAAGGCTGCCACCAAACAGAGTGTCTTCATGTCCTTTTAAAAGTGTGCCCATTTATGAAAATTAAATATTAAAACAAACAACAGCAAATAACCTAAGCAGTCAGGCTTTTGGAGTGGCCTGGGAAGTCATTCGGGCAAGTATAAACACTCTCAAATCACTAACAAATACACTGAATGACCAGCCACACTGTAAATTAATAAAAATATTTAATAATGAGTAAAACAATGAAAAATGTAAACTGCAAATTCAAACAAATAAACAGAACTCAGTCACCAGGTAAATGATATCAATACTGAAGGATATAAAGCCAACATTTAGAAAAACTCTGATTAGTTTTAATTTTCCTTTCTGACTAAAGAAAACTGTCCCTGATCTAAACCAAATTATTACAATAGAGCAAAGGCAGGCTTACAATTCTTGGTGAGTCTTTTTGGGCATCCACTGCACAGTAAATCTGTGGACAACTCACCACTGTCTGTTAACTGACAACAACTGACGTATGTAGCTGACATCAACTGTCTTCACCAGGCTCTTTTATAGACTAGCCTGTCATAACTGTTCCAGTTCTAATTTTCATTTCATATTTTGAAAATCAACCAACAGCAGTTTTCCTAAAGTTCATTCCTGTGTCTCAGCTTCTGACAGCAACATATAGCAAATGTCAACATTCAGATAACATCTTCAGCAGATCAGCTGAATCTGAGACAGTTTGCCTTTAAAATCTTTCTTCACAAACACGCACAGTTAGAAATGTAAAAGTACACTGTTCAAGTCTTTAAAACATTCTGTTTAAACAGAATATAAATCAACATGTAAGAATTTATTTACAATGTCATAGCTAGTCATGGTCATGCTGGTATATAATACACAGTTTAATCTGAAATTATGTAAAAAATCTCAGCCAGACATGCTAGCACAAATGAAGGGTGTTTATTTTCTTCACAGCATCTCCCAGCTATATATATTGTTTTGTGATACTTCTGATATAAACCTTATAATAGCCATATACATGCATGCATACATATATCTATATCTATATCTATATCTATATATATATATATATATATATAATATTTATGTCTCTTAACCTGCTGTATGCCCCACTTGAGTACAATATAATTTTCTGCCCTACTTAATTTCCCCTCACCTCCATTTTTTTAAATTTTTTTACACAATAATCACATGATCTACTATCTATCTCTCAAACCCACTAATACACCTCTTCAAATGCTCACTGTTCAACATCTGCTAATGCATAAGATTCTTTTATACTGTAATAATTGCCTCTGTTTTAATATGAATGTAATTTAATTAGCAAATGTATGTGAATAGTTGCTAATGAATATATATATATATATATATATATATATATATATATATATATATATATATATATATATATATATATATATATATATATATAAACTAGAAAGCAGGCCACAAGCTTTTACATCATCATATGGCTACGGGACATAAGCCTTCTTGGAGATTTTATAAGTATGCTACTAACATTCAGTGCTAATGCTAGACCTTGTTTAGGTACTGGAATAAAGTGTGCATTTATGCAGAGGTAATAAAATTCACAGCTAGAGATAACAGTAATGATGTGGTTTGGGGGGAAGGAAGGAAAATATCACAAGTGCTCATAAATGTTGGATGCAACCCACAAGAACCTATGTTTGTATATGTAGGATTCTTTTTATGCATTTGTTGATTCAGATATGGTAAATGAGCAAAAAAATGGAAATAAAGTCAAAATTACAAATTATTTAGATGAATGGAAGCCAAATTATTGTGATAGATGATGGAATGGAACTAAATAGCAAAGTATTCTACAAATACCTCAGCCACTAATTTGGTGGAAAATATGAGTTAGCCCTCAGAGAACATAGCTAAAGATATACTGACTGTCATGAAAAGTTATTAGTTTCTTTCCAGAAGCCTCATGGACTGGGAAGACATGTTCATGTTTATTTTATTTATTTATTCATTTACTTACTAATTACTAAAGTATAGTTCTGTCTTGTTTAGAAAACAGTTGCATTCCTGCATGTGTATAGTTGTGTTCAAAATCAATACAGAGAATTCCCTTATTACAATTAATCCAGGGAGAGATGCATGAGCTGTTATTCATTATTTACTTCTTGGCTAGGCTATGTGTTTTTTCTGATCCTTCTGATGTTTAGTGGTTAGTAGTTTTCTTGCAGAAAATTGGGAATATTAAGGAAGTACTGCATTATACACTAGAAAGATTCTTAGTTGTGTCTCATTATAGGAAAGAAAGGAAAGCAATTCTCTCAGATACATGTAGAGGACTGTAAATGTGATTGTGATGGCCTTTCTTTGCCCTGGGCCAGTAATCAAGGAGCCTCAACTGTCACCACTGACACCAATGAGAGAGAGTCACTAAAAACAGGAATTAATTTGTATAGTACTTTCAAATGCAACAATAATGTGATGTCCCCATTTATTTATTTATTTATTTATTTTATAAATAAATAAATAAAGAGCACAGGGAACACTCTTCACTGGGACTGGACTCTCTGTCAATCCAGATCCCAAACAAGACTCAGTTTGGAACATTGTGTCCCAGTTCCAAGTAGCTGACACACCCACACCTGGGTATTTGATTTTAACACACACACACACACACACACACACACACACACACACACACACACACACACACACACTCACTGTCAGTCTTGGGAAAGACTGGAACAGATTTACTAGCTGTACCTCTTCTGCCCAGACTATAAGTTAACCTCAATGCCACCAGTCAACCACCACCAGGCTCTTACAAGGGCATCCAATTATGCTGAGTCAAATAAATACTGACATAAATGGTAGAGTACAACCAAAGCTGCCAGGTTTTTCAGGGTGACCAAGGCATCTCTAAAATAAGCACATGTACTCTCAAGACATTAGATGTATTCTCTAAAAGACCAGCCACAATGAAAGTAATCAAATTATTTAATAAAAAATAATAAAATAGGAAAACATAAGAATGCTAAATATCAAAGTACAATAAATATCAGAGTTTCAGTCACAGGAAAAATAAAAATAACACAGTTGGAAAAATTCAAACAAATAGAGGGAAAACAATACTCGGCTAATCTCACTGTACTTTCTGACTGTCTAAAGAATAACTGTTCCCTAGCTAACATAATTAATACAGCAAGGCAAGATAAGATGCGGAGATGCTTATTACAATAAGGAAAAGTGATGAGGTTCCAACTTCTGAACTGATCTAACTGAATTCAACTGAACTGTCTGTAATAACTGTCATAGATTTTTATATCAGGTTCTGAAGCAAACAAAACACAGCAAGCTGATATGTGATTTCCATCCCCTTGGTGCTGGTTATAAAATGACATCATGTTTGATCACATGACTGTGGTAGAGTAGAAACTCAGAGCTTTTCTAAAATCTGTTGCAGTATCTGAAAACTATAAAACTCTTTGCTTAAATAAACATGTAATCACTTATAATAACACTGTTCATATATTTTTAACATACGCATCTGTTCAAGTCAGTGTGATAGTCAATGACAGGAAATTATTTACAAAACTATTTACAACATTCCAGCCAACTATGCTGGCAATATGTTACACATGCACTGCCCTATTTTCCCTGGTACAGATGGCAATACCTTTCTTCTTCACAGTGATAAAGATTATATTATACAATTCTTGGAGGTAATGAGTAATAAATTTATTTTTCTTTATAGTGAATTGTTGTAAAGGGTCAAACACTGGTAACATTGGTGATGACTTAATTTAAAATCAACAGTTACTGAAAAAGAATTGCTTGCTGAATTAGCTTTTTCTTTTTTTTTCATCCTAAGGGCTTATACTGCATGCAACACTCATTATTCCAATAATCAACCAATTGTATTCGCATACCAAGAGTTGAGAAATTATTTAAAAAAAATAAGTTAAAGATGAACCAGCATAATAACTGACTTGAACCTTTTGAGTAAAGGGTCATATTTCACCTTCCTTCTGGCTGCATATGTCATAGGGTTTGAAACATAGTCTTTGGAGAGGAAAGTAAGCAGCTGAGTGTCAAAACATACATGGTGCCCCAGGGTAAAAAAAAACCCAAAAGGGATGAAAAGCTGCCAATTGTGAAAGGAATAGTAAAGTAATGCCATGAAAGACTTCTTGCAGTTTTAGAGATGACCTTTTCAATTGAGAGCTCTGCAATGATGCAAGGTTTTAATCGTACTTCCTGAAATTATTCACTTGTTAAACACAAATAAAAGATGCCAAATAGTACCTTGTTAAATTGCTATAAATATGGTGGCTTTCTTGTCAGGTCTTTGCTAATTTCCATAAGAAAATATGCTGGAGGCAATGGATAAAATTAAAAGTTAGTCTAGATTCCCAGTGTTACATTTATTTACATTCTAAGTGTCTTTTAAATTATAAGTGATGCTATCTATCCTTCACTGTTTTATGTATAGGAGAATTACAGAAAAGTCAGAGATGTAATGATTTTTAAAGAAAGTATTTTTTTAAGTTTCTGAAGAATTATTTATTATAATAATTTTTCAGAATGCTTAAAATGTTTATAGCAAACAAAAAATGCAACCATTTTACAAGTGTGAGCACTACAACACATGCAAACTGAGATTAACTGTCAATACTCACAAAGTGTCTAAAATGTGAAGATTTTATCCAGTGATAACTAGACTGGTATTTTCTTTTACATAATTGTTACTTGTACATAACAGATTTGGTGCTGACTGCCCTGAATTATAGTTCTTTTGTTATAATACAGTGAATTCTGATATGACTGCTTTCACATTCAGTTTTTTACATTTAAACATTAATGATAAGCTATAAATAATTAGTATTACATGACATGTCATCTCACCTGGAACCACTGCAAATTTATTTTAGTTAATAAATTCATAAAAGCAAAAAAATGGAGCTGTGAAGAGACTGGTCACTTAAGAGTTACCAGCAGTTTCTTACAATTACAAACATGAAAAATGATATGTCATCATAAGCGATTTCACTACCCTAATTGAGCTGTAATTAACAGATATGGATGGTTCTTGCATAAGATCTTAAAGAAAAAAAACATAAAACGTCTCTGGCAAACAGTTATTTTAGTTATTTTTTATGTTACTCATCATGAAACAGATTTTTAGAAGGTTGTATGAGATGCTTCATGCTTGCATACTAGGGGATAAAACAAAAATATGTGAAAGACTGTGTGTGTGTGTGTGTGTGTGTGTGTGTGTGTGTGTGTGTGTGTGTGTGTGTGAATGGAAATTGGTGCTATTGTATGAATATAAATGTCTTTATTCAAATAAATGGATAAAAAAATCCAACATGAGTAACATCAAGAAACAAAAATAGCATTAGATATAAAACATTCATATATATGAAAACACAGCAAAATAGGTATAGATATTTGAATATACAGCAAAGGCATTTTATTTTATCAATAACTATTGTAATATCAGCTAATCACCAGTTCATGTCGATCATTTTTTCCCATTTAGCATTTTTGCTTTCCTGATCTACAAGAAAGGTCTTTCACTGTTAGTGAATAAGAAGGCAAATTGGAAACTGTTCATATTTCATGTACATATACACGTGTATATAACTTCCTTACAGAGAGGATTCCAAATCTAAAAACAATACCTCTAATTGTTTTTGACTGAGCAGCTGAAAATGTTACACACATTGCATTCGGAGTGGGGTGGGGAACAGCTCAATTGATATGACCAGGTTTTAAATGCCAGGTAGATTGGAGTGGTGATGACAGGCATCTGTAAGTACAAAATAGAATTCACTGGCTATAGCCCTGCCCTTCTGTACTTACAGTGCTATTACCCTCTCAACTGTGACAGCACAGACAGCTTTCAAACATATTTCTGAGCATTGTTTGTTCAAAGTTAAATTTTTCTTTTCAGAATTTGCAACACAATAAAGGCATGAAAATGTATGTGCTTTTCCAAAGCCAGAGCAAAGAGTCGACACTATCTAAACTGTCAAATTATGAACACACACATACACACAAGTGCAACTATAGAGAAAACCCTCTGCTCAGGCAATGTTAGAATCATATCTAAACTGTGTGACACTACCTCAGTTGATTATGTTACAAGGAAAGTGAGTGAAATGCTTATAAACATAGAAGAATATTTCTGAATAGTGATTTACATAGCTACCTCCCATCTTGTTCTGGTAATATAACTTAGGAAGTCTGAGATGCCAGCTAAGTCATGCCCACGATGAAACAATAACTTATTAGTGACTTAATGAAAATAATAAAATACAGTGGGGTAGCAACATATACTGGGAGGCATTATGTTGTATAATTTTGAGGTTGTGAATAAAGGACTGACTTTAATGCCGAATATTCTATACTCTCCCTTTATTTGCACTATTACGATAGGGTGCTGCTACCCACTTGACCACCTCACCAAACTTTTCATAATGCTAGCCCCTTACTAACAAAGTTTTCTTAAAAAGGAGTAGACACATGGACAGCCTGCAATGTCAAAGCAGGGCTATGAAATATGAAATATGAAATTATCAAAAGGAAAACCAAATTAAAATGATTAGCTAAAATATTAGCAATGTCTTTTTTTGTTTGCGATTGTTGGTTTATCTGAAACCCCTTTTGCAAGCAGAGTGTATAAAAGACAGATAGTCGGGTAGACTTAACACATATACACAAACACGCAACTGTCATGGCTGCCTCCTTGTATCCATATGTTCAACACTACTTGTCCCATACTTGAACATAATACCACAGAACCTTCAAAGTACTTAACATGCTAGCATCTGGTGTGCATCACTTCTGTCAAAGTGAAATATAAAACAAAACAGAAACATTCAGATTTATTTTTATATTTTGTCCCTTTATCCTCTGAAACTTCTGCTTTGGTAGTGTATCCATGGAGAAAATTTACACCTTGATTAGTGCAGAGACCTTGAGTGTGACCACACTTCTCGGCACACCTGGGATTACGACTGCCAAATGCAGAACAGACAGCAATGGTCAAAACTGACTTCCAAAGTGTCATTCTCACCAATATCAAGCTTTCCACCTCGGTGTAAAATAAATGTCAAATCCAGCAGCACTAAGTCAAGTTATGATGAAAAACCTCATTCTGTCTCCTAATTGTCTGACGGAAGACTATGGAATAATGCCTAGTGGCATATTCAATGACACTGGTGTGCTATCTCTCACTGTTAGCTTCTTCGGTAATAAATGTTAGTAGATCCCTAATTCATATGTGTCAGTATCAGATATAAAAAGGCCATGCAAAAAGAAAACTGTCTAATATTTCTTCTAGTTCCCTTTTTCCCCCATGCCTATCAATCATTGAGCCTTCCCAGACTAGGCTCATTCACTCCTCTGTACTAAGTATCTACCTTATAATGACAACACACATCTGGAAGGGACATTATACAGTTTGTTATGATTAATGTTTGTGCCCTTGCTGGAGCTCAGGCAATAATGGCATAATGGTCAAACCCTAACTTTTCTCTGAGTGGTGGGCCAGCAATCTTAATACACTCACAATGACAAGTGCAACCAGAGAAGCCTGGTTGCAAAATCACCACCCCCAATGCCATTTCTTTCAGTACCATCTATCCTTTGAGGGACTGTGGCATTTGATTGCCATGGACAACCCCATCACTCCCAGAATAGCATACCCATTTCTCCCATGCTGAGTCCAACTGATGTCCCAGTCATAAACTAAACACATCTGGGGAACAATGAGTGTTTTATCCCTTCAGGCAATAAAAAAAAAAATCAACATTTTTTAGTGTCCTGCATCAGCTCACTCTGTAGACCCATTTTAACATATTTCTGTTACCCTTTATTTACTCCCAAGACACATTCCTTTTGTAATTAGTTATGCTAAATAAAAGGAATCCTCAAAAACCATTGTCAAATGATGGTCAAAAGACTGAGAATTGTCAACCCAAGATTCTAGGTCCTCCGCTACATTTTTATTTTGGGGTGGTGTGTTGTCTATAAGGTGTGATTTGGGAAGAAGATGAATAACAGAAGTGATGATATTACACTTTTAAGCATTTAGCTTGAACCCATTGTTAGTACACCAAGAGTAGTTTACTAGGGAGTGCTCATTCTGGAGAGTTTGGTTCTCAGAAGGTTACTTAACACCACCATCGCTCATGTGTAGTCATCCGCAAACTTTATCAGCTAAAGGTCTTGATTCACTGCTTGGAGAACTGAATAGAAAGGCTGAAAGGGAAAGGTCAAAGCCCTGAGCCCTATGGGACACTGCTATTCACTTTCATACTTTGTGGTAAAAGAGGTGTGGCCTGGGGTAGGGCAATGACAAGGAATAAATGGTCATAACACTCAGCAGCACTGGGATACCTAAAAATGTATAAGTAAACCTGTTGAGATTAACTTATAAGCAAGGTCGAGACAGTGCATTTGGAATTCCATAGTGACAGGTGATTCACAGTTAGACACACAGATGCACCACTCACTAGGCTGAGAAAATACAAAGTAATGTTAGCTATCTCTTGGGTGCCAGGCTCTGCACTTTCAGTTGTGCCCTCATGTCCTTTTATCCTAAGTACAAACATGGCATAGTCATTGTGCATATGTATGTGAATGACTTGAGACAGTCCTCCTTTGATCATATGAAGAGGGGACAAGGATGATGCCACAAACAAGCTAGCTATTCCTGTCATTCTAAGGGGATCCAATAGCTATCAGCCTAGAAGGAGATTATTGACAACCCTGGCTACTTTGTTAAGGATGACCTGCACCCCTCGCTTTGTGTCTTCCATATAATGGT
Source organism: Protopterus annectens (assembly GCF_019279795.1). Classification (NCBI taxonomy): domain Eukaryota; kingdom Metazoa; phylum Chordata; order Ceratodontiformes; family Protopteridae; genus Protopterus; species Protopterus annectens. The sequence goes on from NC_056748.1 coordinate 679,789,123, forward strand.
CAGGAGCTTTTCCACCCCACAGTGACATTTTGAAACAAGGTCAGTATTCTCATCTTACTTACAAAGGTAATCAAAGCCAAAACTTAAAAAGGTAGCGCTGCTCAGTGCTACAAGCCTAAACAAGTCCCCACAGGCATTCCTAAGTCTTGTGAATGGGTATCTGTTTAGTTATTAAAACAAGGTTTAGAATGGTGATAGTGCTGTGTTATCATGCCTTCAGACCCAACATAATAAATGTTGGTACTATTGAAGGGGGGTGTGTCTGTATTCCTAAGAAGCCATCTCACTTCCAAACTCAAAGCCAGAATAATTACTTCAACTTCTCCATATTCTTTTTATGTCATATAATAAAACTCTATTACATATCATAGCCAACTATCTTCACTCTCTATGTCACCTATGAGGCATATGTAAACAAACTGACAACCCAGATTTAGCTTAACACTATTCATGTGGGAACTTCACCTATCCCTCCATTAAATGGAAGACCTAAACCTGAACTAGTAAGCCCAAAGATTCCTGGACTTCATTAATGCTAGCTCCCCATACCAACATTTTATGTCCAAAGTAGGGGGCTCAAAAATATTGGACCATGTTCTCCAAAAATTGCTATCCCATGTTCAATAACTACAGTTACAACACCATGGGTAAAATCTTCAGTAACACTCACTGTGAGGGTAAAACCTGACTTACCACAAATAACTCTATCTGAAATTATAACTTTAAGTCATACCTAATCTACCCAACTAATAAACTGATAATCTCTAAGCAGTCTCCTCACCTCAGTGAACCTCTCTCACATGCTGCCACATTTGTGGATAATTTCTATGCCTTCCTCAAAGCATGAAACTAGGCATCTGTCACATAAGACATAAATACAATGCCAGATTCATGAATAAACCCATATGGAAAAATTTTAGTATAAATGAACTATTCAGTAAGTGAAAAAAAAGTCATAGCCTGAAATAAAACAAACTTCCCAGATGTTTAAAGATGATCTCAAAATAACCAACAAAGAATTAAAATCAGTATCAAATCTTCTGCAAGTAATTATGGATTGAGAATTGCTACTTCTGTTAAGGACAACCACAAAGCTTCTTCAGCTATGTCAGAAAACTTAGAGGTAATGCTCAGCAATACTCAGAAATAATACATAATAATTCAACACTTATTCATTTCCTGAGGACATAGCTAACATATCATTGGGCAAATTCACCTCTTAATTTACTCTCTTATTTCTCCTAACTTTCCACACTTACTAGCACACCCATACCACCTCCAAGGACAAGGACACTCGCTCCATGGATTCTCATAATGTGTCAGGCTGCTTTCTTCTCAGCACCAGATACTTCCTGTTGGACATTATACTATGCCTATTCAACCTCAAGCTCTCTACTGGGCATTTGCCAGAGGAATGGGGAACTGCAACAGTCATCCTGTGCAACAAGGGGGGATCCACATCTGATCCAGAAAAGTACAGAGCTATAAACCTCACCACAATTATCTCCAAAGCAATGGAATATGTCATTATGGGAATTATCAATAAGAAAATATGCAATCTATAAGTCCTTGACCTAAGCCAGTTTGGTTTTGTTAAATTCAGATCCTGCTTCCATAACCTGGTGGGCTTTTTTGTATGCATCATTGATGCATTATACTGGGCAAATTGTTTCACTCTGCCTACCTGAATCTAGCCAAGGTCTTTATTTTGGAATTATTGACAGGCTAAGCAAACAATTCTAATGTTCTGAACATGAGATCTAAATGGAAATTCATTACTAGCAAAAATGCCTAGAACCTTGTACTCTGGCAAATTCAATAAATTGCTAGATCCTAATTTCACATTAAGAATTGTACTGGATTTGGCAAAAATAAAGAACACCACATTCATCCATATTAACATTGAGCAATGGTGACAAGGACATATCATCAAGTTCAATTCAGTGAAGCATAATAAATAGCTTACTTCTACAATTCTGATGATAAAGAGAGAACATTCAATTTGTTTATGTGGCGATCAGTGGTGAGTCTTAATAAGGGTGTTCTGGATAATCAGCCTGGAACTGCTTTTGTTTAATGCATATCAGCAGCAGAATAACAAGAAGGACCAGAGCCATATGCTGACTTCGTGATAAGCTGCTCCACCCTTATGCCATCCTTTTAGGTAAATAGAAGGGCAGGTTTATAGAATCAGGTGCAGGGGGCTAAGGGCCATAAACCATCATTTGTGCACAAGATCAAGTGAAATAAAACATTTGAAGCAATTACATTTAAATTACAATTATTATTTACAAATACTCCTAATTAAGTGAACCTTTATTACAAATGCCTCAGCTTACATTTTGGAAATCCGTACAATTGATTTGCTTCCTCTTAATTGTATAGATTTGTGAAACATGTACTGTGGCATTTGTAATTAAAAAGTACATTAGTCTTATTAAAGTTACTTGTTTTTTGTGTTTTTTTTCTTCATAATTTTATTTGTATATTGAAATAACTTGCATTTTATGAATACAATGAAAATGAGATGGATTGCTATACCAGTTACATGTAAGCAAAAATAAAAAGGATATGGAATTTGTCTCCACAGCTGTGCATCAGCCAGACAAGTAGAACACATACACTGTGCAGGAAGACTATATTTATTACACCTAACCATAAACTTTTGATTATGCTAATTTGGTGAGGCCAATTCTATATTTGACTCCTTCATTTTTCTGACTCAACAATAAAAACTATTGACTCTTAGCATAGGGATTACAACAGAGCAAACACCACTGACACAATATGGTGAAAATAAAATAAATGTATTATGTGTATAAACATTTTAATTCATTTTTTTTATTTCACAGTAGTCAATATATTGATGGTGTTTAAGTTTAAGTTATGTACTTGTAAGATGCCACGGAAGGCTGGTTTGGGGTCATCTTTTGCCTTGTTAGGTTTCTAACGTTACACAGACACTGAGCAAGACAATTAGATGACAGCATAACAGTGACAAAAGCAACACAATTCATATACAAGCAATAAAGTCCAACAGTGTGTGTGTTACTGCATACGTTACACCCACCTGGAGGTGTTATGAGGCCCAATGCCACAAGTGGACTTATTTTTCAATGGGCAGTACAGGTACATTAACACCCTGCTGGAGAATGTTTGTTTTCCAATCAGGGTGCTAATGTACAGGTTGCCCATTCTCTAAAATGTTTTAAAATGCATACAGGTTGCATGTCACCTGATGTATAGATATATTTTGATAAAATATGCATTAAAATGTCCAAGAGTTGAGATAAGTGGCCAACAAACTGTACAGAGATGCCAGGAGTTGGCGCTGTTACTTTGGATTAAAGGAAATTAAATAGCTTTCAAATAAAAAAAGGGGTAAAGGTACTTATGTCCCAGATTTGGGGTTTGATTGTCAGAACTAAATTGCTGGAAATAACTTGCTTTTGTAGAGAAGTCATGAAACTTATTAACCTGAATCTGTTACATATCGTAGCCATATCCATTCAAAGTTAATTTTTGACTGATTCTGATGTTAAAGCAGGGGATTCTGTCAATCATGATTTGCTCTTTTGAAAATATTTTTAGTGCTTAACAATATTAAACCAGAGAATTTCTAAGACCGTCTGGTTTGGATGCCTTAATGTCAAGACTTCTTCTAATACATTTGTTAGAATTCTTGAAACCTGTTTATTTTACACAGGAAAGAGAAAGATTATATATACAGGTTTAATAATCTATTTGCTCTTAGTTGGGACAAACATAACAACTAAGATGGGCTTGTCTGGCTTTGTGATGTAATAAGATGCTAGACAGAGGTAAATATTGTATTAATAACAGACATATTTATGCATTGAGTGTTTGTCCATCTGTTTATTTTTGTTTATTTTATTTATTTCTATTTGTAAATGAGCATTGTCCAAGCTGGGCAATTTGCCCTTTTCAGTTGAGGCTGTGGAAAATAATTTCCATTTAAAAATATATTACAGATATATTTCCAGGAACTGACACAAACATATTCATACATTGAAAATAATATAAATATATATATATATATATATATATATATATATATATATATATAGATATATAGATATACAGATATATACAGACATACACAAGATAAATATATATATATATATATATATATATATATATATATACATACATATATATATATATATATACATACATACATACATACATATATATATATATATATATACACACATACAGACATACACAAGGGGCAGGATTCACAAAGCCTCCGTGTAAGAGTTACAAGGCTTACACGGAGGCTGCAGTTAAACGGTGTGATGTCAGCATGTCATGCATATGCATGAGGGCATGCTGAATCACACCTAAGGCTTACACGGTCCGTGGAAGACAGTAGGGGGCATGTCCGTAGGCCGAGCCCTGCAAACGGACATGCCCCCAGAAGAGTAAAAGTCCCGAAAGTAAACCCCCATGACAGAGTCCATGTAAATGTGAATAAACACAACACAACACATGCCCCCACAGACTATGAACATAAAATATATAAATGAACATCTTATATTTTTTTTAAATTGTAAAGATGTTTGCCCATGAGTGCGCTCTTTTGCGTGGGCGTGCCCGTTGCTTAGCCACAGTTAGCAGTCAGTGGAAAAGCATATAAGAACTACATATGCAAAGTAAGCCAAGAAGCAATAGCGTAGCAGTAGAGACATGGGCTGAAGAGCAGGCAGTCATGGTTCGAACCCCCCCAACATCAATTTTTATTTTTAGTGAAATAAGCACGAAACAAGTCCCTGACATATATGTACACATATAAAATTATATTTTATGTAAAATGTAATGAAATGGGCCATTTATTTTGAAGAAATGTGAGATAAAAGAATAAAAAATGTCAGATGTGCCTACAGCTGAGCTACAGTTTAACAAGTTGAGTGCATCTGCCCGTAGGTGAGCAGTGGTTTAACAGGTGTAAAATGAGTACCCGTAGGTGAGCAGTGGTTTAACATGCTGAAACTGTGTGCCAGTAGCTGAGCTGAGCGTAATATGCGTGCTGACAGCCAAATGACGCGCAAACAACGTAACCCATTTGCGCAGAGCTGCGCACCGTGCCAACAAGCTAACTGACGGGCAACGTTGAGCAAGCTGTAACAAAACTGCCTTTACACAGACACACCTCTTAGCCTGTGGAGACAGTCATAAAATTTAAAAAGCAGTGGCCAGGTTCGAACCCAGGCTACCATGCACCATAGTCAAGGTACTGAACCACTAAGCCATGACAGTCGCACTTAGAAATGCAGTAATAGCAAATATATAGGAATGAATAGAAAGAGGAGCATGACAAAGCAGGTTTTGTGAAGCTGATACAATTCCAAAATGGCCAATTTCAGATAAGTGCGGGAAAAACGGCATATATAAGCCCCATAGGTGGGAATACACAGCATAACCGATTGTAGAACCAACTTGCAGTCAGAATTTCAGGTGTAGGTGAGGGTAGTTGCTTTCGAGCACAGAGGTGGGTCGTTGAGGAGTCCAAATATATGGTTTGGCTCCTTATCCACAATCATGAGGCCCAACTCATGCAGGGCCAGGTCCTGTGGGGAGCATATAGGGCTAAGCCGTGGGACCGGTTGGCTCTTGATCTCACCAGTGCCACAGGGATACCAAGGACTGGTGAGCAGTTCCGTCATCACCATGCGAACCTGAAGAGACAAAAGCAGGACCAACTAAACCGTTGGATCCAGGAGGCCCGGCAAATGCCCAATGCCCCACTACTGAGTAAGTTACATCTAATTATTTATGTAAGAAATTAACCTAGCTGATATTATGGAGATGTGTATTCCAATATTACTTTATTTATATTACAGCTGCAGATGTCAGTTCTGCGAACTGTAGAGCCTATGGCGATAGGCTGGTGTGGTTGCACCACCAGACAGGTCAGTAATCCTCTCCCTGTAACTGTAAATAAATATAAAAGTATGACAGTTAGCAAAATAGTGCAGTGTAGTCACTAAGTAATAAAATGTGCAGGTAACAGTGTAAGATGGTTTGCAAGTATTGCTTGATTACAAAAGTGTGATGCAGTCTGTAATCCAAACAGAAAAATGAAAAAGTCTGAAATAAAGTCTGAAATAAAGATGTCCCACCTGTAATATAATAGTACATAACCTGCAGCAGGCTGAAAAGTACAGCTGCAGAAGCTGAGTAAAACACATGTGTGAAATATATCCCTGTTGAAATACAGAAACATGACAGAAGTGAGACTGTTGGAAAGGATTGTAATAACTACAGGTAAAACATGGCAATAAAGCCTAGAATTAAGTACAATCCTGAATTGTAAAAATAAAACAAGTGAGAGAGTGTGAGAAAGAGTTATGTATCCACCAATAAAGTAGTAATAACTCCTGAATAAAGTATACTAAAGTCAGTATAGAATGAAATGAATGTGACAAGCAGAACCAAACTGTAAAATGTGTTGAAAATGTTACCGGAGCTGGAATGTGTATCCCAAAATCTGGATATGTTGCTCTCAGTCTGCAATATGCAGATAGTATGGATATCTAAAATACCAAACATCCACAGTTGTCTATAGCTATATAAAGCAAATGTAGCAGGATGATGTAGCTGAACAGAGCCAGATATGAATGTGTATGAATAAAAATGAAAATGTATATTGATGTAGCAGTAACATTCCTATGACCAACTTGAAGTAGTTATCACATAGGAAACTGTAGGCAGAACTGTAATGTGTGTATATCTGCAGCTATTAGAAATGTACAGCATATGTATTGGTATTTGAAGTTGTTAATTAAATTTTCTTCACCCTACCCTATAACCACATATAATCCATTCCACGTGAAATTGGTATGTACAATCACAATTAACACCCCTGGACGTTTGTCCTGTTGGTTTATACATATTCGCATGTACGTTGATGCATTTGCCCTGTTCATACATACAAACCTGATGGCCTGTTGCCATCATTCAACCCTGCATGTTGTTGGACTGTGTATTGTTGTTCAAAATATGCATGTGTTATGCTTGCTGTTCAATGGTTTGAATATCTAGGTTAATGGGAATACTAATGCATGCTGTTACAACTAATTGTGAATGGTATTGTATGTTACTAACCCAAACTGTCATGACATAATGCAAAACATAGGACGACAGGGAAGGCGGGTTCCAGCGGACCCACCTCTCCCTCCTCAGCTGGCAAGTGCACCTGGCAGTAGTGCCCAGGCCAGACCCTCCTCTGGTGGCCCTGTGCCACCTGCGGGTGGAAGCGCTGCAGGGGATGGGGCTCGTCCCCCCTCTGCAAGTGTGGCCGGAGGAGAACATCCAATCACCCTCCGTAATGTCCAAAATGTGGTGAGTAGGGAGATCTGGGAAGCTGTTCTTGGGCCCCTACACCAGCTTGAGGCACAGGTGGCACAACTAACGGGCATGCCTGTTGCCTGGCCTACACAGCCCCCAGCACAGCCCCGTCCTGGGCCATGAAGGCACAGTGGCAACTGCCCATGGGTGGGGATATCAGTTCCACTGTTGCCATCTGTGGGCTCATGGGCTCTAGATATCCAAACATCCATCCCCGTCAATTGTGTAACCCCCCCCCACATGTGTCATACACTGCCCCTGTATGCGTCTTGTTTGTCTTGTCTGTTAACCTACACAACCTACCTCCCAAGCTATACTGACTTCCCATACCTGACATACCACTCTCACCCGAAAAAAAAAATAAAAAAAAAGGGCACTCTGTATCCACAAAAAAATTATGCCCCATACATAGCTGCCCATTTCCCACACATGTCTGCTGGACATGGAAACTGTCAATTACAATTGGCTGTACAACAAGTATTATTGTTGTCCTTACACCTCTCTCAGGGGTGGAAGGTTTCAAATGTCACACCAAATTACAAACATATGCACAGCTGTTGCTGATGAAAAAATGGGCAGCTATGGGCCTTACCTACATCCCTCCTGCAAAACCAAGGCTTGTTTCCCTACTGTCTTACCCTCTTTGTGACCCCTTTTTCACCACTTTCTTGTCTCCCCATTTTCATTTCTTTCAAAGAAAATAGCGTGGGTGTGTGCAAGAGTAAGCACTTTTAAGCGGTTGTAAGCGGGTGTGCGCGGAGCTGAATGCCAGTGCGCATGCGTGAGCTCTGCGCAAACCAGCGCTAACCCGGTTACAACTGCTTAAAAGTGCCTTAGTCACTCTGAATGACAAGTCCTGTAGTCTGCTCAAAAGCAAAATAAAATCTCACTGTCAGTCCTGAACCCAGGACCTTGGAAACAGTAGTCTGCATATCTTACCACTAAGCCATGACTGTTATATAAGAACATTGTGCTACAATAAATATATCATGTAATAGTAGGAATGAATGTAAAGGGAATATAGGATGTGTAGTACACAAAGCATGTCATGTATATTTACTGTCAAATGTAGTGGATTTCTAGAATAGTAGTGTGCGAACAGAAACAGCCATGCTAGTTGGTAGCTAGTAGGTAATAATGTCACTGTAGCACCTTGCAAGCCACACACATACTCACAGCAGGATAATCACTGCCCATACCCCACAACCTCTTACAGGAACACATCCGGAATAAGTAATAAAAAATGTGTAGCAAAGGGCCAAAAACAGGGACACATTCCAAATAATGCTACAACAAACTTAGACAGTTCAGAAAGTAACAGGTTCTGCATTTTGTTGGATGTTTGGAAGGGTATGAAGTCTGAAACTGAAATGTTTGTCACTATAGTCTGACTTGAGCCCAGAGTGATTTGCCAGAAAAAGCTGTTTATGAGATATTGACCAAAATATGAGGCAAAAATGTGGACAACCTGCAAATATCTGTACACTTGAGAGGTCTGACACTGCAATATTTGAATAGTTAAGAGCCTAGACATAGCAACAGTGACTGAGTTACAGGGATGCCCCACAGACTCCCTGTGATATGTACAAACAGTAGACAGAAAGGTGTTACAACACATGCAATGGTAACTATGAAGTACTGAAAGTATGCACCACTTGCATGGCAGAAATAGTGCAGTAATACATATGCTCATGCTATCCCACAGTCACAACTGCAGAATACCAGACAATTTAATGGGTGTACCCCACTGATATGTACCATTCCATGAGGCAGATAAAAGATGCACCTGAGAGTCTCTGGGGCCTGCTCAGCAGCATACTCAAATACCCTAATAGATGTCAAAGCCCACACCATGGCCAGACCACACTGCATGCAGTAACACCCTAGCAGATATAGCAAGCATTCCAAGGTGTGAATGTACATGGAAATTAGGAAAACCACAGCAACACACTACAGTCAAGACACCTAGCAGGCATACAAGTAGTTAATGTAAAGGGCAAATATTGAAGCCATAGCAACAAAGTGCAAGAGCCACTGCTATATACCAGTTACACCACATGTCCCACAGGAAAGCACACACACCCACATTAACAGTAGTAGTAGTCTTAGGTGTCAGTGTACATACACACTTAGTACAGGAAACTGGAGAAATGAATGGAGAAATGTTAATCTACAACACAGCCAGAAATATGAGGGGGATACTAACCTTTACACTCACAGAACAGTGTCCACAGCATACCAGCATGGTCCCTGCCCTTAAACTCTGAAAGGGCTACGCCTATCTCACATACCGTTTTATAGCACTGTCCTGGAATTACAGTGAGAACTGCAATCAGTACACAACTGGCTGCATGCAATTAGCAAATGCTGGCTAACAACTGGTGCAGAGGCCATCACATGGACATATGCAGATACCTACAAAAGCATGCTGTACTCCCAGTCCACACATGCAATACTTTCATTGCACCCTGTGGAGGTAGGGAGAGACAGAGAGAGAGAGAGAGAGAGAGAGAGAGAGAAAAACATACACAAACAAAACCAGTCAGTGACAACCACTGGAAAGCTGACAACTGGTAACTGGAGCAGCAGGACACCAACCAGACAGCAACACAAGCAGCTGTGACAAACACAGGTAATGTAAAGTAATACTTTAAAAGTCTACATACTGTGAACCCTCCATATGTGTCATTGGTCTGTATCCATATGTATCTGAAGATGTGCATAGGGCAGGGGACATAAAGCAACTATCAGTGAAGGCTGTACATACATATGTATGTGAGGGCATCTATGTGCACATATCAATGTAGGTTGAATGTAGGTTGTACTGCAATGTACAAAGTAGTATTCACAGTTATGTATGTTTAGCAGTATGTTAGTGTGTGTATACAGTTTTGTAAACAAACATGTTGATACACCTATCTATCATATGGATACGTATATATGTCAGTATATATATATATATAATATGCATATATGTATACATACATAGAGAGGGATGTAGGAATACATAGACAGATGTAGATAGACAGAATATGTACAAACATATATATGTAATACACACATACAGATATAGATATATGTAGATACATATACATAGACAGACATATCTGACTATCTACAGATATGATTGTATATGACGATCTCACTCTGTCACACCCCCCTCTCCATATCTATAGCAATATATGTACATCGATATTTATATGTGTATATGTATACAGACATATATATATATATATATATATATATATATATATATATATATATATATATATATATATATATATATAGATATATACATAGAGAGAGAGAGAGAGATATGTATATATATTCTGAGTGAGGCACATGTGTACAGATGTATTGCAACAGGTGCCTGGTGACAAAGGCATGGAGTGAACACCAGTGTCAAAACTGGAGTACCATACCCCATTTCAAATCACCTACACCAGTAACCACCAGATATGTGATTGGCTGCCCACCACTGCATGTGTCAGGAGTGAACAGGGTCATAAATGTGTACAATAGTACCCCCAATGATATTCACAGTTGCACACTATTCCTGGAATACCTGCACATGGTAAGTATCAGCAGACATGGTGTGTCAGCTATGGACATGTAGGTCAGTGTACCCCTCCACACCACACAATGGCTGCCATGGTATGTACCTCACATGACAGCTACAGATATGGAGAAGGACACAGTGACATGTACAACACTGGCACAATGCACTCAAACACATTACCAATGCACAGTGACTGACAACACCACAGAGTACACACATACTACCCACATAGAGGTTACCACTCCTGGATTTACATACTTAAGTCACACCCATGACAGATGTCCAACAACCATAGTAACACCTCACACCATCCACAACCTAATTGACTGCTGTGTGTCATCCGTGACACTGCAGTAGAGAGCACATGGCAGAGGTACAGGTTCCTACCCACAGATAAGACATACCCTGCAATAAACCACACAGCATTAAGAAGCAAGACTCCCCATGAGTACATGTCACACATACCCCTGCTGAATGTTAGTCAGATAGGTAATATGCCATATGAGTCAGCCTGTGTAACTGTTTGACAGAAGCAGGTACCATCACATCACATGTGTCACAATGGTCAAGGTAGCAGAACAGTATGCTGCTGTAGTCCCAGGGGCAATAGCATATTGTATTGTATTGTATTGTAATGTGTTGTATTGTGTTGTATTGTATTGGTATGTAGAGGTGCCTCCTTCGTGGAGTGGAACCACTGCTGCTGTACGCCAGTGTACAGGTACATATCCTGTAGTCAGGCTAGTGTTACATAGCACTTCTATATGTGTGTTTAGCTCCTCTTGGAGTTCATGTAGCAAGCAACCGGGGATACCATCAGGTCCCATTCATGTTGTGTTTTCTGCTTTTCTGAGGGCGGCTCTCACCTGGACATCTGTGATGACAGGGAGGTTACAGTCAGCTGGGATAAGTATGTCTTAGTTTGGTGGAGAGGGAGGGGGGAAACTTGCACTGAAGTTGTCTGCCACAATGTTGCCAATATCTGTGGGTTCAGTGAATTATTTGTTGTTGTGTACTAACTATGAGCATATTGGAGGGTTTCTGACCAGGTTGCTAACATAACTGAAGAAGGCCTTGTGGTTATCTGTAGTGTCCCTGTTTATTTCCCTCTCAAAGTTGCCCATGGATGTTTGTATGAGAGAAAATAGCTCCTTAATAGTGCTGATCAAACATGCCTTCCCTTTATGGAATTATGCTCTGTCTTGCAGTAGCTTCCATCTTTTGTTATACAAGCTGTCTATGGCTGGGGTCCACCAGACAGGATGCTTTCCCTTTGTGGAGAGTGTCTTGGTCTTATATGGGATTGCATGATCCATGCATTCTCGGAGATATCCGTAGAAATCATTTCTGAAGGGGTCAGCATTGTGGGTTGTGTCTTCCACTGGTCCAGTGGTCTTAAAGGATATCATGTCAGTTTTACGAAGTGTAAAGTTTGCATTTGAAATGTTATTCACTGTAGTCGTCTGTGCTGGTGGTGGAGGTGGGATATGTATATACAGGGCAATTAGTTTGTGGTCAGCTCACAGTAGTTGATGATCTACCCCATACAGTACCTCGATACAAACCCCCAGAGCGAGTAGGTGCTTTGGACCTGAATCAGTGTTCTGACTGCTGGGGTTTGGTAGTATGTCATATGGAGTGTGCCAGGTACTGTTGCACAGTTGTTGGCTGAGCACTGATACCTGGCCATTTACATGTCTATCCACCAATAGACAGACAGATGCTATATATGTGAGATATGTTGTATCACAACAGTCGAGTAGCATGTGTAGTATGTGTGCCAAATTCTGCTGACATATTTTGCTGATATCATGTTATTTCCTTTTTCAGGACCATGGCTCACCAGCACAATCCAGCGTACTCTGCAGCTGAGGATGAGGAGATACACCAGAGCCTGGTGTGGGATTATGCAATACTCTTTTCCCACACCAGCCAGAATCAGCAGGAGAGGGCTGCACTGTGGCAAGACCTGGTCCGTCGGGTAAATGACATAGGCACGCATAATAGGACATATGAGCAGGTACAACATCACTGCAGTGATTTAATCAGAAATGTCCGTCAGCGTGCGTCGGATATCCACAGGCAACAGGTTGCCACAGGTGGTGGGGTGGCTACACATCCCCCACTCACCAGACTGGAGGGACTACTCATAAGTGTTGTGGCTCCAGCCCGCCAACAACAACAACAGCAGTAGACCTGCATTATGATGGAGGCTGGAGCCACACAGCAGGAAGACTACGAGCGTGCAGGTAATATGCCATATGTATAGTTGACTGTTGTGTACACTGGTAGTTAATGCATGTGTGAGGTGTGTCCTTGGTTTGTAGCTGTCATCATAGTATTTAATGTGCAAGTGTGATATTCTCAATATCAGCAGCTGACCTGTGAAAGGCGACTGTTGTACTACTGACCTGTATCATACTCAGTAACAATGGCACAGTTGTGCCACTGACATTAATTTCTTCACTTCTGCAGGTCCCTCCGGTGTAACAGCAATGCAGCCTATCCATGCTGGTGAGTGTGTATTAACAATACCTTTAATAGTCTTGATAGTAATAGTAATATTAGGTTCACTGAGTGGTGCTCTGTGTATGCATGCAGGTGTGTCTGTGTCTGTGTGTTGATATCTCGCATACTGAGTAGTGTGCAAGTGTGCAACTGTGTGCATGTGTGCAACTGTGTGCATGTGTGCATGTGTGCACCTGTGCACGTGTGCATGTGTGCACCTGTGCATGTGTGCATCACTGGTAACATTGTGTAGACATTGTAAACTGTGTTTCCTGTTTCCCTCCCACAGGTTCTGGTGCTGCTCTGGTGTCATGCAGCATGGAACCTGAATCAGGTGCCACGGGTACTGAAAATGATGACATCTGTGTAATGGCACAGGAAGGTATGCCAGGGTCCGTCATTGGCCAGTCAATTGACAGTACACAGCTGTCAACCCCATCAGTGCGCACAGTTATCCTGCCAATACACCCTTTGTCACCAATGTCCCTAGGTGATGGACAGGATACAGTGGGCATTGACCAGGGTAATGTGGTATCTGTGGCACATGCTTCCCCACACAGCAGCCATGGGCATGGCCCGGAGATGGTACCACACAGACAGATGTCCAGGGTTCTCGTGGGAGCATCCGTGGGTGTACAGCCCCTGTCAGATGTGCCCACAGAGATCTTACAACCTCAGCTATGTTTCAGGCTGTCATGCAGGCACAGTCACGTATGGAACGGTACACCAGACAGGCTCTGAGGGAGCTGACAGCATGTTGCACAGCCATGACTGACAGTATGCGTGACATTGCGGCTGCCATCCGTAATTTCACCGATGTCATAGACAGACGTTGTGGGGACATATTTGATCGGTTCCACAACTACATGTCCATGAGCCAGGGTGATGGTGGACGGTTGAGACGTCGACGTGGGTGTATGCCAGCAACAGCAGCAGCTGGCAGTCGTCGCGGACGACAACAGGGCCGCAGCCGCCCCCATAGTGCCAGCAGCAGCCCCAGCAATGCTGGGTCTGTGCTGTCATCAGACCGCCCCAGGAGACCACGTGCACATGGCTCTGGACAGGCCCGACAGGGATCTGTGTCCAGTCAATGAACACCTGCTTCTGATGAAAGTACCCAGTCTGGATTGGTACCGGATACGGTCCATAGCACCCCTGCAAGGCACAGGTACCATGCCCGTGGCCAGAGACACTGATCTGTATGACCTGGCAGGTACAGTCTGTGGCTGTCCACAAACACCAGTATATGGCAGCCATGAGGTGGAACTGTGTGCATCCATACACACATGCAAATTGACAACACCTAGGGCTACAGCATACATGCACATACTGCATCAACATTGCCCCACCTTGTACTGCTGTCCCTCACCAACACACATACACATACATGTCAATTGGTGGTATCAGTGGCAGACTCAGGCATACCAAGTTCACACCCTGTGCATATGATGAAACTGTGCCACCTCCTGCATTCTGTAACATCAGTGCAGGTACAGGTTAACATGTTGCTGATGCACAGGGTGACTACATAGACGTGTAGTAATAGTATCATGTTGTTAACAGTACTGTGTGCTGATATAATTGCGGGTATATCCCAGCATGCCTGATGCAGTAAGGGTATGATTGTCTTGTACTGTTGTCCACACCCATGGTAAGTACCATAGTGTATCATCTGCACATGTTGGAATACTGGCGGTAAGGATGTCAACAGAAGGCTACATACATAGGTAGCACAGGGGATAAGGTAATGAAAGTATTGATACGAAATGATGGACATGTAAACTGCAAGTGGCATGTTGCCCACACTGGACTCTGCAATGCGGATGTTTGAGGATGTTTACATGTGTGCAGTACTACACGACTGGTACAGGACACACAGGAGCACCCTAGCACTGCAAGCTCACATCTCATACCATGCTAGACAGCCCCAACACACAAAACTAACTTCCACAGGAGGGAGAGTCCCCATAAATGTCAGGGATACTGTGGTGGCAGGACATGTAGCATACATCCTAGTAAGTATGGAACCACTGAGTGAAGGCTCAGTGTCTGTTATTGACATGTGTATTACTGCAGGTATGAGCACCTGGGTTTCCATCCAGTTATTGTACATCCTGACGGTACATGGTCTGTACACTTGTGTGCACTGAGACTGGACCCTAGACATCTGACCTGTGTGTTTCCATGTACATGTGTATAGTGCCTGCATATTTGCACTGTTACCTACTGGAAGTGGTACAGCTTGCTTGTTGTACAATGGACTACATGCAGCCCTGCTTACTGTAGCTTTGTTTGCATGCATGTTTGCTTGCAGTTACCCTGGAACACTGATCCCACCTGCAATGTAGAGTTACAGAGCTTCTGTGGACTCCTAGTGACATCTGCATAGCTTACTATATGTATGTCCATGTCTCACTTGACAGAACGTCACTGTTTATCCTGTTCACATGTACGTTGCCTGTGACACATTGCATATGACTTACCTGGCATTTGTCCACGTGAGCAGTCATATATGCCAGTGCTAACTAATCACAGGCACTACACCCTCACATACTCACCTTCTGTACCTTGTTCCCCATTGGCCCTATGTGCTGTTAATCAGCATGGCAATCACAATACTATGGTAGCATGTGCAAAGGTCACTTGTCAGTCACCTCTATGGTACAGTTGTGGAATATGTGGGTCATGTGGCAATGTCACAGCTGCCACATGTATACAGTCAACCCTCTCCCCTACACATGGACGTACAACACATGTATGAGATGCAACCACATAGCCAAACTGGGGACTAAGCACTCTGAACCCAGTACTGGCATAACCTGTTAGGTGGCATGAAATACTACAGTGACTACAATACCAGTCTGATGTAGACCTACACTGACAGCAATCGAAACATGTGAACACACTGGGCCATTTGTGGAGCCTCAGAATAGCATCCTGCCTGAGCAGCAGACACCTCTGCAGCTGGCACACAGGCATACGTTAAGCCAGAACACAGCACATGCAACACATAGCACACAAATCCTGTGTGCCAAACAGTCACAGCCTGTATGGCTAGACAACACACCTGCTACAGTTGTTTTAGGTACCTTTACTGTCTGGTACAGTGAGGTCCCGCTCAACAGGCTGGACAAGGTGAAGGTCACAGTGATATGCCCGTGGGGCACTATGGCCAACCACATAACACAAGCATACAGCTCAGTCAGATGCATGGACACATATGACTCAGTCATTGTCCATGCCACTATGACTGACCTGTGATGTACCTCCCTGGACTACATGATAGGGAACATGGAAAGTCTCTCTGAGCATGTGGCACAGGCTGGTATGACCCTGACCTTGGTTGGCATCATACCCTCACCAGGAATGCTGATGTATTACTGAATGCTGATGAATTACTGTAGCTACAACACCCTAGCTGAAAGGTTCCTAGCATGTAGTCACTGCATTGCTATGGAACAACTTGTTACCACTCCCACAACAGGTGAAAACATGCAGCACCTGTTCATCAACAACATGTAGACGATATGCCCCAGACCAGATGTGTATCCCTCGCTGCTAGGATGATACCATATACATCTCACACTGTATATACACATACCACATGCAGCACCCGCACAGAAGACCACAGTCATAATGTTATTCAGTGCAAATACCATGTATTCACATGTGGCAGGCGTCAGACATGGGAACTATTGAAGGTCACAGGTACATATGTGTATTTGGCACACACATACATCATCCGTGTCCATTGCCATTACTGGTTTAATCGATGTTATTGTGAACAACAACCCACACACATGGGCATTCTGTGTGACAAAAACACACGTGGCATGTGTGGAATTCAAAGCCATAACTAACTGTGCTATGACAGTAGTGAGAGACGCACTAGCAGAGCATGCTATTTGCATTACTGGGAGATTTGCCCTCTTCCACTGTACTGTACTGTGTAGAGATTGGAATATGCAGCAGCTGGTGTGTTGTACTAGTTGGCAAAAGGGTCAGTTCTCTCACACATGTAATTGCACACACCCTACTTCCACCACCCCACACACACTTGCCATTTGCAGGATTCAACCCCCTGCCTAACTATGTTATGAAACACAAGACGGATGCATTAGCAGAGCACACTATTCGCATTACTGGGAGGTTTCCCTTCTCCTGCTGTACTTATAGGGTGCTGACATCATCAGTGTTTAGAAAGGGGAATGTGCATCCTGTAGTGTGTTCTCCTAGTTGCCAAAAGGGACATTTCCTTCACACAGAATTGCACACACACTAACCCCCCTCACCCAAACACACACACTTGCCATTTGCAGGATTCAAACCCCTACCTATATTATGACACTCAAGATGGACGCATTAGCAGAGCGTACTATTCACATTACTGGTAGGTTTCCCTTCTCCTGCTGTACTTATAGGGTGCTGACATCATCAGTGTTTAGAAAGGGGAATGTGCATCCTGTAGTGTGTTCTCCTAGTTGCCAAAAGGGATATTTGTTTCATACAGAATTGCACACACAATAACCCCCCTCCACACACACTGAGCATTTGCAGGATTCAAACCCCTACCTAAGTATGTTATGACACTCAAGATGGACGCATTAGCAGAGCGCTATTCGCATTACTGGGAGGTTTCCCTTCTCCGGCTGTACTTATAGGGTGCTGACATCATCAGTGTTTAGAAAGGGGAATGTGCATCCTGTAGTGTGTTTTCCCAGTTACCAAAAGGGACATTTCCCTCACACAAACCAACCCCACTCACCCACACACAAAGTGCGCATTTGCAGGATTCAAACCCCTACCTAACTATAGTATGACACTTGAGGGAGACGCATTAGCAGAGCGCACTATCCGAATTACTGGGCACCTGTTCTGCACCTGCAGTATTTATAGGGTGCTGACATCATTATTTCTAGAGAGGTATGTACATCTAGTACTACCTGTCAGGTGGGGGATAGCATATATATGCATTTGCAGCCACCTACTTCAGGGTCAGATATGCCCATCGCACTGGCAGGTTATGTTCTATACCATGCTTCGTGACCACAGGACCTGTAACACACAACACAACCAGTTCGGACCACCCCTCCCACATCCAGGACACACACTTTGCTTCCCTGGGAACAGTGCCAAGATATGCAGGTGTTCACATACACCATTCCAGTTGTTAATGTCAGGTAGAGGTATATTGTGTGTGGGTACTACTCAGGCCTCTACAACATTACCCTACAGCCACTACAATTTGTGAGTCCATGTGCTATGGCAGAACCACTCACCACAGCCACAAGGGGGAATACATATTGCACCTGACCATCTGCAACATGGGTACTCACTGTTCCACACCAGAGGTAGACCACCATTGTTGATATCTGACCATACCCACCTTACCCTGGACATCCATATCCCATCCCCACCCCCAGGCAAGGTTGTCACTGCAAACAAAGTGTATTTATAAAAAGCAGACTTTACACTTGTGAAGACTGGGGTGGAAGACTTCACAGGACCCAATGCTGGGGGAGTATACAGGCCACTCTGCATAATCCTTGACAATTGCATTCTATGAGCATGTGGAAGGTTTGCATTGATCATGCTATCCCAAATATACCCATGACTCCTCCACAACAGGACACCTGTCAGGTGTACACCAGCCATATATGAGCAGTCCAACAGACAGAGTGAGCTAATACATTGCAGAGCAGTAGCCCACAGAGGGAGGACATCTCTGAACAATACTGGCATGACCCTTCAATCCCTCATAATCATCACAACAAAGTGTTGACAGTGAAATTGTCCAGACAGTGCAGATAAGGCTCCCCTCAGTCTGTTATTGATGCCCACTTACTGTTAGAGGTCCTCACCAACCCTCTTCCAGCACACACCAACAACATGGATGTGGCTTAGCAAATTCAACCTCTGAGATCTCCACTGTGTCCCTGCTTGACAGAGGCACAGCACACTAGCCTCATACGGTGCCTTATGTGACCTACTTTACAGTGGTGCAGTAGCCTACTGTACTGGGGAGGCAGACGCCAAGCACACTCTGGCTAAGCTGTCATTCCCTAGGGCAAACAGCCTAGTGTTGACCTCTACACCCATATGTTTAATTGTCAGATGCACAATATTTGTTGCTGATAGACTGTTTGCAGGTCTTTATTGCCATATCATTCCGTTTCTATGAACAACTTGTGTATCTGTGGAAGATGTTTGAATATGAGAGGGATCCACTATATCACTTATGTCTCTGTAGTCATTTAACTGTGTGCACTGGGCAGATTGCTGTAATGTGGTTGGTTCCTGGAATAACACGTACAAATACCAGATATGTGTGGCCAACTGCTAAACTGAGATTTGGCCTAAGTGTGTGAGCATGCCCAGTTCAGGCTTTCCATGGCATGTTGTCTGACATATGTCTCATTTATCAAAGTGTGTGAGCATGCCTAGTGTGAGCTTTCCATATGTTGAACTCTGCAGCCCACCACATTTGTGGATGAGTGTGAACTTCAACAATATCCCACGTTTATGGTTGTGTGCTGTGTGTCATGTTGTGTAGTTACTGTCCAACTGCTTTGTGTCTGAACACAATAGGGATTATACTGTGCCTGCAGAGTTTGCATGGGATAATTTGCATACAGTTGTCAACATCCTTTCATACTGACCTAACACTGTAGTACCATATAGTGTACTGGTTCAGTACTTTCACTGTGGTGGACAGTATCCTGGGCTTTAGTCCTATCACTGCTTTATATTTTCATAGTGAGCACAACAGCCTAGTTATGGGCCAGTTGTACACATCTGACCATGTTGCATTATGTTCAGATATAAACTACTTAAACCAGGCTTGTCCAACATTGGTAGTGTATTCCACAACATAGGCGTACATTGGCAAACACTAGCGATGTGCCCTAGGCCATTTCTAATGCTAGTCGGAGAGTGTGTTTGTCCTTCGACACACAATGTAAGTGGAGTTTGCCATGACATATGTCATGGTTAGTATACTGTACCTCCATCTACCTGTGATATAACAGTGATACCCAGGGTAAACCTACCATCTCCCATCCACTCATCAAGATTCCTCTTGAGGAGAGTTGATGAGTGACTCTCTGGCTAACCTGTACTGGGAGTTTACTCAAAAGTGGGGGTGGCTTCTGTGTTATGGATCATTCAGTACAGCTTGTCCTATGTATGTCAGTGCTGGGGTTCAGGTCTCTCATGTGCATAGCTCACTGCCATTCAGATTGTACAAAGTGCAGCATGTTCATTGATTCCAGCTTGGACATGACTTTATACATCAGACACAGCTTGCCTATGGGTGGGCAGTATGGCAGTGTGTGGAGCTGCAGTTGTTTAATCAGGCAACACATGGCATCTGTTCAAGCTCTTTGATACTCCTGGTGAGGTACTTTTGGGGACTTTACAGTTGATGGAGGTGTCTGCTGGGGCTATTGTAGTCAATTGTAACACTGATGAAGGATGACTGCAGAGCCACAATGACCTCCCCTTATCTAGATCTGACAACCTTCATGATTAGGTGGGTATATGGTATGTTTCTGTAACCACTACAGCCACATGCTTGTCCAATGCAGGATATCTATCAACTTGTGTCCCCAGGTCTCTCATTACATGTTAAGTACTTAATGGGTTAACACCTATGTGGTATTTGGTGGGCACTTACTGTATATCCACAGGGGTTTGCTATACACTTTTCTGAAATTAGCTTGCTAACATGGCTATGGCACCAGTTGTCTGTTTCTATGTGGCCCTTTTGTGGGATGCTTGTGTCAGCTGGAGGGTCAGATATGGTGGCCAGTTTGTAGTCCTCTGCAAACATGTTCAGACACAGTCCTTCCATGTTGGCCTGTACCTATGGGACATATATACCAAATGAGGGAGGTCCCAGAACCAAGCCTTGTGGGATGCCAGTTATATTTGGTTTGTAGTTTGACATGGCTGCAGCATGTATGACCATGTCAGTTCTGTCCTTGGTCTGGTTTGCAACCCCTCTACTGACATAGGGGTTTATATTTAAGCTGGTGAGCTTATCTATAATGAACATGTGGGGTATTGTATGGAAGCCTTTGCAAGGTCCAGCTACGCTATGTGGACCACATTGCCCTCATCAATGACCTTAATGACTGTTTGAAATGAGTCAAACATGTATAAGGGGCAGGATCTGCACTTAAGAAAGCCACACTGGGTAGAGTCCAGTGTCAGTAAGTCCCCAATATCTTTATGTCTGCGGTACATGCTGATCCTTTCCACAGCTGTGCAGACCAAGCTTGTCAGGATTCTGGGGTGGTAGTTTGCAGTATCCATTCAGGCAACACCTTTGTTAAGAAGGACCACTGTTGTTGTACACTGCTCTTTGGGTACATATCCTGTGGTAAGGCTGACATTGAGCAGTAGTGTGATTTGGCATTCCATTCTTCTTGGAGTCCATGTTGGACTCAGCCCAGGACACCATCTCATACAATTGCTGCTGTGTGTTTTGCTTTGTAGATGCTGGCTGTTACCTCAGCATCTGCAATGTCAGGGGGCCAGCAGTCTACTGGGATAGATATTTTGCATTCTGGGGGGGGGGGGTTGTTTGCACTTCACCTGTCAGGTTGGATGTTGGCAATATGTGTGTGTGTTTGGTATGTTGTTTGTAATATTTGAGTGATTCAGAGCATATCTGTGAATTCCCAACAAGGTTCCTACCATCAGTTAAGAAAGCCTTGTGATTATCCTTAGTGTCCTGTACAATTTGTATCTTCATAGGTTCATACTAGGCTATCCACCCTAGGGCATTTATAAGCCTAGCCAGAGTGTGTGTGGCTTTCGCCACCCCTTGCTATGTGAATATTATGGCCATTTATGATTTACTTTACTGTGCCTCTGTCTGGACATGACACAGTGAAGACCCCCAGTGTACATCTACGATCATCCATCCACTTGGCAAGATTCCTGTTGAAGAGTGTCATTGAGGGGCTCTGCCTAACATGGAGTGGGATTCTGTTCCAGGGTGTAGGGAGCCTCTGGGTTATGTATCTGTCCCTCCAGCACATCCTATTTCATTATGTGTTGAGGTTGACATCTCTCACTCTCACAGCTCTGATGGCTTTGGGTTTTCTGGGGTGGAGCATGTCCATTACTCCTGTGTTGGACATGGCCTTGTACAACAGGCATACAACGCCTCTATGTAGGCAGTATGGGACTGCATTCAGCTGGGGTGTCTAAAGCCAGGCAGCATATGACATATATTTGAGACCCTTTATCCTCTTGGTGAGGTACCTTTGAGGTCTTTCTAACTGCTGCAGGTGTCAGGTAAGGTACATCCCAAATGAGGCATTGTACTAGATTATGGGTCTGATAAGAGAACAGTATAGGGGCACAATGACCTCTGTTGACGTAGATGTGAATCCTTTCATGATACGGTGTCCAATATAGACAGTCTTCCTAGCCACATTGGCAATGTGAATGTCACATAACAGGTTACTGTCCACTTGTGTCCCTAGGTCCCTGATTACTCCTTCCATACATAATGGTTTACCATCTATGTGGTAATTTGTGAGTACCTTCTTTGGTATTTGGTGAGACATTCATACTGTCCAGAGTCTTCAGGATGGCTGGGAGGTGTTCCTGTGTGTGAGAGTGTGGTCTGTAGCATGCTACAGACTGTACAGCAGTTTTGCCTACGGTTAGTTGCACATGGGTGGTCTCCAATGCTTCATGCATTGTCAGTTACCTGGACGTATGGGTGTCTGTGCTGAATATGGATACTCCCCCTCCTTTTATGTTTTGGTCCAGGTTTTGGGGCCATAACGCATGATATGAGGTATAACCTGGTAGTGCTGGTGTGCTGTCAGGAGGCTTGCTGCAGGTTTCTGTCACTGCATGGACATCAATGTTCTCCATACTGGGGAGGGCCTCGGGAGCATGCATATTGAGGTTTCCATGTCTGGCATTGGTCAGCATTACCCTTATGTTTCTTTCTACTTATGTTTTCTAGGGTGGTGGGTTAGTCTTTTCAGCTTTGCCTACGAAAGGCTCTATGGAGGTGGCATAAGCCTTATCCAATATCCAGACGCCCAGGGGTAACAGGTGCAAGCCATCCCTGGAACAGCAGCGTGGTCTTGTCAAGCATGACATCCCAAGCAGACAGACATTGGATCCCCTTGGAATGACACCAGTAATTGTGCCACTTGTTAAAGCTGATCATTCTGTGTTTGTACTGTGGCATCATTCTTGGTGAGGGTAGGATGCTGCTAATGGTCACTGTCATATCAGCCTGGACTACATAATCGGAGAGCTCATCTATGTCTCTTTTCATGTAGTCCGGGAAGGTACATCTCAGGTCATACACGCCAGCATGGACAACGACTGCATCATATTTCTACTTGCTTTGGGGTGACCTGCGTACTTGTGTTATGTGGCGTATTGTAGCAGCCTACAGGCAGCGTACTGTACCCTTTCCCTTGTTCAGTCTGGTGAGCAGGACAGCAGTGTGTCTGACTATGGAGTCACCTATTACAACTGTATCAGGCATGTTGTTTCTCCTTCTGGCCTGTGATTGTTTGGCGCACCAGCTTTGTGTACTATGTGTTGCATGTGCTATGTTTGAAGGTTGTGGTTGCTTGGGTGTCTGCTTTGGAGGCCTCTGTTGGTGTGGTGTGTTTGTAATTAGGGCCACCGGGAATGTTTTTCTGTGTTTATGTCTTTGGTTTGCAGTTGTGATAGGTCAATGTGGGACTGGGTTTGGGTGTGTGTGGTTACCTTCTCCTCCTGACTAGTTTTGTTAGTACTGAGTCGAGGGAGCTCAGCCTCCAGTTTGGATAAATGGTTGCATCTCTCACATATATTTGTATTTCTTGGGGGGAGTTGAGGGTTGTCTGTGTACTTGGGGCAGGTGTAACATTGCCTCAAGATTCACAGATTCAACTTGTTGTAGCTGTCCTTAGTGGATTGTATGTGTGGACATATTTTATTGCCATACTACTGATCAGTGATTACTTCCTTTTTTATGTTTGCTCTATCATGTAGTAGTTTCCTCATTCTCTTGCATGGTTTGGTAATGGCTGGAGTCCACCATGCCAGATGCCTGAGTGTATGTCATTGTGTCTTGTTTTTATTTGGGATTGCATAATCCAAGCATTCCTGGCAGTGTTCATGGAATGCCTGTATAACAGGTTCTGAGGTTTGGCCCATATTTTGCACCTGCAGAGGGCTTTTAATGGATTCCACATCAGTTTGGAGGAGTGCAACTTTTGCTTTACACATGTTTTTCACTGTGGTTTTCTGGCCAGGGACTGTGGTCAGGATGTGTATATCCAGTGTGATTACTCTATGGTCTGGTCTTACCAGTGAGGGATACACTTCTCATCTTTCCATCCAGGACCCATGTTGCTGATTATCACATCCAGTATGCTTACCCCTCTTGTGGGAGTGGTACGTTGTTCCTGGGCATTTTGGTTTATGGATTCTAGGAACTTTTGTCCTACAGTGTTGGAGCTAGTATAATGCTCCCAGTCTATGTCTGGGTATTTTCAGTCACCCAATATAATGTGGTTTGGAGGGCTTGATATATTCATGTATTCCAACATAGGCCAGGTGCAGTTCCTGGTGTTAGGACGGTAGTATGTAGCAGGCTATAAACTGGGAGGCAGTTTTAGCCACTGTTACTTGACCATGGCTAGTCCATGCTGCTTCTTGTTGTGGTACCAACATGGGGTGTGGTTATCCTTGACAATTATTGCTAGTCACCCTCCTTTTGTAGCTTGTTCCATGTTTTGAGGCTGTACAGCACAGTATGAGGTGTAACCTGGTAGTGTTAGGGTGCTGTTGTGAGCCTTGACCCAGTTTTCTGTTACAGGACAGATATCAACATTCTCCATACTGGGGGAGTTTAGACTGCATGCATCTTGCTGTTTAGACTTCTGGCATTGGGTAGCATTACATCTAGGTTCTTATCCCTTGTGATACCTATGGAGGTGGGTTTGTGTTTTGAGCCTTACCTATTCAGGGCATGCTGTGAGTAACAACAGCCTTTGCCAGTATCCATAAGGCCTGGACTGATAGGTGCATGCCACCCCTAGCAGGTGGAGCATCATGTCATGCTCAGCATGTCATCCCAGGCTGGCACACATTGGATCCCCTTTGACTAACTGCAATACTTCAGCCAATTATTGCAATTGATCATCTCATCGTCATATTGTGGCATCATACTTGGTGCGGGTAGGATGTTAGTCAGGGTCATCAAGTGTGCATATACTACATGGTGTTACATTGCTTAACACATGGCATTCATGCCTCAGGTGGTGCTGCAGGGCTGCCTCTGTCAGATGCACATACTATACTCCCTGTACATGTTTGAGAGTAGGTTATGTCATTTTAGGCATCCCTGTTATTACATGAGTGAGTCAGAGAGGGGTATCATTCCCAGGGTTCCTACTGAGCCAGTGTATGTGCTATGCATTGCCTCTTTGCCAAGGCCAGGACATACTGGGCACGCCACCTTCTGCCTACTGGGGCAGGCTGAGGTTGTTCCTCCTCCGAGTCACGCACTGCCTGTAATGGCCTTGGCAATTGTGGGGGGCTGTTTGGCCTGGCCCTATGCTGGTCCTGCTGCAGCTGTTTTTGCAAGATCATACTATGTAGCATAGCACATACCATGACAATTTGGGTACATGTAGTTGGTGAGTACTGCAAGGCTCCACCAGATGTGTACAGACACTGGAACCGTGACTTGAGCAGCCCAAACACACGCTCTATTACATTACATGTTTGTGCGTGTGCCTCATTATGGCGTTCCTGTTCAGGTGTGTGTGCATTTCTGATGGGTGTCATCAGCCACAGCTCCAGTGCATAACCTGCATCCCCCACTAGGTGTCCATGTGGGATGTCCCCATTGGCAAATGTCTGGTACAGCTGCATCAAATGCCGGATATGGGAATCATGGTAGCTCCCAGGGCAGCCAGCACACACATTCATTATTATGCCCTGGGCATCACACACGACCTGGCAGTTGATGGAGGGGAAGCCCTTGCGGTTAATGTAGGCCCTACCCCACTCACTGGCTGGTGCTTTGATGTGTATGTGCGTGCAGTCTATTGCACCCACTACCTCAGGGTATTCTGCTATTTGCTGGAAGAGACGCATATTGCTGGCCAATACCTCACGGGCATTGCGGAAATATACATGATCACCGACATGTGCTGACATGGCATCCAGGAACTGGTGCAGTACCCTGGAGGCTGATGCCTGTGATATCCCCATCATATCACCAGTTGGTCTCTGGAAGGTACCTGTTGCTAGTATTCTTAAGCCAACACATACCTTGGTTTCCACTGGGATGGGTTCTGTTGGTTCTGTGTGTGAGGCGTCGCCTGCACAGCTTGACAATTTGCTGCAGGAGATCTCTGTCCACTCTAAAGCGCTCTACTATCTCCAGCTCATGTAACCCATGGTAGGTGACCCTGAGCCTATACACTCTTCTCTGTCTCCTCACTGTGGGTTGTCTGGCACCATTTTCATTGTCACCACCCTCAGCAAGTAGCCTATGTCTCCTTATGACAGCTATGGCAGCCCCTAGCATTTCTGCTCTGAGTTCAGCTTTTTCAGTTTTCACTTCTAATAGATACTCCTGTCTTGCAGTGTCTCTTGAGAGAAAGATCCTGCAGTGCTGTTTACAGGGTTTTAAGTGCTTGGCTGAGCTACTATTCTGCCTGTGTAATTGCCTGCTTCTAATTGTTTTCACCTGCTAGCTCCAGCAGTATTCCCTGCTAGCTTCCTACTAATTCTGTTGCTTCCTTTTTCCTTTTTGTTTCCTCAGGGGGGAACAACGCGCATACCAGCAGAAACACGCTCACAGTGGCTTACACGTGCGCACACATGCTTACACGGTTTAGAATCGTGTTATTTGGGTTAAAACACGTGCACACCAGCGCAAACAGTCTTACAAAGTCTGCCAACAGGCTCCCACATGCTCAGTCTGCCTTACACGCGTGCACACTGCCCTACTCGCGCCTCATGGCGCGCACACGTGTGCATGCATGCCCAGCAAGAAACTTTGATGTAAGCAATAGTGTACACCTTCCATTTCTTGACTTTCCCATGCTTATCTTGTGGCACTCCTCTTTCCATGATATGTGTCTGACATCTGTCATGTAACACTGACCTCAAATGAACTGCATTTTTTTCTGCCATTCCCCCTGTGATGTCACCTATCTCATACTCTATTCCTCCCCCTTATGTATCTCTTACACTACTCAGAATGTGCTCATTTGCTATGTGACAGTGGAATTCAGTATCCTAACACTCATTTACATCAGATTGCCTACTAATGCTTAGTTACATGTCTTAAACTCAGCTTCCCCCCTTAGCAACCACTAAACGGTGGCCATTTTGTTTTTGGTCTGCTGGTCCCTGCATTGTAAATCCATGTATTGCATAAAACCCACATTTGTGGGTTTATAACCTTCATTTTTATGTTTTATACAGCGCAGCCCGTTTGCGCGGGGCTGTGCTGCGTTTAAACATCAGCGATCGCTGAAAAAAAAAAAATTTATTTCTTACATTTGCATCGTGGTACCTTGCCAATGGCCACATATTTGGCCATTGGCATGCTGCCTGACACATATGCACCCTTTATTTGGAGCTGACAGGGCCCCATTGTGTTTTTTGCAGAAACATACTCAGTTGTCAACTGAGTACATTTCTGCAGCTAAAACGGCTCTTACACGGGCTGCTTCGGGCTTCCTGGATCGCTAATCTACCTCATTTGCATGCCTTTCGGCTGCAAGTAAGGTGATTAGCATATCCATGCCCACTCCATGTAAGAGACATTTTAGCTGGTCTCTTACACGGAATTTAGGGCTGTTCCTGGATCGCGAGGGCTGCATGGAGTCTTACACTACTCTTAGACTCTGTGCAAGCCTTCGTGAATCCTGCCCATGATATATATATATATATATATATATATATATATATATATATATATACACAGACATACACAAGATAAATATATATATACATATATATATATATATATATATATATACAGACATACACAAGATAAATATATATATATATATATATATATATATATATATATATATATATATATATATACAGACATACACAAGATAAATAAATAAATATATATATATATATATAATATATATATATATATATATATATATAATATATATATATATATATATATATATATATATATATATATAGATACAGACATACACAAGATAAATATATATATATAAGTATAAATTTAACAATCAGTATTCCAAAACCTGATAGTATTTTTAGAGAGAATATTAATACTGTGCAGTAAAATGTGTATATTTCAAATAATAAAAAGAGAGAGAATACTTTTGTATAAGGAAATGTAATAGAAGAAACCAAACAGAAGAAGGAAATTAGACAAAGACATGATGGAAAAAGGAAAGAGACTAGAAAAGTGATAGGAATGGCAAAAGAAGAGTATAAAAGGGAGTTTAGACACTTAAGGAAAGCTAGAGCAAACACAATCAAGAATGACAGCACTTTCTTTTAAATTGCAGTATTTATATGATATATATTTAAACTCTATCAGTTAGAATTGGTAGGAATAGATCAGACTAGTTTAAACACGATTTATCAAATTATTCTATCTTGGATTAGTACATCAATAGTTGCCCAGCGTCTCCAGGATTCTTCAACTTTTTGTTTAAAATGTATAAAACTAGGTTCTTGCCATTACTGTTAAAAAAAATTATGCAAGGGTAGAAAAAAAAAGTTGGTGGACATGGCTTAAAACAGTCCTAATTCCAAGGCACAAAATCTTCCATATCTGGCAATTTCAATTATTCTGTAAACTGGGCTACTAATATACAAATAGGCTGAATTCAAAGAATGGAACAGTCAGTGATTATACTGAATTATGAAACTTGTTTTATAACTGATGTCCCATTTCTGTGTCAACAGCTAAATACATGTAAAAGCTCACGTGTAAATAATAGACTATCACTGGCAATTATTTCTGCATACTTCAGTTTACAAAGAATTATGGAAGTATATGAAAACTTCAATGGGGTTATTATCTCAACATGATTTTTCAGTCACCAGGAAGGGTGAGGTGTAGAACCTCAGTAACATTAAAGGTGCTGCAGAGGTTAGAAGAATATGGTCTGATAACAGTAAAGCACAAAGTAACTGGCAAATCATAATTTGAATAATAAATATATATGTTTGATAAAATAAGAACTTGACATTTAACATATAATTGTAAATGCAACTTTATATTTTGTGCCATCTCATAGTTGTGTAACAGAATGACAAGTACTCTTTGTTTAAGTAAACAACTATGGGAAGTTCAGCCCATTCCGAAAACAGAACTGATCTTGCATAGCTAAATAAAGTGTATGTATGTATGTATATATATATATATACAAAATTGGGAACATATATAGGTTCATAGGTAGCTACTAGGCTATCTGCCTGAGGGCATTTATAAGCCTAGCCAGAGTGTGTCGGCTTTTGCCACCCCATTGATTAATTAAGTGATCCTCTGTCAAGTAGAGCCAAAGAAGTGATCCCAGGGGTGTATTTTCTGTTACCCATCCACTCGTCAAGGTTCCTCTTGAAGAGTGTTAGTGAGGTGGTCTGCCTGATGTAGGTTGGAATTCTGTTCCAAAGTATGGGGAGTCTCTGTGACAGGAATCTATCCCTCCAGCATGTTCTATTTATTGTTGTGGTGAGGTTTAGCTCACCAGAGCGCGTGGCTCGCAGTGACTTGGATTTCTTTAGATGGAGCATGTCCATCAATTCTGAGTTGAACATGGCTTTGTAATTCAGGCAGAGATCACCTCTGAGTAAGCGATAAGCCACTGAGTACAGTAGGAGTTTTTTCAGTCGGGTTGCATAGGACATATGTTTGAGGCCAGTAATCCTCTAGGTGAGGTACTTTTGTGGTCTTTCCAGCTATTGGAAGTATCTTATGAGGTACATCCCAAATGGGCATTGTACTCTATGATGGATCTAATGAGTGACAAGTAGAGGGGCACTATAACCTCTTTATTTCTAGATGCAAACCCTTTAGTAATTAGATAGGCCACATAGAAGGATTTCCTAACTACTTTGGCAATATGATTGTCAAAGGAGAGATTACTATCTACCTGGGTCCCCAGATCTCTTATTACCTCTTCTGTATTAAGGGGGCTGCCACCTATTTGGTAATTCGTGGGTGTTTTGTTTTTCCCAAATGGGATGACTATGCAGTTTTTGGCATTTAGCTTGAGGCCATGACTTTGACACTAGGTGTCTGTCTCAGTAAGGCCCTTTTGGAGGATGCCCGTGTCAGCCTGAGAGTCAATTATGGCTCCCAGTTTGCAGTCATTGACGAACTTGGTTAGCCATAGTCCTCCTGTGTTTATCTGTACTTCTGAGAAGTATATGCCGAACAGTAGGGGTCCCAGGACCGAGCCTTGTGGGACACCACTTGTGACTGGTTTAAAGTCGGACTTGGAGCCCGCTATTCTTACCGTGTGAGTTCTGTCTGTAAGCCAGTTGGCAACCCATCTCATGACGTAGGGGTTTATGTTCAGGCTGGTGAGTTTTTCTGTAATACCCGAGTGGGGAATGGTGTCAAAAGCCTTTGCGAGGTCATGGTATGCTGTGCAAACAGCCTTTCCCACTTCTATGGCCTTGGTGACTGTCTCGAAGAAGTCAACCAGGTTTAGTAGGCATGATCTGCCCTTAACAAAGCTGAACTGGGTCAGGTCAAGTGTTTGGAGGTTCCCAATGTCTTTGTTAATGAGTTCTATGATGATGTGCTCCATAGCCTTGCAGACCAGGCTAGTCAGGCTTATGGGGCGATAGTTACCATGGTCAGTTGTGGCCCCTCCTTTGTGGAGAGGAATAACCATTGCTGTGCACCATTCTATGGGCATGTAGCCTGTGGAGACGCTGATGCTGAACAGCATGTTTA
The DNA here is from genome assembly GCF_019279795.1 of Protopterus annectens. NCBI lineage: Eukaryota > Metazoa > Chordata > Ceratodontiformes > Protopteridae > Protopterus > Protopterus annectens. Next base: position 679,820,523 of record NC_056748.1, read on the forward strand.
GGTGGGGGGGGAGGGGTTAGTTTGTTCTGTAGTTCATGCAAGAAGCAGCCTGGGACACCATCTGGTCCCACTGACACTGTGTGTTTGGCTTCTGAAAGGGCTGTTTTCACCTGTGCGTCTGTGATTTTTGGGACTTTTCTGATATTGTTGTGGGCCCTTTTGGAGGTGAGAGGGGGGTGAAGTTTGCACTGAATCTATCTGCCAGGATGTCGGCAATAGTAGGTTCAGTATATTTTGTGCTATTTTGCACTAGTTCAGTGCATATCAGCGAGTTGCCACTTAGATTCTTAACATAACTAAAGAAGGCTTTGTGGTTATCTTTTGAATCTTCGGCTATTTTCTTTCGAAGTTAGCCTTGGATGATTTCATGAGGGACCTTAATTTCTTACTGATACTGATCAGGGATGTCTTTCCTTCTTGGGATTTGCTTTTTTTCTGAACTAGTTTCTTCCTTCTATTGTATAGCTTGTTTATGGCAGGGGTCCACCAAACCGTTTTCCTTCTCTTAGAGGAGTGAGTCTTGGTTTTGCTAGGGATGGCACGATCCATGCATCCTTGTAGGTGCTCATGTGCATTTGTAAAAGTTTCTGCATCTTGGGCAGCATTATCCTTTAGCGTGGGGGCTGTGAAACATATCACCTCTGTCTTGAGTAAGGTGAAGTTTGCTTTAGAAAAGTTTATTACTGTGGTTTCCTCAGTTGGGGGTGGTGGTGGGGTGTGGATATCCAGAATGATTAGTTTATGGTCTGATCTAACCAGTGATGGGTTGACCTCCAGTGTGGAACACCTGTCGGCCATGTTGGTGATGACCAGGTCCAATATGTTTTCACCTCTAATAGGGGAGTTTACCAGCTGATCCAGGGCATTTCAGTTGATGAATTCCAGGAAGCGCTGGGCCTGGGAGCTTGTACTCGAGTAGTTTTCCCAGTGAATGGTAGGGTAATTGAAATTTCCCAATATCAGGCTGTTCGGTAGGACCTTCATGTTTTCCAGTGTCTCCAGAAAGGTGGAATGGTGGTCCTGGGTCATGGAGGGTGATCTGTAGCAGGCCACAATTTGCAATGCAGATTTGCCCAATGTTAGTTTCACATGGATGATCTCAGAGGTATCATGCTGCGCCACTAACTTGGAGGTGTTGGTATCCTTGATGAATTTGGATACACCCCCTCCTTTTGTGTTTTGGTCTGTGTTCTGTGGCTGAAACGTGTGGTATGAGTTGTAGCCCTGAAGTGCTGGAGTGCTGTCTGGAGCCTTGAACCAAGTTTCAGTTACTGCACAGATATCGACATTCTCCATACTGAGGAGTGCTTCGAGCACGTGCATTTTGACATTTAAACTCCTGGCATTGAGTAGCATAACCCTCAGTTTTTTGTTAATTGTGCTGTTTACGGAGGTGGGTTTGACTTTGGAGCCTTGCCTAAAAAAGGCACTATGGGGGCAGCAAGAGCCTTGGCCAGTATTCGAAAGCCTAGGGGTGACAGGTGCAAGCTGTCTCTTGTGCAGCAACGCGGCTTGTTGAGCATGTCATCCCAGGCTGACAGGCACTGGTTCCCCTTTAAATGACACCAGAAGCCTAGCCAATTGTTGAAAATGATCAGTTTTTCTTTATACTGAGGTATCATTCTTGATGAGGGCAGGATGTTACTCAGGGTCAGGGTCAGGGTCATACCAGCCTGAGCTACATGATCATAGAGCTCTTCCATGTCTCTTTTCATGTAGTCCATGGAGGTACGTCTCAGGTCATTCACACCAACATGAACAATGACAGTCATATCTGTACTTGTTCTGGAGTGACCTGAGTGCTTGTGTTATGTGGTGGATTCTTGTTCCCTACAGGCAGCTAACAGTAACCTTCTGCTTGTCCAGCCTAGAGAGTGGGACTTCAGTGCGTCTGACTATAAAGTCACCTATTACTGGTGTGTTAGGTATGTTACTTCGCCTTAAGGGCTGTGATTGTGCAGCACACTGATTTTGTGTTTTATGTGTTGTCTGGTTTATGACGGGAGGTGCAGGTTGTTTGGGTGTCTGCTTTGGAGGTCTTTGCTGCTTTTGCAGGTTTTTATTTAGAGCCTCCGAGTATGATTGTGTGTATTTATGTGTATTTTTTGCCAGTCCTGTTTTAGTAGGTCTGTGTATGGTTGGAGGTGTGGTGCAAGTGTTAACCTTCTCCTCTTGATGGTCTATTCCAGTCTTGGGTGGAGACAGCTTAGCTTTCAGTTTGGCTGTATAATTGCATCTCTCGCATATGTTAGTGTTTTGTAGTATGAGGAGAGGGTTGTCTGTGTACATGAGGCAGTTGTAACATTGCCTCAGGATACCCAGATTCACCAGCTGGACTGGAGAGTACACCTGAAATTGCCCTTTGGTCATGCCTGAACAGTACGGTGAGCTGCTTAGTCGTTTGGTTGGTGAGGGCTGAATAAAGAGCCTTGGCCTGCTGGGCAATCAGTGTCAGGGTATATTAGTGCTTGCTATTAGGTTTGAGCAAGTGATGGGCTGTAGGATGCTTTTTGAGTGCTTAGGTTGAGAGTTAGACTAGTTTTAAGGGAAAAACTGAAGAGGAGACTTGGTGGAGCCAGGAATAACTTAACCATAGCTAACCAGAGCTGCCCAGTGTGCATAACCGTGCAAATGCATTTTTTAAGTAGGGAAATGAAAGAGATAGAAATTAGCCCAAAATGGTAAATAAACTACTAACTTCTGGGCTGGAACCACTCCTCCAGGGAAAGATAGGTTGCTCAAAGCTCCCCTTCTCTCACAGGTGAACAGAGTAACTTCCTTCTATCCAAGTAAGGTATGCGTAACTCAGAAACTAGTATCACAGCCCTGAATTCAGCACTAGCCTGAAAAATGGACTATACTAGCTTAGAAAGCCGAGAAGCAAGACATTTTTTGTTTTTTTTATTTTTTTGAAAAGATAAATCAAAAACAGTAAAAAATACACTTAAAACAGCTTTAAACGACTACAAATGATCAGTAAAGGCTATCACATGTCAGTGTGTAGCCTACAACAGTTAAATAAATTATTTAAACAAAAAACAACTTTCTAAAAGTGCAGGCAGTCAAATAAGTACAATATGTGAAAAAAAACAAGCTTTTAAATCACAATAAATGCTGGAAAATCTAAGTTTAGACAGAAAACGGTTAAGTACAGCAAGAAAGTACAGAAAACTGATACTTAATCACTCCAAAGTCTCTCTTCTAAGCTAGAAGGCTTGTCTCAGTTTAAGGCTTTCTAGTGTTATCCAGTAGGTTAGTTACAGGAATGATGGGAAACAAGCGCAGATGTAGTGTTTTAAACCAGAAAATTGAAAGAGATAGACAAACTGTCCAAATGGTCAATGAACTACAATTTCTGGGCCAAGAACTTCTCCTCTCATGGTAGACAGGCTACCTAGTGCTTACCACTCCCAGTGATAAGCTAGAAGGCTTTTCTCCAACACAGAAAGGATTGCAGGGCTCAGAAGCTTACCAACAGTCCTGGATACAGCAACTTTGTATCTGGACTAGGCTAGTTACAGGAAAGGTGGGAAACAAGCACAAGTGTGGCTTTTAAACCAGAATGCTGAAAGAGATGGAAAAAACTCCCCAAACGGCCAATAGCTACAATTTACCACATACACCACACACAATTTACCACCATACACCACACAACACATACACTATCCTACCCACATCCACATTACATACACAAACACAACAACACAAATCAACACACCTACACTACATATAAACGGGGGCAAGCCCCCCTTCACCCCCCCATACCCCCCTACTTATATATGCTAACTCCAAGATCGCACAAACAGGAAAAAAACAGCAAATTCACACCCAGACATTCCACATTCCTTAGCACATGCACACACACACACACACACACACACACACACACACACATACATACAAACACCAACACTTAGACACTCATACTTCACCTGCCTACCCTAACCCACATGTACAACTTACAAACACACTCACATACATTCAATCTCCACCCAAAACTCTTACAAACCCCACCTAAGCCCACCTAAATCCACACATGGTACCGTACACTATTCACACAAAACACCGGACGTAACGAAGCATAAAGCCATAACCGCAAATTCAAGATATTCAAATGTGTGATTATGCACTTTTGCTATTTTAAAAATTCCCCTTTATGGTCTCGGGATACTGAAATTCGAGATTTCAGTTTTTCGAGATTATAAAGGGGAACCTTATCTATAGCTATATATATATATATATATATATATATATATATATATATATATATATATATATATAGAGAGAGAGAGAGATAGAGAGAGAGAGATATTTACATATAAGTTCATATCTATATATATATATATATATATATATATATATATATATATATATATATATATATATATATATATACACACACACACATGCTAGTGAAAAAAATACATATGCAGACTTGAAAGCACTGTGTGACAAAGTGCTGGCATGTTATGATCAAGGCCTCACCCATATATAGATAGATCGATATATATATATATATATATATATATATATATATATATATATAAAATAAGAGACAGAGAGAGAAGTAAGAGCCATTTGGAAACTAAAGCCCTTTCTTTAATTTTTATAGTAAAGAAATGTCATCAAAACCCCAGCTGTAGAAGGTTTAAGCAGGTTACTAACCATAAGCTATTGCTAACATTCTTACATGAGCATGAGTCTTCCCACTAAAGCAGCTGCAGCATATATCCACAGATGGGCTATCATTTTATAAGAGTGCCACTACCAGATTGATCACAAGACAGTAGAGAAAGCTAATGCAAATGTCCTCCTAGTGGTTCCATTACCACACACTACCTATTAAATAGTTGAATGAAACTGTGATTCTTTAACATCTTACTATAACAATAGATGTCCTTCTTTTCACTATTGCAGTATTTATAACATGTGTGATCTCCTGCTAAAGATAACACAATGTCTGGCCAGTATACTAAAGCCTTTACATCATCCAAGCATTGTATGTCAGACATATGCTCCCAGCGTAGGTATAGGCCAAAAAAGTGACACACGTATGCCCCATACTAAGAACTAAAGTGCTCCAGAAGAACTTGAGCAATCCCAGTAGAAAGGAGAACATGCACACCCAGAGCAGAAAAGAAACAGGCATGAGTATTAATGATCCCTTGGCAAGCAAAGAGTTTCCAGCAAAAGAAGGGGGCAGGTGGGAGGGACTGAATACTGCATCATAAAAAGAAGGGAGTCTGCTGTTATGGTTAGATTTTACTCAATTGTATCATGTCCTTCCTTATCACTGTTTTAGTATTGATAACGTGGAATATTATCAAAACTACTGAAAAGGACAGGACGAGGAAGGCTCATTGGAGCCCTCAACAAACTCATGAAGGATATCTCTGGTAAATCCTGCCCTGACACTGGAAATGGCATCCAACTTCTAAAGTATTGACAGAGGAACATGTGGTAGCTTTAAAGGTGGATCCATTATCCAAATCCTTGACAAAAGCTCTGGAAGAGGCCACTGAACTCATAGAATGAGTTCAAATTGAAGCCGAAGCTCTTTTCCATGTAAGGAATAACAAAAAGAAATGGCCTTAGAAACAGAGGAAGAGATGGTTTGCTTAGAAACTGCCAAACCCAAAGTGTTGGAATGAAAGAAAATAAAAAGCTACACAGGTTTGCTGATAGCCCTGTCTTATATAAATAATACCTAGTTGTCTATGTAGATGCCAGGTGTGAAGAACCTTCTCACTAGCAGATTGCGGAGAAGGTAAAAAAGGAAGTTGGATAGACTGCTTAAGGCCACCTTGGGCATAAACGAAGGACTAGTATGCAGAAACACCATATTCCCATGAAAAATCAAAAAGAGGGAATCATCATCAAGCCTGATGTTCAGGAACTCTCTTGGCTGAAGTAAGGACATCCAACAAAACAGGCTTGTAGGTGAAGTGTTGCAAAGAAGAGGAGTAGTCGGGCTCATAACGAGCCTGAGTCAGTTTTTGAAGGACAAAAGTAAGGTCCCAAGATGGAGAAATAGGTTTTCTTGGAGGTCTAAAATGAAGAACACCAAGGAACTATTTGATCTCAAAACAAGAGACCAATTGTAGATTCAACAACAGGCAAGCAGAGACTGATGACAAGTGAGCTTTAACAGAAACATGTGCTAAGTCAGCAAGGAGCAGTTCACACAAGTAAGAAAGGGCCATAGGGACCCCCACTGAGAAGGAATACCAGTGATGCTTGTGACACCAAACAGAAAATCTGTTCATTTTATCCATATAGGTTTTTTGGTACTGGGTTTCCCGGTCTCCTGCAGAACCCTAAGCATGTCATCAGAAAAGTGGTGTCAAAATGGGGTCAAAATCCTGTCATCCAAAGTGTCAGTTGAAGAGTGGACAAGTGAGGACAAATAAGACAACCCTTGTCTTGCATGAGAAGATCCACCCAGTGTGGTAACTTGTGATGATTGCACCCAGCTAGGTGAGAGAGAAGGGGGAACCAGTGCTATCTAGGCCAAAATGGAATCACCAGTAAGATTCTTGGAGACTCCTTCCTGGTTTTGTGTAGGTCCATGGGAATTAGAGGAAGAGGAATATATGCATACTGGAACATCCACTTCTAAGGAAAGGACATGGTGCCTACCTTCTTAATCGGGGGACTTGGGACTCTGGAACAGAAGTGAGGAGTTGCCTGTTCAGAGGGGAGGCAAAAAGATCCACTTGTGGAATGCTCCACTGACGTACTATGCAAAGAAACAACTTTCTGTGAAGCATCCATTCATGAGGTTGAGTGCTGGACCTGCTCAGAGAATCTACCACAAAGCTGTGTTCCAAAGAGATACAGACCTCCTGAATGATTACCTGATGGCAGAGAGCCAAATTATAGGCCTGAAGGGCTAGTCTATAAAGAAGATAAGACCTTATGCCTCCCTGTTTGTTGATGTACCAAATGATTCAATTCTGATGTTGCCAGTCTCAGAAAAATGATGAAGTTGGCCTAGAGGAGGCTGAAGAAGACCTGAAAAGGTGAGGGGGGATTTCTGTACTATAAAATAACCGTGATGGATAATGGACAGAACTCAGGAGTCTGTAGTTATCTGTTGCTGGATATGGATATTCAAGTGAAAAAAATGAAGGAATCCTGATGGGGCACTTTCTGTAAATAGCTTAGTAGAAACCAGCTCAGAGAAGGACATTCAGACCAATGCTCAACTGTGGCATTCAGACTGGTGGCAAAGAAGTTCTGAGTATGGAATATATGTGTCGCCTTTATGCCTTATGCCTCGGTGGGGAGCATGCACTTGTTTTATGAAGTTAGAAGGATGCAAAGGCTTTGGTATACTGGCTGGATGTGGGTCTCTCCTGGCAGGAGATCGCACATGTTATGAATACTGCGACAGTGATAAGGAAGGACATTTATAGAATATAATAAGAAGTTATGTTCTTACCATAACGTTCCATGTTAGTTGTCTTCTTCTCTCCTTCATTCTTGCTGGATGGTGTCGGAGCCGATCCTCGGCTCTGACTCAGCCTATACTATAGCTCGAGAGCTATTTTTACCGGCTCGAGGCAGCCCTATAACCCACAATACCATGCGCTAACTCCCCAGATCTCATTTGGAAGCTAAGACACAGTATAAATATAATATCATAATATCATAATCCTCATTTGCAAGTACGGGCTCACTGCTAGTAACATTAAGGATACTGGGAAACCGTAACATGTTATATCTCCAGAAATGGAAGGACTCAGAGACCTGAAGTCTATCCAGGCTAGGGGGCAGGAGGGAGGGATGCAAGAAAGAAGGCGAGAAGAAGACAACTAACATGGAACGTTATGGTAAGAACATAACTTCTTAATGTTAAGTTGTCATTCTCACCTTCATTCTTGCTGGATGGGACAGCGTCCCTAGCATCTTAGTCCTGGGTGGCTCAATGGAACAGACTCCTGAGTACGGTGGAACCAATGTCAGCTCTATTTCTGGAGGCTATATCAAGTTTGTAATGGGCAATAAAGGTATGTTTGGAAGCCCATGTAGCTGCTGCACATATGGCATCTAGTGGTAACCTTGTTTGAAATGCCACTGATGTTGATAGTGCCCTGGTTGAATGAGCCTTAGGCCTAGATGGAAGTTGCCTGTGTCTCAGCTCATAGACAAAGGTAATAATAGATGTCAACCATCTGGAAAGAGTAACCTTCGATACCGGAAGCCCTTTCTTTCCTGCAGCATAAGAGAGAAAGAGCTGGTCTGACTTTCTGAGTTGTTTTGTTCTGTCTAGATAATACCATAATTGGCGATGAACATCTAATGAATGTAATTTCTATTCAGCCCTGTTAGCATAGTCTGGGAAGAAGACAGGCAAGTCAATGGAGTGGTTTAGATTTGTTTCCGAGGACACTTTCGGTAGGAAGGAAGGGTTTGTTCTGAGAGTTACCCTGTCTTTGTGAAAGACCAAATAAGGGGGACGGACCGACAAAGCTTGAAGTTCCGATACCCTTCTGGCAGATGTTATGGCTACTAAAAACAGAGTTTTCCAAGAAAGAAGCTTGAGGGAACAAGAAGCTGCAGGTTCAAAGGGAGGCAGAATCAATGAGGTTAGAACTAAATTCAAATCCCATTGTGGAGGTGGATCTTTAAATGGTGGTCTAAGCAAAAAGATGCCCTTGAGGAAGGCTTTACAAAGTTTGTGGGACATACTATTTGCTTCTGAGAGTCCAACATGAAAATTAGCAATGGCTGCTAATTGTACCCTGATAGTGGCCGACGATGACCCTGAATGAAAAAGCTCCGCCAGAAAATCTAGAACCTTATGAATGGGTGCATGAAAAGGATCTAGGGACTTAGTTTGTGCCCAATGTGAAAAACGCTTCAATTTACTCGCATACGTCTTCCTAGTATTGGACTTATGGGAAGCTAGAATGATATCACGAACAGGAGGAGAAATAAGGGGAAGCCTGGCTAAGGCTGGAAGTGGAGCAACCAAGCTGTGAGGTTGAGGGAATAAAGAGCCTGATGCAGCCCGTGAGATGGGTCAACAGATCCAGAAGGGGTTCCAGATGCCAAGGCTGTTCCGGTAGGTAACTGTGCAGAAACAGAAACCATACTTGTCGAGGCCAAAAAGTACAGTTTTGTACCTACCATAAATGTAGATGTTCGAAGATCCACATTGCTGCAGTCCTTACTTATGGGTAGTCCGCTGTCCTCGGTCGGCCCGAATACCAAAGTATTAGGCTGACGTCGGTCATGGCGCTCAGAACTGACATCAGAGCGTCAGGGTATAAAAGCGCATGACCGACGTCATATCCTCAGTCTTTTCTTGCCCCAGATGTCAGAAGGCCCTAAAAAGAAAGGCCACAGCCCAAAAACAGGATACCTCCCAAAAACATGCCCAACAACAACCATCACCCAAACCATATTACCATGCCAAACTACAGAGGGGAAGGAGGGAGGGTAAATTGGACTGCAGCAATTGGACTGCAGCAATGTGGATCTTCAAACATCTACATTTATGGTAGGTACAAAACTGTACTATGTTCTTCATCTCACATTGCTGCAGTCCTTACTTATGGGTAGAATCCCAAAGCAGAGGTAAAGGGAGGATGGCAAAATCATAAAGCATTAGGGGCTGCTAAAATGCCCTGTAATATAGCAGAGGCAAATCCAGCCCTAGACTTAGAATAAAGAGGAAGGTGGTAATGCTTGGAAAAAGTATGTACTGAACTCCAAGTGGCTGCTTCCAAAATATCTTTTGTAGCTACCCCCCTTAGAAAGGCAGTAGAAGTGGCAGTAGCTCTAGTGGAATGAGGTCTGATTCCAGCCGGAACCTCCTTACCATGATGGGAATAACAGAAAGAAATACAAAACCCAATCCATTTAGAAATAGTTTGTTTTGAAACAGGTTTCCCCTGAGAACCCAAAGCAAAAGAAACAAACAACTGCTGAGACTGCCTGAACCCCTTGGTTCTGCTCAAATAATAACGTAACTGTCTGTGAATGTCCAAAGTATGCAAAATCTTCTCCCCTTTATTTTGGGGGTTTGCATAAAAAGTAGGCAAATGAATAGTTTGGTTCAAGGCCACACTAGAAACCACTTTAGGCATAAAGGAAGGATTAGTACGCAAAGATACCCTATCCTTATGAAAAATCAGGAAAGGTTCCACTGCCATAAGGGCCTGTAATTCAGAAACCCTTCTTGCAGAGGTAATGGCCAACAAAAAAGCAGTCTTCCATGATAAATACTTTAACTCGGCAGTAGCTGCAGGCTCAAAAGGTTGTAGAGTAAGTTTTTCCAACACAAAATTGAGATCCCAAGCAGGAGTAGGAGCTCTACGTGGGGTCTTATGTTCTTTGCCCTCTAAGAAATTGCTTAAACAAAGGATGGGAAAACAAAGGAGGGTCACAATCATAGTGAGCAGAAATGGCTGCAGCATGAACCTTTATCGAGGAGAAAGACAAACCCTTGTCCAATAACTCAGTAAGATATTGAAGAGAAACACTTAAATCAGGCTTGGAAACATCAAATTTCTTCGCTCTGCTCCAAAGAAAAAATCTCCTCCATTTATCTGCGTAAACTTTCCTTGTACTAGGCCTTCTGGCCTCCAAAATAACATTCAAAACTTGCTGTGGAAGCTGAGACCCTCCAGGGTCTAGAACAGAATATGCCAGGCTGTGAGATGCAGAGACTGAATCTTGACATTGAGGAAGTGATTGCCCTCCTGAGACAAAAGAGGGGGAATCAAAGGCAGAGGCCATGGAAGCTACCATACTAAACTCCTCAGTAGTGGGTACCAGTGCTGTCGAGGCCAATCCGGGCGCAATCAGAATCATGGATGGCTTGTCTATTCTGGCCTTCAGGAGTACCTTGGGAATGAGAGGCAGAGGTGGAAAGGCATAGACGTGAAGATTGCTCCAACTGAATGATAGAGCATCCACCTTCCAAGCTGTGGGATGAAACATTTTTGTGCAAAACCTTGGCAACTGGTAATTTAGTGGAGAAGCGAACAGATCTATGTCTGGAGTCCCCATAACACTGTCAACTTTTGAAACACATGAGGATCCAGTTTCCACTCGTGAGGATCCACAATTTGTCTGCTCAACACATCTGCTAAGGAGTTCTGTGCTCCTGGTAGAAACCTTGCCTGAAGATTGAGTTGTAAACTGAGAGCAGTCTCCCACAAAATCATCGCTTGCCTGCAAAGAGGGTACGAATGGGTTCCCCTTGCTTGTTGATGTACCACATGACAGTAGTGTTGTCTGTTTGAATCAACACCTGTCCTGGGTGAAGTAAATCCCTGAAAGCCATCAATGCAAATTGAACTGCTAACATCTCCTTCAAGTTGATATGCAAATTTTGAAGTCTGACAGGCCACGTGTCTTGCACCCATTTTCCATTGAGGTGTGCTCCCCAAGCCTTGTCCGATGCATCTGTCGTTAAAATCTGACTCGCCTCTGGTCGGGTCACAGAGAGTCCCTTGTTTAGGTGACATTCCTGAGCCCACCACAAAAAATCCTTCTGAATGCAAGGTATTATTGGAATGACAGTGTCTAGATCTTGGCAGTGTTGTGTCCATACATTTTTGAGATACCATTGAAGCTTCCTCATATGCAGTTTGGCATTGGGAAGCACCAGAATACAAGATGCCATGAACCCCAAGGCTTGAAGGACTGTCCTTGCAGTCAGCCTGGACTGTAGAGACATTTGATGGAAATAAAGAGAAAGGCTTCTTTGTTTGTCCGGGGTCAAAAGGCCATCTGGGAAGCTGTATTCAGTCTCACACCCAGAAAGCACATGTCCTGAGAGGGTACTAGACTGGACTTTGTTTCGTTCACAGAATACCCTAGGCATCTTAACACTACCATCACATACTGTAGATGATGAAGAAGTTCGTCCTTGTGTTGTGCAATAATCAGGCAATCGTCCAAATAAGGATAAATCTGTATTCCTCTTAACCTGAAAAAGGCTATCACTGGAGCCAGAACCTTTGTGAACACTCTGGGCAGTAGATAAGCCAAAGGGCAATGCAGAGAACTGATAATGTAAATTTCCAGCCCGAAACGCAGGTACCTCCTGCAACTGGGCCTGATAGGAACATGAAGATAAGCCTCTTTGAGATCCAGAGTTACCATCCAGTGATCTTTTCCCAACAGAGGTAAAAGCTGCTGTAACGTCAGCATTTTGAACTTTGGAATGTCCAGATAAGTGTTGAGGATAGATAAATCCAAAATTGGTCTCCACGTGTTCCCTTTCTTTGGTACTAGAAACAGGCGAGAATAAAATCCTAGTCCCACTTCTGACAGAGGAACTGGCTGAATAGCTCCTATTTGAAGAAGTAAAGAAATCTGCTTGTGAGCCTCTATCCTTTGCCGAGGAGGAACGTCTGGCATGCCTTTGAAAGGAGGCAATGTATGGAAATAAAACTTGTAGCCTCGGTTTATAATGTCCAATACCCATTTGTCCTGGGTGACTAAAAGCCAGTTTTGCTTGAAGAGTGCTAACTTTCCTCCCAAAGGAGCTGCCAGGCAAGAAGAATCTGGCAGCTGAAAATGCAGGTCATTGGGCCTGTTTACGAAAGGACTGGCCCCTGCCCTCACCTGCAGATTGTGCAGGCGAACTCCAAGTTCTAGGCCTGAATGTACTGTGAGCTCTGCCCCTGCCACGCCTAGATCTACCCCTAGATTGAGAATCAGAAGAAGGGTAGGTCCACCCCTTAGTAGGCCAATTTCTACTAAACTTTGGAGGTTGCACCTGCAAAAAATCCTTAACAGTCTGCATAGACTTAGCCTTGTCTTCCATTTTCTTCAAAACCGACTCCACAGGGGGACCAAACAAAACTTCAGGCTGTAAAGGGGCATCCAGAATTCTAGTTTTAACATGCTCGGACAAATTCTGATCCTTAAGCCAGGCGTGCCTGCGAAGAACTGAACCAGTGGCAGCCACCCTAGAAGAGGCCTGCACAGCATCAAAACCACACTGCAAAGAATGCTTACCCACCTGTTCAGAGACATGTACTAAATATTGCAATTCTTTACACTCTATGCCCTCTGCCAAAGCATCCACTTTAGATTTTAGCTGAGAAAGGAGGAAATTCTGATACTTCAACATATGAAACTGGCAATTTAAAGCCCTCATTGCTAAAGTAGAAGAGGTATACACCTTCTTACCCCATCTATCCAAAGCTCTAGCTTCCTTATCTAGAGGAACCGGATTCTTTACAACAGAGGCTCTAACACCCTTAGGCCCCTGACTAATAGTTTCTGGGTCCGCCCTAGGACTCTTATACAGATATTTATGAGCCTCAGGCACCCTGTAATATCTGTCCGGTTTAACTGGCACAGGAGGCAAAGAATCTGGATTAAGGGAAGCCTCCGAGAAAACATCTTGAACAACATCCTAAACAGGAGGTATAGCCAAGGGTCTATGCTGTGGTAAAAACAAGAATTCCCTAAGCCTCTTCCTTGAATCAGAGAAATCCTGTCCTTCCCACTTAAAATGCTCCCTCATGGAATGCAGAGTTTCTGAAAATGAAAAATCCTCTGGAGGAGAAGCAGAAGGAGTGGAATCCTCTGCATCAGAATCCGAATAAGGAGGAAAATCTAGAATATCTTCAGCAGAAGACTCTGAGTCAGCAGAGGCCTGATCCAAACCTTCCAACTCTGGCTCCACCCTGGGCCTCTTATCAGGAGGGGGCATAGAACCTCTAATTAAAGTAATCAAATCTTCTGCCATTTTAAGCATGTGCTTTTTAGGCACAGACCCAGAAGTACCTGGAGGGACACCAGAGGAAGGCAAAACAGACCTGCCCTTACAAGAAGCCTTAGTAATAGAAGCAGAAGGCCTAACCACCTTAGGCATAGAAGGGAGAACAGTAACTTGAGAAGCCCCTTCAGCCTGACCTGACTCCTGGGAGGCCACATCCTGCAAAATCAAAGTTTCCCCCTGAGACTCAACAGAAACTTCAGCCGGATCCCCCTGCTCTACTGTAGCTTCTGCAGGACCGGCGTCCGAAACGGACGAATCAACCTGTCTAGGTTTCGAGGATTTGCCTTTGCGCTTCTTCGTGGAAGCGGGCGTCGGAGGATCCGACGGCATATTATAATTACACCGCTTACCAAAGACTAACCTAGCACAATCTAACCTTCTTTTTATAGTGCGCTTATTAAACCTAGCACAAAACCGACACCCGACTACGCCGTGGTCCGTCCCAAACAAGGAATGCAAAGAGAGTGATAATCCCTATGCGGTATCTGTTTCCCACAAGAAATACAATTATTCACTTTTTCTGACATCCGGAATTAACTGAGGCAAGAAAAAACAAAAATATTCCCCAACGGGGTACTTAGCCCAACTTGGTTTCGGTCTGAAACTCAGAATTCGAAAATTTCAGAACGCCGAACAGCACTCGCAACGCTGCTTCTGCATCGGACCATGCGGCAAAAAAGACTGAGGATATGACGTCGGTCATGCGCTTTTATACCCTGACGCTCTGATGTCAGTTCTGAGCGCCATGACCGACGTCAGCCTAATACTTTGGTATTCGGGCCGACCGAGGACAGCGGACTACCCATAAGTAAGGACTGCAGCAATGTGAGATGAAGAACATCGGGGCAATGAGGATCATTTTGGATCTTAATGCAGTTGCTTTCTGAATTAATTGCGGGATCAATGGCAAGGGAGGAAAGGCATATAGAAGACCCTGGGGCAAAATGTGAACAAGAGCGTCTCTGGGGGGATGGCCTGGTAGAGGAAAGAATGTGAAGAAGTCGAGGCACTTGCTGTTTTGAGGAGTTGTGAAAAGATCGCAACAAGGCTGGCCCCACTTCTGAAATATTCTGTCTGCTACTGTTTGATTTAGAGACCACTCGTGAGGCATGAGGATAGTTCTGCTCAATCTGTCCGCTATGACGTTGGACTTCCCGGGGATGTGCATTGCTATCAGAAACTGTTGAGAGGAAATCGCCCACTGCCAAAGTCTGAGTGCTTCTTGACATAGGGGGTAGGAATTTGTTCCGCCCTGCTTGTTTATGTACCACACTACAGATATATTGTCCGTTTGAATTGCTATAGTCCCTGTGGGAAGAGAGCTCTGAAGGGCTTGCAACGTCAAAAGCACCGCCCTCATCTCCAGGACATTTATGTGCAGGTGGCGTTCTGATTGTTGCCATGTGCCCTGGACCATCCTGCCCTGATAATGCCCCCCCACCCAATCAGGGAGGCATCCATTGTCACTGTGGCAACTGGGGGGGGGGGGACAAAGGGTCTGCCCTGAAAAAGCTGAGGGGAAACCATCCACCAGGAGAGATGATTCTTGCAAGAAGAGGTTATCAAAATATTGTGAGTCATTGGTAGCTGTTGAAAGGACCACTGAGAAAACAGCATCCACTGAAGGAGCCTCATGTGGAAGTGGGCTAATGGGAGTAGAAGAATCGCCGCTGCCATAAGGCCTAATGCTTTCAATACTAGCTTGACTTGAACTCTGTTGGGCTGAAACAGGGACTGAACATTCCGCCTTATGTCTGACACTCTCTGAGGTGGTAATGTTCAAGACATTTCTGTGGTGTTTAATACGGTGCCTATAAAGTTTATACATTGACAAGGTGACAAGGAGGACTTTGCAAAATTTATAGAAATACCTAGACTGCTGCAAAGTTGAATAGTGTAATCCCTGGCCATTATAAGATGCTGCTTGGTGGTAGTGGAAATGAGCCAGTCGTCTAGATATGGAAACACCTGGAATCCTTTTTGTCTCAGGTGAGCCATGACCACTGGCAAGCATTTGGTGAACACCCAGGGGGCTGTGGTGAGAACAAAGGGCAGGGTTGTGAATTGATAATGACTGGCTCCCAGCCAGAAGCGGAGAAACCTCCTGGAGCGCCTGTGTATCTTTATATGATAGTACGCATCCTGGAGGTCTAAGGAGCACATCCAGTTGTCTCTGCCCAAAAAGGGTAGAATGGACTGCAGTGTTACCATCCAAAATTTTGTCTTTTGTACAGAGTTGTTCAATCTGCTGAGGTCCAAAATGGGTCTCCAGTCTTTTTTGGTACCAAAAAGAATCTGGAGTAGATTCCGGATCCTAGCTGATCTGCTGGGACTGCCTGGATGACTCTTTTTGTTAACAGCTTTTTTATTTCTAGCTGAGCCTGACCCCTTTGTGCAGGTGGTACGTCTGGTAGGGGTCTTGGCGGTTGTACCGGAGGGGAAGTGAAGGGAATTTTGTAACCCTCGGATATGATCTTCTGTACCCATGTGTCTTGGGAGAGGGATTGCCACGCTTCCGGGTACAGAGATAATCTTCCCCTGACTGCCTCCGAAGGCGGACAGTCGGGCAGCTTCACAGGGATGCTGAAAGGGCTGGTCAGGGAAAGATTCCCTGGAACCCTGGTTCTGTGGACCCCCTCTACCCCTAGGGCGGCATCTGTTATTATTCCCCCCTCTGCATCTAGGGGGAAATTCACCATGTGCGGCAGGCGCGACTCCCTGTGGTTTGCGGAACCACATCTTTCCACCTCTCTGTCCCTTAGGATAAGGTCTAGGAGGTGTGGAAAAATGGACTCCCACGGCAGAGAGAGTCTTACCATCTTGCTCGCATCTGGTGAGGGTATTCTTCACCTGAGGTCCAAACAATTCTGAACCATCAAAGGGGGTGTTGGTGAAGGACGCCTTGAAGGGATCGGCAAAGTTACAGAGTCGCATCCAAGCGTGACGTCTCAACGCAACACCTGTGCCAGCGGCTCTACTCGCTCCATTGGCTGCGTAAGAGATAAGCAGCATGGAGGAGTTAACAATGGAGTTCAGGGTGGCCAGCTGGGAGTTTATCTTGTCCTGATACCCCACAGCAGAAGGATCCTGTACCGTTTCACCCAGCTCTTTGAGCAGGTCTCTCTGAAGGTGGGTGAAATGACATAAATAGTTCAGCGAATGCATAGTAAAGGTCGCTGAAGCAAATGTCCACTTGCCGTACCTGTCCATGGTCCTGGACTCTTTGTTAGGAGGATGAACAGGTACAGAAGGATCATCCAATTCCTTCTTAGTGGCTGCTGCTACCACCATAGCATCAACTGAAATGCCTTTGGTGAGAAAGGACTTGTCCTCTGGTGCAAAAATAAATTTAGAAGGCTTCCTAGGGGTAGGTTCCATTGAGTCAGGAGCTGCCCACGCCTTTCTCGCCACTACCTCCATTAGTGGGTCAAAAGGGGGAGACACCCAGGAGGTGGAAGGGTGAGATCCAAAAGCGTCAAGGTAAACCGACTCGTCCTCGGAAGGTTTGAGAGTGCACCAATTTCCCCTCTGTTTTAGGATCTCTAGGATGTCTGAGAAAGAGACATCCTCAGAGGGGGATCTGGGGGAACCCTCTGACACATCCAAGTCGGTGTCTGACGTGACAGACTCAGGGGAGTCTATGTGCTTCCTCTTGCACTTTCTTTTCCTAGGGGGTTCCCCTGAAACTTCAGGGGAGCCCTCGGAAGAGGAGGAGACACCCAAGGTGGGTACCCTACACTTCGGATCTCTGCTGTCAGATATAGGAGGGTGGCCAGAGACCGTAACAGGCACTGTAGAGGGAGGAGCTGCAGAACTTAACACTGGAGTGGACACTGGGTCCAGCACACTCCTCATCACCTGAAGGCTCCGCTATCACATACCAAAGTTAGTCCCGGCTGCGAAGAGACCGGAACAGCCTCCGGCACCGACAGAGAAGGCTCCGAGAATGATGTCGGGGTCGAACTAACCAGAGTCGAAGCTCCGAGAGGGAGAGCGGGGACAGACAAGGGTCCAATGCCACTCGCCCCCTCGGAGCCGACAATGGAGTCCCGGCACCCGGACCTCTCCACGGATGGAACCAATGAAGAGGTCGGAGCCAATGACACTGCAGCCGAAGGTGGGAGTATCGGCTCCGACGTGGGTAAGGTTACGGTTCCGACAAACTCCGGCTCCGAACTCGAGAGGTGAGTCAGAGGAGGAATCGATGGCAGTACCGAAGGAGCCACAGTCTGGTGAGATGGGTTCTGGAGCATTTGGGCTAGTGCCTGAGATTTTATGAGCCTACTGACCACCCTCTTGATGTTGTGATCGGAGAGCCTGGATGTCCTAGATGAGTGAGTCCTATGACTCCGCTCTGATAGGAGAGGGCATCTCGGAGCCGATCGGATGGAGTCTATCGAGGGGGATCTAGAGCGCTTGCGTGCTGGGGTCGGCTCCGATGCTGGTTTCAGAGCAGATACCAATTTACCCACCTCGGATCCGGATGGAACCGAAGTTGGAGCCATCTCGATAACGCCAGCCCTCGACTCAGAAGCTGGAGCCGAGGGTTTGGCGGTTTTTGAAGACTTCCCCAAGCCAGACTTGGATGGGGAGTCATCAGGCTTTAACAAGCCATTTAGGATGAGCTTATTACGCCTCTCCTGCAGGACTCTTGAACTAAACACGTGACAGACGGAACAAGAGTCCTGCAGGTGTAAAGGCCCCAAGCAATAGACACAAGAAGTGTGACCATCTGTCAGAGACATTTTCTGACAGCACGAGTCACACTTCTTGAATCCCGAGACCTTAGTGTCTTTGGACATAGTCCTATCCACAGTAAACACAGTCAGTCCACACACACACTCAACTTAAAATTAGGAAAGTTAAGGGAACTGACTAAAACCCACACACACACAGACACTATAAGGGGTGGGAAAACTAAGGTAAAGCCCGTAGGCCCAAACATAAAAATTAACTAGAAAAGGGAAACAGGGCTACAAAAAAGGGTTGTACAATTAGTAGTGACCTAAACAAGGGTAACTAACTGGAGAAACTACCTGAAATTTTAATTAAATAGAATAAATCTCTTACTGACCTGAGCCGGTAAAAAAAGACAACCTCGCAGTGAAGCGGCAAACGAGATCTGGGGAGTTAGCGCATGGTATTGTAGGTTATAGGGCTGCCTCGAGCCAATAAAAATAGCTCTCGAGCTATAGTATAGGCCGAGTCGGAACCAAGGATTGGCTCCGAACCCATCCAGCAAGAATGAAGGTGAGAATGACAACTGAACATATGATTTTATGGAAGATAATTTTGAAGAAGTTTCACTGAAAGCAGAAATGATAGAAAGAAAGAGAGAAAGGGAAAAGTATTAGGATTAGTGATGTAAAGATGACAATTTAGAATTGATTAGATTTTACAAATCTATTTCACAAGAAAGAACCAGGACACCATACTTCCACAACATTGCAAAATGAAGAAAAACAAATACCTGCTCATCTGTGAAGCAGTGATACCACTTTATTTGCAATAAAAACAAATAAAAATAGATAAAAATATGTGAACTAAGCACTTTCATCCCTTATAAGGCCTCATCAGAGTCAAAGTGTTAAACATTCATCTTTTATTCCCTATGCAGCATGACATCATATCCTGAGAAAACACACCCTATAAAAATACATTGCTAAAAATCTCATCTAACTGCAGTATATACATGAACTTTACTACCCAGCTAATGATTAATGAAAAATGAAAAAAACATCACAGACTCTGAACAACTCTCTTTTACCATAGTGTAATAAAAACACTAGTAAAACATATGCATACAGAATGAACATCTTGAAAAGTTGTAACATCCAGTTTGTATCACTAGGTGGCATACTTGTTAGTTATATAACTGTTGACCTTCTCTTTAGAACGGGCTTAATTGATATGTAGTCATTGATCCCTGGACTTTTGTGGGCATTTAATTTTATTTGCCATTCAACCTCTCTGACCTCTACTTCTAGCTTAGGGTCACATCCCCCTCCCCCATCTACCTTCACTTTGATTATAATGAAAAACAGTACATTTTTAAAATTCCTGCATTGTGTACTGTGCATATACAAGGAACTGACAGACTTTTTTGTTCCTAATGTCCCAGACATGTTCTGAGATCCTTTCTTTTAATTTTCTAACACTTTTGCAGGCGTAAAACACTGGACATGCCGTGTAAGATGCAACATTTACCACACATTTTGTCTCACAGTTGCATCTTCCAGGGCATTCCAAGTTCCTATAGAAGCCAGGGATAGAAATGTATGGCCTGCCATTAATGTACTTGCATAATCTGCAGAAACCAGACTTACTCATTAATGATCGAAAAGCAGTGGCCCTCTCCTTGCCACGTGATTCTAAAATTCCCTTTAAGTTTCAACCTCTACCAAAGGTAGTTATGGGTCTACTGCCCAGCTTCAATTTGAGCTGAGTATCAAATGTTTCTTCCCAAAATCTATTCAGTTCCAAGATTATTATCTGAGAACAGTCATTGTATTCTGCAATCATGACATCCTGTCCAGAGTGTGTTGCCACATTTAAACAAGTGTCACTCAGGCTACCTTGCATTCTCAGTATAGGTTTGAATCT
This sequence comes from Protopterus annectens, assembly GCF_019279795.1. Classification (NCBI taxonomy): domain Eukaryota; kingdom Metazoa; phylum Chordata; order Ceratodontiformes; family Protopteridae; genus Protopterus; species Protopterus annectens. Next base: position 679,840,882 of record NC_056748.1, read on the forward strand.
TGCATTTCTTTTCCTTGTCACTTCCCTTTCTATTTTTACCAAAAATTCCAAAGGATAACCTCTGTCCATTAACATGTCTATTAATATATTAATTTCCTCTATAACATTTTCATCTTCACTGATGATTCTACTTAATCTCACCAACTTGCCTTTTGTGACACTTTTTAATGCTGCATAGGATGGCAACTGTCAAACCTCAATAGGGAGTTCAAATATGTTTTCTTTCTGAAGATGGTAGATGTAATTTTGGTACCTAACAGTTATTTCCTGATCAAAATATCCAGAAAATCTATTTCAATTTCATTTGTTCTGGATGTAAATTTAAGGTACCCCGCTATATTATTTAGATAATCCACAAACTGTAATGCTTCATCTACAGACCCGTTCCACAATATTAGGACATCATCCAAAAAGCGTAAATAGCATTTTATGTTGTCCTTGTATGTGGAATCTTGTACATACTGTGCTTCCCAGTCTGCCATCAAAAAGTTTGCAAAAATCGGTGCACACTTGGCAGCCATGGCAACTCCTGTCTTTTGGCAGAAGAACTCTCCCTTAAAAAATACAAAATTGTTAGTTAGTACCACCTCCATTACTTCAATCAAAAAATTCAACGTAGTAGGTTCATATTTTCTGGATTGGGTTAACATCTGTCTATACTATTTCAGACCTTCATAATGAGGGATGATACCAAATATATTTACTACATCCACTGCCAATTAAAACAAAGAGTGAGGAGGTCAAACAGAAAAAACAATCAGTAGAAACTAAATGAAAACTGCAGCCAAGCTAGAACTTCCACTGAGTGGCCTCTCAAACCTCTTTTATCAGAGGCACATGGGATATATGCAAATGACCCTTAAGAACATTAGGTGTTTCAGCTATATGACGATTCTGAATGCCCATGATTTTTTTAAGTCGTTTTTTTAAGTCGTTTCAATGGACAATTTCAGGACAATAAAGCCAAACCCCACTAGCTGTGGATATGCAAATCTTGACCTTATTATGACCTCATTAGCACAGCACAAGCAGAGTGTTTGACTAAGCCTAAGAAACACAGGGCTGTTATACCCAGCTGATGTCCATTACTATTAGGGTGACTGCAAATATCCCAAATAAATTAAAACAAAGAGTGAGGAGGCCATGGGCATTCAGAATCGTCACATAGCTGAAACACCTGATGTTCTTAAGGGTCATTTGCATATATCCTATGTGCCTCTAATAAAAGAGGTTTGAGAGGCCACTCAGTGGAAGTTCTAGCTTGGCTGTAGTTTTCATTTAGTTTTTACATCCACTGCCAAGAAAATGTAGTCATCATACGCGTTGATTTCCCTCAGTACCTCCAGGCAGTGGCATGAATCTCTCAAGATCTGTTCCTGCATTACCTGTTTGGACCAAAAATCTATGTATGCAGCCAGAGGTTCTGTTTTTGATTTCCTAGCTGAGGCTATGGGTCTAATGGGGGGGGGATGTCATTCTGTTTTTTGCGAATCTTGGGTATCCCGAACATGGCCAGAATTATAGGTGCCTCTACTTGTAAATAATCAGATTCCACCTTACTAATAATTCCTTGAAAAAAGGAATAATTTAAAAACAGGTCAACTTTTGCATATGCCATGTAGATTTCATTTTGGGATACCCGTTCATACGTAGTACTGACATTCAGAATGTCAAACATCTTAATAGTGTAATCTAACAAACAAGTATGCCACCTAGTGATACAAATTGGATGTTACAACTTTTCAAAATATTCATTTTGTATGCATATGTTTTACTAGTGTTTTTATTACACTATGATAAAAGAGTTGTGCAGAGTCTGTGATGTTTTTTTATTTTTCATTAATCATTAGTTGAATAGTAAATTTCATGTATATACTGCAGTTAGATGATATTTTTAAGAATGTATTATTTAGGGGGTGTTTTCTCAGGATATGATGTCATGCTGTATAGGAAATAAATGATGAATGTTTGTTTAACACATTGACTCTGAAGAAGCCCTATAAGGGGTGAAAGCGCTTAGTTCACGTGTTGTTTATCTACTTTTATTTGCTTTTATTGTTAATAAAGTGGTATCACTGCTTCACAGCTTAGCAGGTATTTGTTTTTCTTCATATTGCACAAGAAAGTTTAAGTTACAGTAGACAAGGGATGAAACCCATGGTGAAGTACAGATATGAAGATTGAAGATGGAAGCAAGGCACATTGTAAAGCATGGTATTGTAAAACAATGTACTTGACAAGCAGTTTTATTTATTGGCCAATGACAGGTAAAAAATATCAATGTATACATAAATGATGTAGACATATCAGATGAAACTAAAGATGACCAATCACCTCGAATCCATGGTACATTTCACAAGTTGTGCCTTAGAAATGATGTGGATGGATATTTGAACTAGCTGGAAATATTCTGAATGAAAAAGATTATGCCTAAACTTAACTTTCAGCTTACCTCAGAGAATTAATCCTATTAATTTCTAACAAACTTTGTTATATAAGCTGAAGTTGATGATCTCAGACTCAGTTTGCCTAATTAGCATCTCTGAGAAGGTCACTTAAAAGTCAATAGTTTTAGATAAATGCTAAGGTGAGGCATGTGTATGTAACATACCTCTAAACCTCTTAATGCAAGAAATCTGGACAATGCCTGACAAAATGGGGGAACAAAGTCTCAAAAATAGGGACAGATTTTAAATACTCCTCTTATAAACTTAGAAATTTGGTAGAGTAACTGGGTTTGTGTTAATGTACATTTTCTGAAGTATGTGAAATCGGAAACTCAAATGTATATTATTATTTAGAGACTTCAGTCCTCAGATCATACCAGTGATTTTTCCAAAATAAACTAACATTTTATGAGGAATAGACCAAGAATATGAGGCAGAAATCTGAACATTCTGTGAAAATCTGTACAGTTGAGATGTATGACTAATATTTTGTATGCAGTTAACTAAAGAAAAAATACCAAAATAACTATTTACGTAACTAATTGCCAATTGCTGCATTTAATAGATTCATAGGTTGTTACTATGCTAATGACCACTAGGGGGCCCTTACAGCCCTAGCTGCGCACCCCAAACCATTTGGTCCCAAGTATCATGAGCCTCTATATGGGGGGGGGGGAGGCATGTTAGTAAGGTGGTAACTAAGGATTTGTAGACAAGGGTGTTAGTATAATACTTTTCGCATTGATAGTATAATACTTTTTGCATTGATAGTCTCTGCCCATAAGGAATATAGGGGTCAGACCATGGGTAAATTTATGATTATCAAGGTTTCATTTGAATAAGGTCAGCAATATACTCTGTTTTACATGGAGGGGGAGCCTATTCCATAGTGTGGGCATCCTTTGGGACACTTACATCTCCCACCAGCATTTTCTGTTTATGTTACAATCAAAACTCAGATCCATGCATCTAGTGTTTCTGGTACTGTTTGGTTAACACATGTGCAATGGATCAATCAGGGCTTGGTCTGAGGAAGCACTGGTAAGTCAGGCAAATATTCCCTCTCAGCAGCCTGTAGGAGACTGAGTAGAGAGACAGAACCTTTGGGTGATCAGGGAAGGACAGGGTATTCATGCCTTGAATTCTCCTGGTGAGAAACCTTTGAGGGCATTCTAATTATTTCAAATGTCTGGTTAGACACATGTCAAAGAGGACAATGTCATCAATGATAGGTCTAATAAGGGCAGAGTAGGGTGGTACTATAACTTACTTAGACCTGAATGCCATGCCTTACCTATATGTTGGGTAATTTAGAAGTTTTCTTAATATTTTAGCTACATGGTAGGCAAAGGCCAGATTGCGTACATATGTTCCCAAATCCCTTATTATATGGTTGACTATTTGGGGGTGTTTTATAAATATAATACTTAACGTAGGATGAATGTTTCCCAAAGGGCATTATAATGCATTTTTGGAATTAAGTTTTAGGCCATGGTTTTGGCACTAGTGAAATTAAATGTAAAATTTATTAAAAATCACTATAACTTTCTTATTCTCTCTCTCTCTCACTCTGTGAGAGTAGGTATGTATGAAAATCAGTGCAGCAAAACATTATAAGCCCTCGCTGTATTCAACATGGGGGGGTGGAGTGTGCATCACACTCATCTCACAATTTATATATACAAACTCTGAGATCCCACAATAGCTGTGGAAGGAAATGATTCCTATCATTGCTATTACATCAGTCTCTCACTATCACCTTCAATCAGCTGAGTCTGCAGAAGAGCTGATAAAGAAGTACAAATGTGATATAAATGGAGGAGCTATATTACATGCATGTTAGCAGTGAATAAAATAGAGTACTTAGATTACCATCTGGTTGAGCAGGTGTCACGTTACATGGACTACAAACATTATTGGAATGCATTTTTTTTTTTATTAATTACTTGTCAAATATTTCTGTTTAATGTATGGTAACAGTTTCTTGCAGTTGTGCATTCATAGAGTTATTATGTACAATTAGGGTTGTGTGTAGGACAAAGCCCCACAACAGGAATATGGTTGTAAAACAACTCACAATATTAGGTAATATATGTACTCTCAGTGAAGTTGCAGCAGTTGTTTGTAGAACAGTTCTACAGGTACAAAAATCAAATTAAGTTTACTGCTGCTTTTGTGATTCTGCAGCAATAGGTACCTAAATGATCAGCAGCAGATCATTAGAATGTGATGGTGTGAGTTGAGACAGATTGATTATGCAATATATATATATATATATATATATATATATATATATATATATATATATACATGCATACTATCTCTGGACAAGCGCCCCTATATCATCCAGACCCCCTGCTAATTAGATATACTAAATCCAAGATCAACAACAGTGAGGAAAGGGCACATTTCCAGATCCTGTTATATAGTGATCTTAAACACTGAAAAGTCCATCAGCCAAGAAAACAGAAAATAAAGAATGCCTTCTGTTTAGAGCATTCTCTGTTGTACACTGCAATTACTTTATATATATATATATATATATATATATATATATATATATATATATATATATATATATAGACATACACACACACACATATATATATATATATATATATATATATATATATATATAGGAAAATATCTACAGAAGTTTAACCTTACACATAACCTCATCGAACATACACTTTGTCAATCCACCAATGATCAAAACCTAACCACTGAAAACCATAATCATCCACAAAGGATTAAAAATACAAAAGAACAATTTTTTTTTTTTTTTTTTTTGCAGGGTGGGTTGGTGGGGTGGGTCAAGCCCATATGCACTCCATACTCCCCCTGCTAATTTTATATAACAGCTTCGAGACTGCACCACAGTTGGGGAAGGACATATTCTTTGGTCCTTACTGTATTATAGTCTTTCAGCGAAAAGCCAGTAATTTGTGATCAGCTGTACCCGCTTTAACACATGTCAACGAATGACTCATTGATGAAAGGTTTAGCTTGGATATATATGTGTGCATATATGTATCTATCTATATATGTACACATAAAGACACACACATACAAACATATGTAGATCCATAGAGGAACTAAGATTCACATACGTGAACCAAATGTTCTTCATGCTTATTTACTCCATTGTGAAAAATGCTTTACTTTGGCGAATAAAGTACAGTTGTGTAGGAACTTACCATGACAGTAGATGTCCTACTGATCACTGATACAGTATTCTTAACAGACAGGATGTAGTTCACTGATGTCCGGCTGAGGTAACAAAACTCTACCTTCCTAGGATGTATATCTGGATGATGACCTCATCTTGTAGGCATTGGGGTATAAAGTTGGACATACGTACATGATCCTCAGACTATCTTCCAAGTCAGTAGTGGGCTGAAGACAACCAAGGAAGGAGATAGGTCAGCTAGGGGGTGGCTTAGTTTAAAAAAAGAGTATACAAGTTGCCCCTCTGAAAAGCTATAAAATCCTAGGATATTGAGTGTGTGTCTGTGCATGTGAGGTATAGTGTCTGTGCCAATGAAGAAAAAAAAGAGAGAAGGGAGATAAGGTGGGAGGGAAGGAATACCGCAACAGTGATCAGTAGTACTTCTTATACAACTGTACTACGACTTGTCTGAGTCACTGTTGCAGTATTCTTAACAGATGGGTGATTCCCAGAGTACTAAAAAGAGACAGAGAAGAGAGAGGAGTGGCAAGTGCCAGAGGCAAACACTGCCCAGTACCTGGAGAAGGCATATATCTTGTAGTGTTTTCTGATGGTGTGAACAAATGAACACCAAGCCAAAATTACCCTCGCAAGTATAGCAAGTGCACAGGCCCAACAAACTTCAGACAAACTCAAAAATCAAGGCCAGCACTGAATATGGTTAAAATAACTCAATTTGATTCAACCATGAATCACCAGAAGGGTAGGGTAAAACCCTCTGACCCTGCAAAAATCCATCCAGACCGGTTTCAGCTGAAATAGTCTTCCTCAGTGTCAAACAAAAACATTTGTCACATCCACATAATTTATACAAATTCATTAATTAAGCACAGTTGGTAATTGGTTAATTATAAATGATCATTTAATCCAGACTGAAAGATCCCACCTAGTTTAATAATCCACTTCTTTTCTTTAGCATTGAGAATGGTATGCCACCCAGATTTATTAGTCTTGTCACCAAATATTTTATCAATAACAGTAAATCTGTAGGAAGCATTACCATGTTTGAGTGTATGTTTAAATGATACATTTGACTGTCTCTTATTCCTAATATCGCCCAAATGTTCACCAATCTGTAAGCATAGGGTTCTAGACATTTGGCCAATGTAAAAGGAAGAACATGTACATGTTTCCAAATATATTACCCAGTCAGACCCACAATTGGCCAGGAACTTCATATCAAAGACCAAAGCAGTATTTCTGCTGCTGAACTGTTTGGTTTTATTAACTCTAATGCAGTCTGTGCAGTGTCCACAAGGTACACAACCACACAGCATCTCCCCTGAAATGGTGCATTGCTGTTGTGTCGTAGAAGACCCTAATGATGTTTTATAATGACTAAAATAGGAACCCAGTGTCCCCCCTCTCCGAAACGAAAATAGGCATCTATTGCCTAAAATGTCAGATAACCTATGATCCAATAGCAATATGTTCCAATGCCTGTTAATGATATATATATAAATGCCCCCGGGTTACATCCGTATGTGGTAACTAACCTCAGATCCAATGTTTTATCAAATTAATGTTCTTTGTATGACAGCAGGTCCTTCCTATCCTGGCTAGAGGCCCAGTTACTGGCAGTAATAATATTGCCATATTTATAACCCCGATTTTTGAATCTTTGTATCCAGATCACTCCAGTATTGTTCATATTTCTCCATATTGGAGCAAACACATTTGACCCAAAGGAACTGTGACTTGAGGATGTTGCTGATGATATGCTGTGGGTGAAAGCTGGATGCATGGAGTAATGAATTGTATTGTGGGTACTTCCGAAAAATGTCACTATCTAGGGTATTGTCCTCATTCCTTTTTATAAGGACATCCAGAAACATAATCTGGTCTGTATGGTAATGAACCGTGAACTGGATTCCCCACTTGTTCCCATTTAAATATTCTACAAATTCTTGAAGGTATATACTATCAGCTCTCAAAACCAACCGTCATCAAAATAATGCCTCTAAATGTCAATTTTCTCCAAATACAAATTATGCCCAGGGTCATGAATGAGATGATCCTCCACATAGGCCATAAATAAATCTGCATTAATGGGGGCAAAAGATGCCCCCATTGCTGCACCCTATATTTGCCAATAGCACTGGTCATGAAAATACAAAACATTTTTGGTTAAAACATGCTCTGTTAAACAAACCAGGAATGTACTGAATCTAGGCTGATAAAGCTCACTTTCCTCTAACCAATATTGTAATGCACAAAGGCCAGCCCAATGTGTACAATTTCTTATCCCACCTGTCCACTGCTCTACAGTCCTTGTCATGGGGAGAACATTAGTGGCAGGGAATAACTTGGAAGGCTTGTCTAAGGCCAGGGACACTGTAGCTGGGCCTGCCACAGGGTTTTTGTACAAGTACTTAAGTTTATCAGGAACTTTGTAGAACCTATATGGCCATTTTGGAGCAGGAGGCTGAGAATCCGGTACAGAACAGCTAGCCTGAAAAGTTCCCAGGTAAGTATCTAGCACTGGGGGAACAGAAGGAACAGCAGGATTGCCCATCACTAATAAGTTGCTGTATCTCTTTTGTACCTCAGACACCTGCTGGATTGCCATTAAAAATGTTTCATCATGCTTTGTAAAATTTCTCCAATCCCCCATCAGGGTGGGAGGTTGGCATAATAGTTAAGGTGTTTACCTTACAGACAGAAGGAACAGGGGGTTTGATTCTCACATGGGCTAACTGGTTAGGCTTAAAATGGCCCATATGGGTAGTTAGCCTAGTACTAATGTATAAACCTAAGCCTCTTTCAAGGGAATCTGGAGAGCATGAGTTTACCTCATCTGAGGAAATTTGTTCTGGAGAGTGTAACTGGAGCGACTAGTCAAGAAAAAGATCAGAATCCACGTCTGGATCCTCATCAGAGGAGGAAGAATCTAAAGCCTGTTTGTGTGTTTTGGCCTTAGAAGGTTGAATCAACAAAGGAAGGTGATTTCAGTGACATGATTAACTTGAATAACCTCTGAGAAAAATCAATTTATTCTTTCTCCTTGACCACAGTGGGGGATGTCAAGTGTTTACGTTTTTCCTTTTTAGGGGTGGCGTTTGCCTGAATAAGTTTAGGGAATTATGAGCCTTGGTGCATTTCTATGAGGCAATCAGGAAACTCGTCCTACACAAGGATCTGAAGGATTCCTTGATGGCCCTCTGAAATAATGAGTCATGGTGTGTCAGATACCTAAGTCATCTTCAAGGCTAGTGGGGTTGCGATATAGGGCACGTGAGAAGATGATTGGCATACCATTGGTTTGACCACCTCAGTGGGTGCGTTTGATTCCAAGATGCCAGCAGAAGAATCCTGTCTAGGTCTTTTACATTTTTTCTTAGGTGGGAGGCTGATGTGCAGGCCTTCCGACATGGAGTGGGCCTAACTTTTCTGATGTTTTATCTCAAGGGAAGTATTTAGTATGGATTGCCTAGACTGTAGTGTTTTAGGAAATAATGAAATAATAGATGGAGCAGGATTTATAGTCATGCTCAGGAGTGAGACAGAAAAGGTTTTTAGTGTCTCATTTGTCTACCACACTCACTCTTAGCCCTCTGAACTGACATCTAAAAACAATTAGCAAAAATTCAAAAGTTTAAAAGGAAAGATCCTAAATATACATAATTACTTACCTTTTAACTTTCATGTACATCCAAGGAATTTGTTTTTATCTGTGAGATGCCACCTGCTCTGTCTATCTATTTGATAGTCTGCTTTGACTTTTGTTGAATATGTGCACATGCTAGCATACTGTAAGGGGATACCACAAGTTTGCAACTTCTTCATTAGTCACTTTTTCCTCCACTATCAATGTCTGTCACAAGTTTTTTGTTTAGAACTCTGCATTTGTCCTGCAGATGGCATCCTCTTTATTACTCTTCATCATTCCCTGGTGCACTCAACTTATTAAATTCTAAATGGTGCATATGCATGCAATTATATCAGCTATGCATGAGTACACAAAAGGATGAACCATAGCTGAGTGAACAAAAAAACAAACAAAAAAAAAAAGTAAAAAATATAACACAGCAATAGAAACACTGAACCTCTCAAAACTCATTAAAATATAAAACCTTTATAACAACCTAAAATAAAATAACAGTGTCCACTTGTACCTCCAGATGTAGTACGGACAAGCCTATCATACCCACCAGACAAACAGACAAACTCCATGATCCTAACAACATGAAGAAAATAGAAATCTGCATAAAAAGAGAATGCTCTACAGAAGCATGATTGTGAATGTACCAGCAATCATTCCCAAATAAATTCACAAAAAAGTACAACTAACAATTCCATTCCCAAGCTAAAAGCTATTTGCCCAACAGCCATACACAAAAATAAGTCCATTACACAACATGTCATCAGCTACTCCTAATTTCAGTACAACTGCTGATCGCACACATCCGCATTTCTACTTATGAGTACTTGCTGAATAATGCGTGCTGAAAAACCATTTGACCTTTTGTCCATTCAACCTTCTGTGATGCACTACATGATGCGTATGCATGCATATACGTCCATGTCTTCCAAAACCATCCATGATAATGTCTGTGCAGATGCTTATTTATAATATACCTCACCACTACTCTTGATCCTTTGCTCTGTAGGCTCTGTTTACATAAGGTATCTGAAATTTACATTTACAAAAACATCCTCAGCACGTTTCAAGTAATGAAGAGTTGTGTGTCTTACCCAAGTATTCATAATAGTACCTGTATGTCCAGGAAGTTAGTCAAACTCTGATAAAAGATTTTGATTTTGTCAAAAGGTGAGCTGAGTTGGGCTGCAACTATTTACAAATTGACTGGAATTAAGTCATGATGGCATCTCAGTGTAAGACAGTTTTTTTAATAAAATGTGGTCTTTACTTTCATGTTGAGCAATATTTCTGTGAATAACTTTTGAAGAATTTAAAGCAAAGAGCAGTAAATGGCATTTTAGTTTCACTATTCATATTCCAGGCTCTTCCTCTCATCACTTCACTGTAAAATTCAACATGCACTGTCACTATACAACCTTTGGGGTTAACTATGAATGTCTATTGATGACTGAATGAACTTTAATTATGCAATCATCATATTCAAATTACTCTATCTCCCATGTGACCAGCACTAGCCTACAGTTTGTTTTCCAGCTGTCCATCATCCTCCTTGACTACTCTCCATACCCCATTTTAGAGAAATCCTTTATGTACTCCTTGGTCAGGGGAGCTATTTGCTGTCTTGAACTGTACAGACTTATGGCTATAAAACCCCTAAGCCAGGGAATGAGGACTAACATGAAGACTGATGGACATGTAATACAAGTCATAACTATGGGGTTTGTGGTCAGCAGTCCAAACGGTTGAAGCAAAATGCAATGATGTCAGCAGCACACACACAATGCAGGTATTTACACATTCTGAATGAGAAGTTCATCCATTCGCCTTCATTACAAGCTGCAGCTTCCAAGGACCTTAACACTGACGAGGTACCACACATACAGAGTTGACCAATAACTGCTTCATACTAACTTCTCAGAATGCAGTTCAAGCATAGACAGTCCATTCCTGAACTTGAGCCACTGGCATCGCAGGTGGATACCGTTCCTCTTCGAAAGTGGACAAGACAATGAGTGAATAAACTGTTTACAGATTTACAGGGTTTCTTTCTGGTCTCCATGCTTTCTCAACCAAATGGATAAAATGATCAATTATATAAGCATGCCATGCATTTGTTTCTAATGTATGTATAATTTTGAGTTTTATTGTATTGTGCAGCAGTTAAGACCCCCACAGCAGAGTTGGGGTTATGTTTGTTAAAGTTTACGATCAAAACTTGGAAACTGCATCAGTTGATCGGCATGTGGTCGACTTTCAGTTTCCAAGTAGGCATAATGTTGAACCAAAAATGATCAACTGCACTACAGTGGATGGGTAGTGTAGTCAATATTCTGGGTTCAACATTGTGTAGGGAAGTCACGGTTCTGTGAGGAACAGGAAATTATCCCATTTCCTCACTGTAGTACAATCTCGGAGTTAGTATATTTAATGTGCAGGGGATGTGGGGGGGGGGTGCAGTACAATTAACATACTGTTAACAGTTGAATTTAATGGTACGTTAATGTGCATAGCATGGGTGACTGACGTCATCTCCTGCTATGTCAAACTCATTAAGCCATGAAGTTTGGGTATGTCATTTTCGATGTTCTGCTTTTTAGATGTGTCGTGAATTGACATTTTTCATCAACATTATGGTCATTCGATGGAAGCATTATCAAGAATATGATAGTAAACAGTTTGCTATATTGTTCTGCATATTCTACTTTTGCAATCAGTACTTTGTGTGTTAAGTAGCATTTTTTCAGGTATCAGCACAGTCATTTCCAGATTATCTATGAAGCTCTATCATTGTATTTTGCATCACTGTTTTTGCCATATTTTCTGTGCCTATAGGAATCAAACTTTCAGCTGGACTGTTTTGATTTTCTTTATCATGGACATTAAAGCAATACAGTTTTATAGTTAATTAAATTATAACTGGGTGGTAATCATTTCTGCTTCACACCTTTTCACAAATAACACAGCTGTAGCATGTTCCAAAGACACCCAACTGTGTAAAAGGCAAATATCTAATGGAAACACTCATGTTTCAGTTTCATAATTTTTCTTACCGATTTCTACTGGAACTGTCTGTCTTCATTATAGACTGTACACTTTTCCATTGATGAGCTTCAAATACTCCATCCTTTTTAAGTTTACTAATAATACTAGCTGGAAATTGTTCTCCAAACATACTGTTATTGTATAGTTCCAGTTACTGTGGAGCCCAAGGATTCCACAACAAAAGCTATACATTTTCTTTAAGTGCCTCTTCTGAAACCTTTGTTAAACTATACGGTTGCACAGTTTCTCCCGGCAGGTTTATTTGATCATACTTTTGTTTTCAGACATTCCGACATAAGAATGTCTTTTTACAAATACACATACAGATCACCTGGCAAAGTGGTTCATGGTGCCAAGAACTAGGCAAATGGCCCATTTAGGCTGTTTTGAAAAGAAATACTATATTACTAATCTCAACAATTAAAAAACAATGTGAAGCTTTACCTGAACCTATCTTGCTCCTATGACCCCTGCTCACCTAAAATATTCTTTTGAACACATTTCACAAAGGTAAAAAATGTGCAGAAAATTTAAGACAAATGATGCATCAGAAAGAAATAGGTAATCCTGAGAAAGAAGAGGGTGCTAACATGATTCAATTCCTCAATAAGCGGTTTTCATCAGCACTAAACATGCCTGAATCCCTCTCTTTTGAAATTGAGAGGATTCATCGGTCCCTGACAAATCCAGCTTCTTCTCTGAGTTTATCTTAACCCAGGTCTATAATAGTTGATTTCTTTCCTCACAAGTCAAGGACTTAGTGCTGAAATCAGCTATGACTAATTCCCCTATCAAGATGGGTGAAAAAGTTATTCATTTTGACAATCACTACACCTCTACAGTCATATCCAGAATAAAGGAATGTATTCCTCTAATTAAGTCCTTGAAAAAGCCAATATTAAAGCTCAAATTATTTTTCCTGCAAGAATAAAAATCATCTTGCCAGAAGGAGTGAAGATCTTTGATTCCCTACAAGAAGCAGTAGAAGTTATCCAAAATAAGAAAATACTGTCAGACAGAAGAAATGGAATGATCATCCCAGTGTTTGAAGAGACAGGCAACATAAAATGGATGGTCTGTGAAGGAAGGAGCAAAGAATACTAAAGGACACATGAATAAATTCCTTCTAATTTTTAAATGCTTTGTTTTATGAATCATAATATATTTGATTCTGGAAAATCTCTATACTGTAAGGTAATGTGAATCGTCTTTATTATTAACCGTCTCTTTTCCTTTCTATATCTACTTCTTCCAATTACATATAGTACTAAGTATTTAAATAACATTCTCTCTCTTTCTCCCTATAACTTTTTGTTACTAATGTTCCTTAAATTCTCTCTCTTTCTCTCTCTTTTCTTTCTTCCTATAAAATTTTCGTTACTAATATTCCTTTTCTCTCTTTTCCCTACTATATGTACTTTACATACTTTTCCCTTTTAAATAACTACAAATTATATAAGCCTTCTAATTCTTCAGTAATAGTATAATTTGACTTAATACCAAAGTGCATTTTTTCTAGTAGGTCAGTGGTGGGGTTAACAATATGTTTCTGATTAATGTTTCTAACTAGATGTTTCAGACTATTTGTTTAGACACATATAAACATTAATACAGTACATTAATGATGTTTTATAGATGGCTAAATAACCCAAATGTTCGAAATACGTAAATAGTGAAGCCATGGCACACCAATTTTTTTTCCGGTTTTGGGGCTTTGCTATTTTGTCACCTGTGGTGCGATCTCGGAGTTGGTATATTTAAGTAGGGGGTGGGGGGGTGAAGCCCTCTACATTAATTTAAGTTTAAAGTGCAAGTGTTTTTTTTTTTTTTTTTTTTGAAATGGAACAGCAATTTCTTTCCCTGGGGAAAAAAAAAATGCTGTTCTGTGTTTTCATAGTTCTTGGGTTTCGAATGCCATGGTTCGATATTACATCATTCGGACTCCTGCGAGTTTGACAATGTAATATAGACCCAAAATACCAGGTTCTTTTATATATATGTATATATATATATATATATATATATATATATATATATATATATATATATTCAACAGATCCTTACATGAAAATTGTTAGAAAGATGACTGACAAAATGATTAAAACATCTGATGTTTCTTGAAAAGTCTTGGAAATATTGACAATCTTTTTAACCTTCAGCTTCTAATGTTTATACATACTTTGATCTGATGTGTATTTCTGACTTATCTACTTATCAGAGGTGCTATTATTATATGTGACATATTCATATAGCTTCAGTTATATTGGATACTCATTTTAATGTATATTTCATGGACTCAGATTTCTTTAGTTGCTTTCATAATGCTTTTCTTTTTTGTTTTTATAATATATTCCAAGTAGAGATGGATAATTTGTGTCTTTTGGTGTTGGAGAGGTGGTGGATGGATGGTTTAGTTAAGTTTTTAACTAAATGAGAAACTTTATGTTTCATGTATGTGTTTGTAAATAGTTTTGGGTTTTTGAAAGTAGTGCTTAATACACGTTATACATCCATGATAAATAAGTTTTCAGTAGATTTCAAGTCAACACAGAAGAAAGGTTTTTCAGTATGTAACAACATACACATTATAGTCAATGGCTTATAAATGTTTATCATTAAATATTCATGGTTTGAACAATAATGTCAAATGAGCTGATTTGCTTAAATATATCAAAATGCATAAAGCCCAGATCATCTTTTTTACAGGAAACCCATCTATTAAAAAAGACCTACAAAAATACTAATTTAATGGTTATACCATTCTGGCTGATTCATGTTTTAAGACTAAGAATAGGGGCACTCTTATTCCATGGAAAAATATTTATACTATGCCAAGAATTGTAGATACAATTTCAGATAAAGATGGGATTCTAAGCATGGTTATTTTGGAAACCAATAGGAAGTATTATACTTTGATTAATACATACTGGCTACCAGGACTAAGTACTAAATATGTTCACACATATCTGGACCTGATTACTTTAAATGCAAAAGGGGAAATTATAGCAACATGTGATTTTAACTGTCTATTATCAGACAATGATGCTTCTAAAAATGGTAAAATAAAACTAACATCTCAAGCCAAGAAGTTAAATTACTTTACAAACCAGATGAACCTTAAAGATACACATGGTCTGAGAGAGTATTATTCCTAATTTTATACTCACTATTCATATTGGTTTGGTACACAAACAAACATTGATAAGGTCTTTGTATCAAATAATATATACTCAAGAATAAGTGCTGTATCTATAATGACGTGTCCACTTTCTATAAACTTTACATTAACTATGCATATAGATGATTTTAGACTTCGACAGAGAATTCCTGCTTACATAACTAAGTTAAAAGACTTTAGGGAATGGATAATGAAAAAAATAGACATGTTTATGGAAACAAATGATAATGGTAAATTGACTGATACTATACTATGGGACACCTTTAAAGTTTATATATATGGTAGAATAAAATCTTGGTACTTTAAACAAAGGAGAGAGTGGGACAAAGAACTTTCTGTCTTATAAAAAAATAGACAAGATAAAAATGGATTCAAAACCAAATAAAGTAGGACATAAAGAAGTCCTGAATCATAAGGTAGCCATAAACCTAAAAAAAATTGAAATTACAATCTTAGGCTGTAAATCCTAAATATCTACATTAAATAGCGGTCAGATCCAAAAAAAAAAATCAAAATCTTATTAATGAGACTAAATATAAAAGTGATGGTTCAATTAAGAGTACATCTAACTTAACAGGCATTTCAGAAGTGTTCGAAAATTACTATAAAGATATAAATAATAACACACCACTTTTGGACATAGATAATGTAATAAATACTTTTATTCAAGAAAATATAACTACTAAGGTGTCAATGCATCAAAATAACATATTAAATAAACAAATAACACTAACAGAAGTGAAAGAGGAAATAAAAAAATTAAAAGATAATAAAGCTCTAGGACTGCATTGAATAATTTCTGAACTATGTAAGATTTTTCCTGAATATATAATAAAGGAAATGATGACTGCCTTTACTATGGTTAAGCAAAAATGTATAACACCCCCATCATGGAAATATTCAATTATCTCCCCCATTTTAAAACAAGGTAAGGACCCCAAATATTGTGATTCATATAGGCCAATTTCATTACTAAACACGGATTATAAAATTTTCAAGAAAAACTAATGGGATAAAGAAAATTTTACATAATCTAATACATAATGATCAAACAGGGTTGATTCTTCATAGAAAAGTGGAAGATAACATTATGAAATTACTATCATTAATAGACATAGCATGCAAATATATAAAAAACTAACTATTATCAGCCTAGACATAGAAAAGGCTTTTGAGTCTATTAGTTGGTCTTATCTACAAAGAATTTTGATTGGTTTTGAATTATCCTCCAGTTTTTTCAACTTATTAATGAACATTTATGGTGGGGCACAAGCTTATGTGAAAATTGGATCATGTCTGTCCTCACCACTAGAAATCCTCAAGGGAACTAGACAAGGTTGCCCTTTGTCATCATTACTGTTTGCTCTTTCAATTGAACCGTTTGCTACATATAGCAGAAACAAGCAAAATATAAAAGGCTTTCAAATTAATAAGGACTATTGTCCTAAGATAAAATTATATGCTGATGATATGTTGTTAACGTTGGGTCATATTGATGGTTCTTTGCATGATGTTATAAATACCATAAGCAAGTCTGAAAGAATTTCAGGGCTTAAATTTAACCATAATAAATCCAAAACATTATTAATTAACAAACAGATCAACAAAAACTTAAGATAGAATAGCTTGTTTAATTGGGAGAATGATGTATTAGAATATTTGGGTGTCAGTATAAACAGTACATGGAAAGAGTATGTTAAACTAAACTATAATAATTTACTAACCACCATTAGTGAACTAATTAAAAGATGGAATAAAATGTTTTTCACAATGGAGGATAGGCTCTCTAATTAAAATGATAATTGTATCTAAAATTTTGTTTTATATACAGGCATTAATACTACCCCTTCCCAAAAACCTATTTAAAAATTAGATTCCATGCTACTTAAATTTTTATGGTTCCCCTTAAAACCTAGGATTGCATATAAATGGCACATTAGAGCTTGGAACAGTAATGGGATAGCATTCCCTAGCTTAGATCTTTATTTCAACCCAGTTATAATCAATGCAATATTACACTGGATCTCACCCTACCTATATATCTGGCTGGAAAATAATACATGAGATTCATATAAGTGATGACAGAACTATAGAAAACAATCCGGAATAAGTAGCATTCATTGGCATTTACGTGAATTTTGTTTATTTAGTAAAAAGTTTGATAATTTTTCTTATGGCATTAATCAAATATTTAATAACTTTAAAATATAATTGATTGTAATTACAACATTAAACAGTTCCTATTTCTTACATTCACTATAGCATACTTCCCTGACTGTCTAGATTCTTTCAACATCAATGCAATGCAAAAATTAAAGGAAAATAACTTGATATTCTGCATTTGTTTATTGAAAATAAGAGTATTAAACCACTAAACTCTCTTCTATGTGTTTTGATAATAGTCAAAATGGTTGTTTATATACTCATTATGGGAGTTTATAGAAAACAAAATGAGAGTATCAGTCAACCTAGAGACTGAATCTATACCTAGTTTTATTCATCTTTTGAAAAGACAGATAATCAAAAATTAAGTATCTCATCTATCTATAGGATAATAAGAGAAGACACTCTAAAGTTTGACTCAGATTTTTGGAATTACTATGTAAAGATTAATGGAGAACAAATATCTGATAAATCCAAAAAATTATTATTGAAATCTATATATGGTACCTCTTTCTTCATTATATTGGAGATTGTATACATGGAAATTTATGACTAGGAGTTTCGATATTCCACATAAAATAAATATTATACTCAAAAACAGCTAAAGTAAATGTTGGAAATGTCATGAATTACTACAGGCCAATTGGGTTCAAAAGTTCATTGAATGTAGAAATGTTGTTCAATACTGGAAAGACGTTCAATATTTTGTAAAGGCTTTATGGTCTGTTTATTGTCATATATCTAACTCACTAATCCTATTCAATGTTCCTATACTGAATATAATACCTAAATCTCAGGTTCAGTTACTCTGGTCAATTCTTGCATTTGGCAGAAAAGTTATTACTTTGAACTAGAAAAGCAAACAAGATTTGATGTTTAAAGAATTTATTAATTCAGCAAACGCTGTTTGTAAAAAAATTACTGCAAACCATTTGTTATAGAACTCATAACATTACTCATAACAAAATAGCATGGCAAAAATTGGAAAAACTTTTGAACAAATACTGATAACTTCTCATGGATAAAATGACTGTTTATCATGGATGAATGTAAATATTGTAAATAGTTTTGTTATTGTTTTATTGTATTTGTAATATGTACATTTTCATATGTTTATAATGAAAACAAAATAAAAATGTTTTTGGGGAAAAAAAAACAAAGAAATAGTTTAGATTTTCCCATATGATTATGCCTTTGATGAAACGCACCAAAACAATCTACCGCTAAAACACTAAGCCTGTAGTAATTCTAATAGTTAATTGATGCTCTTGGGCCTTCTCTTGTCTTAGAAGCACTGCAAAGTACATAGTCCATTCATCTAAAGTTGTACTTTTGTTCAGTTTCTTCTGCTTACACTTTGTAAACTCTATCAGAACTTGTTTCTTGTTCTGCAAACCAATAACCAGCTGTTTCACTTCTACCATTTTTATACAACATGATCTTCTCTTATGATCATTACATTTTTAGGGTAAAACAATCTTCTAACACTTATTTTGCATACAAATACGTCAGTACACACACGCACATAGACATGTACATTTGCTTGGCAAACACAATGCAAAAAAGAAAAAAAACTATTTTGATCAAAGAAGTCTTAACTTAAGATTATCTCTGTAAACTAAAGATTGCAAACCCTGGAAGCATGCCCAAACTGGAAACAGCCTAAGGCAAAACCCTTTCTGTAACTCCTAATTTATAATTAATAACTAACTAATGCCCAGTACTCTTAAAATATCTTTAATAAAGGATACCTTGGAGTGCTCTGAGTATTGGGATGAATGAACATCATCTTTAAGCTATATCTTGTCACTCTTATACCCAGTGTTAATAAACTTATATTTTTAAGTGTGTGTGTGTGCATGCACATGTGCAGCACAAAGATAAATTACTGCATGCCTGAACGTGTGTGACAGTACATTTGTATGTGTATTTGTAAGTACACAAGTTTGTGAGTGTATGAAAATAACCAAAAAGAACAAGTATAATGTTTAGAACTACAGCTGTTTCAATGGTGTCTGTGATGTAAATGGCTTGCATATCATTTTGTATGTTTTTCATTTATATAAATCTAAGATTGCCTTTGTCATACATGTAAATTTAATGAAGATTTTCTGGAAAAAAAGAATACAAAAATTGATGTGTTAATTTAAAAAAAATAAATCTACCAACAGAAAAATGCTGTAACCATTTTTTAATGTCTGGACTGAGATTGTTCAATCCCAGATTATGGAAACTGAAAGACTGAAGAGTGAAAATCCAGGCTTAAATAAAGTAAGTCTGAGACTGCAAATTTTCAGAATATTCTTTTTTTTTTCCTGAGGTACGGTGATCTCAGAAATGGTATGCAAAAGTTTTGGAGGTGTGGGAGGCTTGCTTCCCTCATTAAGTGGGGCAGGGGGAGAAGAAGTTTAATGGAGAAGAGCGATGCTTGATATTCAATCTTTTCCTATATTTTAAGCGCATTTTTTGTGTGTTTTGGGAGTTGGAATATTTTAATGAGTGGAGAAATAGTGAAGAAAAAAGAAAAAACACTTTCCTTTTGTGGTGCTCAAACCAAAACCCTACCACAATACTCAGAAAAAAATTGTCAGAATAGCAGTAGTGTTATAGAAAAGGTTTCTATAAGGTAAGTTATGAGGTTGATGTTAGGAGACAAAGATGAGGTCAGAGGTAAAGATGACCTTAACCCTGCCCTAAACTCCACCCTTGCAACTTAACTTAAATGAAATCCATTCCATAGTACTACCACTACCCAACACACTTGTACAATAGTAAATACATCCCTACCTTCACTTTTCCTCCAACTCTAACACAGAAACACACACACACACAA
>NC_056748.1:679866377-679896377 GCF_019279795.1 Protopterus annectens
CCTTGCTTTAGTAAGTAACCAGGAAACAGTAATTTAGTGAGTTAAGAAAATATGAGACTAGTTAAGCATTGTTTTTCTGCATCTGTGTGAATCTAGCTGTGTTTTTTTATATCTCCTAAGATCATAACTCTGATGTTTATTGTAACTAGATATTCAGTATTCTCGTGTTTTCTATTTTGCTATTTATTATTAAACATTTCTATACATTTCATTGTGGCTGGTCCTTTAGAGAATAGCTTTATCATCTAGAGAGCACGTATGCCTATTTTAGTTACACTGTGGCCACTCCTGAAAGCCTTGCTGCATTGGTCAAACTCTGCCATTTGTATTAATATTAATTTTACTCAGTATAATTGGGTATCCTTGTAAAAGTCTTACAGTAGCTGACTGGTGACAGTGTAATTACCTCATAGACTGGACAGAGGGGGCGCATCTGGTAAATCTGTGCCAGCCTTTCCCAGATATATATATATATATATATATATATATATATATATATATGTGTGTGTGTGTGTGTGTGTGTGTGTGTGTCTATGTAATTGAAAATCAAATATCTAAGTGTATGCTTTAGGTACTGAGAACAGGGACACAGATCTACAAAGTGGTCAGTGTAGGGCTTGTTTTGGAAAAGAGAGAGAGAGAGAGAGTCCAGCCTCAGGTCTGGAATGTGTTCCCTGTGTGTTCTTAAGGGAAACTGTGCTTGGTGCAGAGAGCTGCATATGAAAATACTGTGTGTATCCACTTTGTCCTAGTAGCAGTCCCTCATCATTGTCAGTGGTGAGGATTGAGGCTCCTTCATAACTGGCCCAGAGTAGGGACCGTCACACATACACTGCGCAAGAACACTCTTCAAGTCCAGGTCTGTTCCTCCAATTTTCTTTTGGTTCCTAGTCCTGTTCACATGACCTTGTAACAGAAAGAAGTGATTGAAGCAGTTATTTTGTTCTACAATTCCTTATTTCTCAGCTAAGAGCAGAGAGTTGGGAAAGTAAATGGGATTAGCAAGCAATGCTCAAGTATTCAATTAACTTAAGTATGAAAAATCCAGACAATTAATATCTGATTAAATTGTATTTGCAAGAGATGATCCAATCTGTTTATGAATTTGGCGACAAAGAGGCACAGATATATACCTCTCTGAATCTCTGACAGGTCAATGTATGTGTTATTCTTAGTCTACATTTTTTTAGCAGCTAAAAGAACACTGATCTGCCATATTCACAGTACCCATCTTCTTTAATTAAAAGTACCAGCAGTACAAAGAATAGTTTACAGGAGCAAAATGTATGTGAAATGACATGTTTATCCATTTCTCTAACACTGCAATAACATATGTTGCATAATATCCAACACCCCCCCCCCCCGAGTTACTGCTGCTATGCTTTCTGCTTCTTGATTACTAGTTTTCAAGGGAATCAAACATAATTTGCTTAGCACAACAATACTTGAAATAAATTGAAATGTGAAGTATTATGAGTAAAGTGCATCATAGCATTTAAAATTTGTCACCCAACAATACCCACTGATCTATGTTTTATGAACAGCAGCTAAATAATAGACTCCATTGTGTTTTCAGCTCAAGAGCTTGCAGTCAAATTATCTAGCTGTAATTTGAAAACATCATTTTGAGTGGATATAAGTGTGTCACAGATGTCAGAAACAAGACATCATATGTTCCATCTACTATCAAGATAATTATGGTTTATTTTGAAGGTACTCATTTCTTACAGCTTTATCTCAACTGGGCTGAAATTTTGAACAAAAGTATATACTGGCTGACCTGCATAAAATACAATTCATGACAGTTCCTAACAAGTTTGAAGCAAATGAATACACATCACAGGACAAGCCAAAGTAACTTACTCCATCAGTAATACTGTATTGTTGTTAATGTTGAAATTGTAATTTAAACATATGCCAATATTATCACTATACTGGGAAAAAATTTCTTTATTAGGATAGAGGATCTCATTAATGAGTGTGTGTGATAACCAAATCAAAACAAGAGTCTATGTAAGAGTGGTGGTCTGTGAAGTCAAGCCATGTGCAGGCTGCTACTTCCATGCTAATGAATTAAAGGTATCATCTGTTTATATTAAAACACATCAAACACCACCTATGCAAAATATCAAGCCTGCCTTCCTCCAAAACATATCCCCGGTTATAGGATAAAAGTGCAATACAAAGCAATTAACTAAATTATCGCCTTTTACAATGCCATATAATAATCCCATTTTCTCTTTAAAATGCACACAAGCTCATTAATCTTCACATTTATTCTACACCTATCCTATTCCATTGTTCACCTTTGATATCTAAACTGCTTACCTGTCGAGGTTCTGCACAGCACACAATCATCCTGCTGGTTAATGACTGCAATTAATCTGCTCACCTGTCTGAGTTTCTGCACAGCTCACAATCATCCTGCTGGTTAATGACTGCAATTATGCTACCTTCCTTCACAAATTCTACATCCTCACTTGTTTCCTGTACTTCTGTCTACTTAACAGAGCAGCTTTACTTCTTTGCATGTTTTGTTTGTTGGTTGATTTGTTCCCTTTAATTACATACATGATGGTGGCATGCCAAATGGACCAATGCACAAGTGTCACTTTGTAGTCAGTGTTTACTACTTATTTGTAGTGTGACCATTTAAAGCCAGACCTAGTACTGTTTGTGGAAATAAATTTGGCAGGAAGGAATAAAGCCAAACAGCAGATGAGCTGGATAGAAAACAAATAGAAATGTGAAGGTGGCATAGAAACTTGACATAATAAAAGTCCAAGTGAGATGCAAAAAAATGCAATATTTTCTAAATAGCAGCAAATATCTGATTTGCTATGCAATTTGAAAAAGGAACTCAGAAAATCAGACACTGAGGCAGATAGATAGAGATAAGCAACTTAAAAGGTATACGGCTGGGGAAAGTTTAATGCAAATGTAATTCACTAAATGGTTACCCACAAAGGCAGGATTTTGTCTGATACTGAAGAATTACATTTTTTTCAAGCAGTACAGCAGAACACATTAGTTTTTAATTATTATTTAAATTGTAAACCCCAAAGAAATGCCAACATGCATGCAGTCCAAAAGGTATGTCGAAAACACTCAAGAACTGTACTTGCAAATGATAAAAATAGCTTTCCATGAATATAAGCTTTATGAAATAGATATAGGGAAATACAACATACCACATTAAAAGCATTTAGTTTATGTGAAATATCACACCGTTACAGACAGATCACAACCTCCACACATCCTGATATCATGTTATTACTTTATAATCCTAATACACACCTTCCTCTTCTGATCTTTTCAATCTATACCAATACTTCACTTTTGTGGAAACTAAGATTATTTTGGTCCACAGACTGTGCATCCCATTTCAGCAGCCTTTCCAACCTCATGCAATGAAACTCTTGAAGCAACATTCAAGTGGAACTCTCTCATCCTTATTTTTATCCTTTGAAACACATTCATTACATATAAACACACACAAACACACACACACACACACACACACACACACACACACACACACACACACGAAATACCTGTGTGCTGACCTAACAAATTCCTCTCCCATTCCTTGGTAAATCATTCCCAAGTCATGGTAATCTCTGCATGCTTCCAGAAAACACTTAATAGTCTGGCATTATCAGCTTCAAATCACCATCATTCCCAAGTCATGGTAATCTCTGCATGCTTCCAGAATGCATGCAATAGTCTGACATTATCAGCTTCAAATTACCAGCACTAGGTATCTCTCCTTTCCATATAATAACTAATTGGATGAGAACTCTGAAATAGCTATGCGTCTTTGTAGCCATAGGGACATATACATGTATTTTTTCACTCCACCTATAACTGACTCTGGCTGGGGACTGTCCCATGTACTACATATTACTAGGTCAGAGGCTTAAGTCCTTCCAGTGCCCCTTTTTCATGTTATGTAACTTTCTATTGAAGATTTCAGCTATTTGTATCTAAACCATGTACTACTAGGTAAACTGAACAGTTGGGTAAAACACCTCCTTAGACTGCAGGTGCTCCCCTCATGTTACAATTCTGCTCAGAAAGAAAGGCTTATATCCAGTTTATACCTCTATTTCTCCACTCTCGGAAAACTGACCAATCAATCATGTACATGTAGCTAATACTTTTCCAAAACAACTTAGGAAACATCTGTGCTTTATGTCCCCAAAATAACCAGCTCCCATCTCCTCTTCCTTTCTCATCATACTCTCTCACTTGCATCATGACGATTTATGTTAAAAGGAACAGAAGTAGCTTAAAACCATATAGACATGGGTGCTGTAATCCACTGCAGAAGGTAAAAATGGCACACAGAGATATAAAATGGCAGTTTTTAGCAGTTTTCTGAAATAACAGTAGCATATCTGTGACACAAGGTGAGTGTAGTGCAAGTATGAGGTACCATTCGAAAGGCTGCACAGAAATTTCATAGAAAATTGACAATCGATTAAAAGTTGCACCTGCATGGTATAAGATCCAGCAGCCATATAGTTGACAGTTAAAGAAAAATGCATTAGTGCTATAATAAGCATTCCGTTGTTGCATAGACCGCAACCTCCACAGAAGAGTGTGGGAAGTTAAACACTTCAGCTGTAGTTTAAAATAAACAATCTAACTATAGTGTTTAACATCTTCCCATTGCTTGCCGTTTGAGGTGACCACTGATTGCTGTTAATATTCCAGTTTATAACTCGGTTTTCACAGCAGTGCAGTTAGAGGTACTTAATAAAAGCTTAAGAACCTTTCTGATGTGAGAATGGTGCTTAATGAACATGCCTTATTTCCAAATTCAGAGCATAATCATAGTGATTCATACATATCATCTTTCATAATGACTATAAACAAGCAAATAACAGCTGAAGGATAATAACCATGTCGAAACAAATTGTTTATTAAGAACTTTTCGTTCCTCTAATAGTAGAACTTCATCAGCTAAAAACAGTCAGTAGTACTATTAGAGGAACAAAAAATGCTTAATAAACACTTTGTAATAAACATTTTGTTTCAACTTGGTTATTATCCTTCAGCTATTTGTTTGTTTATAGTCATTGAGTTCATCTATATTAATTTGTATTTATATTATCTTTCATAAATAAAACAGAAAATGCTTCACAAAATATCTACATATGCTGACAGCTTCCACAACTCAGGTTGAAGTGGATTTTAACATAGGCATAGTATCAGCCCTTAAGGATAGAACCCAGATCAAGGAATGGGTTTTTTGAGTTCAACAAATCATTATTAAATTGATTATTTTTTCCTCCACTGCTTTATATATATATAATATTTATTGTTCAAATCTTTAACATATATACATCTCTTAATACATTTTTTCTATTTAATTACACTTGTTAAGTTCTCAAAGTGCAAAATGCTGATTTATTGACTTGTAACAAAAGTTTTTTAAACATACAATGGAAATATGGGCAACAATTTAATTTAACATAGACAGTATATTTTAATATTTTGTATTTTATGTATTTAGAACACCAGCACTTTTTTTTTTAATATCAACTTTTTTACAAATTTTTCTTATACATGTAAGACTGTGCTTTTAAGAGAGTTTATTGTTTGAACTGACTTATTAATTTATTAGCCAATCATGAGTTACCTTAAAGTATATAAAGGCATTTTTGAATGGGAACATGTTATTCAGTTCTAATGAAGCCATTACCTATGATGAAAGTGCTTAACAATTAATGAATTTTGATGGTGTTTGGTTTTAATAAAGTGGAGTTCTTCGTGATGGCCATTGGGTGCATTATTTTTAGTTATTAGTGAGGACTTCTGCCATGGACCCACCTGTTCTACAACTGGCCCTGTTTAGAGGTGTGCACAGAAGTGTGTGTGTGTGTGTGTGTGTGTGTGTGTGTGTGTGTGTGTGTGTGTGTGTGTTGCCGGGGGGGGGGGGGAGTTGAGGGCTGGGACCAATGAGATTGTTATTTTTTAAATTCTTCTCACAATCAGACTTCAGGGGTGTGCACATGAAGTCACCATTGCTAGCCTGGGACTGGGGAAATTGTGATCATTATTTCTGTAATTTTCTTCACAGTTAATTCTCCCTCTTTCCTTCCTCCATCCACTTTCCTTCTACTGCCTTCACTCATATCTTGTTCTCCTCTATCTTCTTCCTCATTTCCCCTTTTTGTTTCCTCCATCCTTCTCCCCTATATATTTCAAATTACACCGCATTTCCCATTCTGCCTCTATATATGTTTTGTTATTCTGTACAATGCCTGAATTCACATGCATTCCATGGTGCTCATAAATATATACTGTTTGCACTATTTTGTTTTGCTTAGTTTTGTGTCATGCTATTATTGTCTGTATTATGAGCATGTTTTACTTTACTGTTAGTTTAAGGTTATATCACCACTATTATCTACAATTTATGTATATATTCTACCAATTTCATTTTTGTAATTCTCTTGATCGTTTTTGGAAAGCTTTATGAAAACTTCTTGAAACTTTACGTACATATTATTATCATGGAGATTTTCTCCCTGGGCCTCCATTGAAAATGGGCTTTTAAGGCCCAGTGAACTTTCCTGGTAAGCAAATGCCAATAAATAAATAAATGAATTAATTAAACCTCAGAGGTATGCATAGAATATCACAATAGCTTGTATGGGGCTGCGGTAGTGTGGTCATTATTTATTTTTTTACTTTTCCCATAATCAAACCTCAGAGGTATGCGTACAAGATCAGTATAGCTTGTGCAGAAGCAGTGTGCTATCTGGGAGCAAAAGACTAGAATGCATGAATGTGATCATTGTTTTCACTTTTCGCACAATCACATATCAGAAGTGAATATATGTAGCTAACTTTGGGGGATAGGGTAAGGAGGCACATTTTGAATACTGATCTGAGATCAACTATTTAAAATATGTTAGCATTTTCTTGCTGTGAGATGGATACACAGATGGTAGCTGTCTTTTAGGGGTGGGGGTTAGAGGAAAACTGTATGATGTGTGACAGCAGCAAATTGAAATATATTTACTTTCATCCCACTCTGTCAGAAATGTCAGAGGGATACACAGAAGGGGATATATATATATATATATATATATATATATATATATATATATATATATATATTAACAGGGAGACAGAGACTGTTCTAAGATATGATTTGTGTAGCTTTGCAAGCATTTATAGTCTCAGATTATTGAGAATTACTTTTTTGTCAAATTTGATTAAACCTTGGGCACAGCTTGTTTTCTTTCTTGAAACAGAAAACAGAAATTAATTTCTTTATTTATGATTTTGTGCAAACCATAATTGTAACAAAAGGCTGGGGAAAACTCAATAATGGAAAAAGTAAAAGAATAAAAGCCAATACCAAAGAGCACTGGCTGACTAAGCTAGCAGATGACAACAAGCTAGGAGCAGTCACTGAATCCTCAAATGATTTGCCATCCTGCAGGAAGGTTTGTCCCAAATAAATGACTGGCACCAAAATCATGACCTGAAACTAAATGTTAAAAAATGCATTATTCTATCCTTTAGGAGGTCATCTACCCCAGGGAAATAGCACATTGACATTATGCCCCTAAGAACTGAACCCTTTTGTTCGGGGTTTGGGAACTTTTATGTACAGTGACCTAACTTTTGATCAACATGTGTCTGTTGTTGCAAGAAATTCACCTTTGTTGCACAGCTTATAAACAAAGGGATTATGTATAGATCTAGGGATGTCATTGTCCCTCCTTTCAGCCCACATTAGGCAAATCATTGAATGTTATGCCCACTTTGGAATGCATCTGTCCAGCCATGTGCAAAAACCTGTAATGGCGGCAGAAATACCTTACCAAAAGAATACAAGGCCTAAAGAACATATCCTATATGGACTGACTCAAAGTCATGTCACTAGGCTCAGTAGTGCAAGGACTGCTAAGTGGTGACCTGTCTCTTGCATACAAAGCATTCTCTGACTCATTACTGATGGATTTACTGTGTATCAGCAAGTCAAATGGCATTAGAAACACTCAGTCTAGGGATATAAATGTCAACATCAACAGAAAGGTATGGAGAGATCATTATATTTTGCAGAGGATACCTCTGCTATGGAATAGACTCCAAATACACACAAAAAAGTTAATTCTTTTTCATTTTCAAGGGCAACTTAGATCTACGGACAGGAAATAGATAATTTACTCCAGGACTGTCTGCTGCACTACTAATGGGCAGATGCAGCTAACAAACTCTGTAGCTCATGCATGGGTCACATCAAATTATCCATGGTATGCCTCCAGTTATCATCATTAGGGGCAATATATAATTATTACTAACCATGGGATGGTCAAGGTCAATCTATATCCAAATGGAATAGGTTATTTTGAGCATATAATGGGAAATTGGCTTGGCTTAAAATGGCCCACAAGGGCATCTAGCCTAGCACCTACCCATGACTTCTCTACAGCACTTCTGAACTCCAGAGATAATAATTCCTCCTTAAAAAGAAAATCTTGGATATCAACATTTTCAGTGTCCTGCATAGCCAATGTCCTTTCTCTAGTCTGACTCTAAAATTCATTTTCTCTTTTGGTTTCTTGCTCACCTCTCACTAAATGTTTTGCATTTTACAGAGAAATCCTTGTAAATTAGCCAACCCTTGTCACATATCCTTTCAGTTCTTACACCACATACGTTCACCCTACATCCAGACTACAGTGTCATTACCTTTCCATTACTTCTTACTGTCTCCTCACTTCTACAATCTGGAGAGGTTTAATAGCTTACACTACTCCTTACGTTCCCTCTTCATCAATTAGCCTATATTCCCTAAATACTTTTTTTTTAATTTATTTAATGATTTCATCTACATGGGAAACTTGCCCATGCCAAACCCACCAACCTACTGTATGATCAGATACACATTTAATCCTAAGCATCTCTTACATGATCTCATTTCATCATTCACTTTTACTTTTCCCAACTTTTAATAATTTTGCCTCCCTGTTTACCTAATTGCTAGCATGTAGCCTCCTTCTTAACTGTCTAACTTACCTCTCACAGAGTTAGTAATGGACTTGTACATCCAGCTAGTCTTACTTACTCAATCAGTTACATTTATCTGAGTGGGGAAAATATGGTGGTCTTTCAAACTTTATAGAATCGATAAATACATTCACTAATCTCATTGCTTTCTCCTCTATATGTTTGTGATGATGTGAGGTAGTGCTAGCCATGTTAGGGAGAGTAGGGCAGTGCATGTGTAATATATGCCAGCATAGCTAACTGGAGCTTTGTAAAGAATTATATGTCATTTGAACATCAAACAGATTGGTATAGATGTTTGTATTAAAAATGTATTTGTAAAGTTGCTTGTGTTAAAAATGTATCAATTGTGAGTACTGCTGGACAGAAAAGAAACATACATGTATGTCAGACTGTATTATTGTAACTGATGAAATGCCTGGGCTGGATCATTCTCTATTGTTCTTAGTGGTAAACTAATTGCTACCCTGGGCTGCCAGAGAATGGCTTGTTAATTTCTGCAGGAAGGATGGAAGGTGCTTGAATTGTTTTAAACTTTCCATATGCTGTAATGAATCTTATATAAAGTTCTATGTGTGTGTATTGTGAAGCATCAGTGTCATATTCTGGCTCAGTTTCTAGTGAGAGGATAGTGTGGGAATGATAGAATCAGATGACTAGATGTGCTGTCATTCTGTAGCCAGCACTGAAATTGTATTTGAATGCTAGTTAGAGATGTGAGGAGTGCACTCTGTTTTTGGACTTGACAAGACACTCATCCACATTTATCTTGCCTTGCTTTAGTAAGTAACTAGGTAACAATAATTCTTCAGTAAGAAAAATGTAGTGAGATTAGCTAAATGTTCATTTATTCTATATCTGTCTGGGATTTGCCATTGATGTTGTTTTTTTATATATTTCCTGAGATTAAACACTGTTGTTTATTCTAAATAGATGTTCAGTATTTTCATTATTTTAATTATTATTTCTTATTAAATATATCTAAACCTTTCATTTTGGTTGGTCTTTTAGAATATTTTTAACCTTTGAGAGTACTTGCATTTATTTAGTGGTACTGTGGCTCCACATTCTTCAAAGTCTTGCTGCTTTGTTAAACACTAGCATTTGTATAAGTATTAATTTACTAAGTATAATTGGGTACCCTAGTAAGAACCTTAAAGTAGCTGGCTTTGGGTGCTCTGGTGTCAACAGGTCTACCTTATAGTCTAGGTGTAGGGGGCAGAGTGGGTATCCTGTGCCAGCCATTCCCAGGTGGGTTTGTGTGTATGAAAATCAAATCTCAAAGAGAGTGTGTGTAAGTGACAGCTACTTTGAGCAGGCACTGAAACACTGATTTCATAGAGAGGGTGGCAGAGGAGTTGGTTTGCAACACCTGGCTAAAAACTCAGCTCTATAGTGGTCAGAAGAAGTCTGATTTGGGAACTAGAGAGAAAACCCAGCCCCAGGACTTGAGTGTGTATTCCCTCTGTGCTCTTAAGGGAAACTGTACTTCCTGCAGAGAGGAGCATCTTAAAATACTGTATGTGTCTATTTTTCTCATAGTGAACATTCGCCACCAGTGTCAGTGGTGAGTATTGAGGCTCCTTGATCACTGGTCTAGAGGAGGGACGTCACATATTGGCAAGCAGCAGTGGGGATATTAATTTAACTTCTGCAGCCTGTGAGCAGTTGTCACTGTGCACTCTAAGCAGCCACAAGGCAAACATACAGTTTCATTTTTCACAACAGTTTTTTTTTATTTCCTTTAGCTCAGCTTAGATAGGGAAAGCAAGCAAAGATGTCAGCAGAGGATTATGGCAAGCTGACAATGAGCCAAACGGCTAAAGTGTGAAAATCCAAAGGACTGATTCATGCTAACCTGACTAAAGAAGAAATTATTTCACCCTTAGTCGCAGCTGCAGCACAGACCAGCAAGCAGGAAGGCTGAGTCTGGTGATGGGGATGTGCAACCCTCAGAAACAGGACAGTTCAGCTTTTCCTCAGAGTACTAAAAAACCCATCAGGAGTTTGAGAGACTTCAAATGGAGGCAAAACATATGGAATTAGAATTGATAGAGAGACGGTGGCATTTGGAAGCATGAAAAAAATGAATAATGGAGTCAACATGAGAGGGACATGCTTCAACAGAAACATGGAGGTAATGGGGAAGGGAATAACCAAACCCCAAAAGCAACAAAGGTCAGTAAATTTCTTCCACAGAATACAAAAGGAGATATTTTTTATAGCTGTATTCATATATTTGAAAGAGCATGTAAACAGTATGATACTGACCAAGGCCTCTGGGTATGGTTACTGATCCCCTTACTCCATGGTAAAGCTATAGCTGCTGTTTCTAAATTGTCTGATACTGGTTGTTTAAATTATGACAAGGTTAAACAATGCTTATTGGAATGTTTTAAGTTATCATCTGAAGCTTACAGAAAAACATTTCATGAGCACAGAAGTAGGGCAGATAAAGTGCATGTAATTATATTGCTGAGCTAAGCACTTATTTTCATTGGTGAGTGAGTGGGTGTCAGGCCACCAGTTTTGACAGGCTTTCATACCTTTTGGTGAGGGAACAAGCCCTTAGCACTCTGCCTGAGGACATGAGCATCTGGTTGGCAGGCTGGGAGTGTAACTTTGCAGATGAGCTTGGGAGAAAAGGGGATCTTTATGTGCCAAGCAGAGAACTACTACAAAACAAGGGGATACCAAGTGCTGCACATGGATATAAGGGAACCCATGGTGGACAGTCAAAACTACCCCAACATAGTCCACCAGTAAAAGGGGAAACCACTAGTTCAGGTACACGGCCAGGATTAGGGTTGAGGTGTTTTAAATGTAGATTGAGGGGCCATGTAGCATACACATGTCCACCAAAGCAAGGTGGGGGAAAAAAGGTGAGAGAGCCAGCAAGTGGGAATAACAGCATGCCAGTGGTAAGTTGTCTGGAGACAAGAGAAGTACCAAACTATCACCTGAATTTGTATACTATTTTAGTAGATGGGAAACAGGACACAGACTCTGACATAACCATTGTGAAGCCTGCAGTGCTTAAAGAGGAGGAATACTTGCTTGGGCAATCCACTCCAGTCAGAACTTTAGGAGGGACCCCATTCCAAACACCTTTGGCCAAGGTTCACCTTGACTGGGAGGGTGGAAAAGGAAGCCAGCAAGTAGGTGTGTTTGAGGATATCCCTGCAGAGGTCTTGATAATGCAGTACCTTGTATGCATGTAGTTACATACATTCAGGCTTGTAGACAGGCTTGTGGATCTGGTAGCCCAGGGGTGACCTAGACAGACACCATACCTGAAGCTGGGGCTAGTGAGGTGGCTATTTCAGGGAGGGAGCTACCCTGTAGCAATGAGCCTGAAGGTGAGCCACAGCTGCTGATGGGTACACTTGGACAGGGTAACTGCAAGGGCAGAGCTGACTGGTAGAACCTAGGCTGACAGTGAGGTAACAATGTCAGAAGATAACAGACTTCCTGTGGAAGGGGAGATGGGAACGTTCACAAAGGTAGAGTTGAGGCAGGCTCAGCTCTTGGACCCTACATTATGAGGCTTGAGGGAGGTGGCTAAGGAGGCACCTGTTTCTCAAGTAAAAGGGAAGTCTGTATACTGGAACAAAGAGTTACAGTAAAGAGAGTGGTCCCCTGAGGGAGGGCTAGAGGGTGAGGTGATACAGCAATCAGTAGTGCCCAGAGCCTTACTGTCTGGCACTTCTATCCATAGCCCATGACATTACATTTGCAGGTTATATGGGCATAAAGCATATCAAGAGACACATTATGCAGAACATTTATTGGCCTGGGATTGCAAAGGATGTAACAAGGTACTGCAGAACCTGTGAGCAGTGCAAAAAGTAAGCAAGGCAGGAACAAGGTCAAAACTTCTTTGATGTTGCAAGAACCTATGATACTTACTTGAGTAACTTAATTATCCTAGCTTTCTATCCTATCTTGTTATATTCTAATTGCACAAACCATTTTATCCTTGATGTTGTAATCGAATAATGTACCAAGATTTTTACCTTGCTCATTCAATTGTCTATTGCAACTCTTGCATACTTACGTACATGCTGATCAATTGTATTGTATAACTTATTGTGGAGCTTTTCTCCCAGGCCTCCACTGAAAATGGGCTCACTATGGCCATTTTGGTAAACAAATTCAGATAATAAATAAATAAATAACTAAATAAATACAACAAATGGAAAATAAAATGTGGTATGGGCAAACTGGATTCCCAAACAAATAAATGCAGAAAAAGAATAGGAAACACCAGACCATGGCAGATATCATCAAATAAAACTCCAAAGTTTAATCCACAAGTGCAGTAAAAAGTGGTGAGCGCTTTTGTCGCCAAAGCTACTTCATCAGACAGCTCAATAAATTATTCAGTGGTTTTTAAAACAACAACAGTCAATCAGTGCCAGTTTCCAATAAACAATTAATCTGATAGCTATTGAAATAAAGCAATAATGCTGAATAACAATATAATGTCAGCTAATAAGTCAGAGTGGAAAGATCAGGCCTGAAACTGCCAAAGTGGAAGCAATTCAGGCATGGCCTGCCCCTGTTGCCAAAAAGTAGGTGAGGGCATTCTTGGGAACATCACAGTACTACAGAATGTCCATTCAAATTATAGTACAATAGCTGCTCCCCTCACAGACCTGAGAAGAATAAACAGGACAGATAAAGTTGTGTAGACCCCAGCATATGAGAAAGTATTCCAAAAGCTTAAAAAGGCTTTTAGAGAACCCCACTAGCTGGTTTAGATTACAGCAAAGAATTTCTGGTGCAGATGGATGCTTCACACCATAGGGTGGGGCAGATACTCAGTCAGGTGTCCTCAGAGGGAGTTGACTACCTTGTTGTATACCTCAGCTATTGATGCCATCTCTGAGAGGAATGTTATGCAGCTGTAGAAAAAGAATGTCTAGCCATAGTATGGGCACTCCAGAAACTTCAGCCCTACCTGCATGGAAGGAAATTCACTGTGATTACAGACCATAACCCCTTAACATGGCTACATTGAGTCAGCCAGCAAAATGGCATGTTATAAGGTGGAGCCAAGGGTTACAGGCTTATGACATGACAGTGTAGCACCATAGTGGGGTCAGCAATGCCAATGCAGATGGTGTCTCAAGACAGGGTATGGGTTAATGTGTTCCCAGAGAGGCTCATTTCTCTTAAGTAATGTTCCTCCAGGGTCACTTGAAAAACTAGCTTGAGTCTTCAAAGGGGGGGGGGGTGTGATGATGTCAGGTAGTACCAGCTGTGCCAGCGAGAGTAGGGCAGTGTATTTGTAACATATACTAGCATAGCTAACTGGAGTTTTGAAGATAATTATATGTCATTTAAATATCAAACTGACTTGCACGGATGCTTGTGATAAAAAATGTATTTGCAAAATTGCTTTTGTTAAAGTATAAACAATGGGTCCTGCTGGTTAGAAAAGAAATATACATGTATGTCAGACTGTATTGTTGTAACTGATGAAATGTATACATTTCAACAAAGGATATGGAAAGGGAAGAGGTTAAGCTTAGCCAGCTAACCTTAAGAAAAATTGCCTGAAATTAAATTACTTGGTTTAGGCCATAAACATTCTATCGCATAGGTCTGAATGCAGCCAGTTACTCAATGTCTGGTAAAGCATGGGCTTGGATCCTGCTCTGCTGTCCATAGTTTTGAACTAATTGCTAACCTGGGGTACCACAGAATGGCTTGTTAGTTTCTGCGGGAATGATCCTAATGATGGAATTGTTTTACAGTTTCCAGATGCTGTAATAAACCTTAGCTAAAGTTCTGTGTGCATATTCTGACACATTAGTGCCAAATCCTGGCTCAGTTTCTAGTGTGAGGATAGTGTGGTAACCGCAGAGTCAAGTGACCAGACGTGATGTCATTCTGTAGGCATTACTGAAGTTGTATTTGAATACTAGTGAGTGATGTAAGGGGTGAATTCTGTTTCTGGATCTGACAAGACACTCATCCACGTTCATCTTGCCTTGCTTTAGTAAGTAACTATGAAACTCAGAGATTTTTCTCTCAGTTAGAAAAATACTGTAAGATTAGCTAAATATTCTTTTTTGTGTATCTGAGTCTTCCATCAGTGTATTTTATATTTACTGTGATTGAAACTGGTGTTTATTATAAATAGATATTTAGTTTTTTTTTCCTTTTTATATATCTAAACCTTTCATTGTGGCTGCTCTCTTAGAAAATATTTAACCTTTCAGAGTACTTCCATTTATTTAGTGGCATTGTTGCTCTACATTCCTTAATGTCTTGCTGCTTGTTTAAACACTACCATCTTTATAGGTATTAATTTTAATAAGTGTAATTGGGTACCCTGGTAAGAGCCATAAAGTAGCTGGTATTGGGTGTTCTGGTGGCAGTAGATCTACCCTATCGTCTGGATGGAGGCGGCAGAGTGGGTAAGCTGTGCTAGCCTGTCCCAGGTGTGTGTGTGTGTGTGTGTGTGTGTGTGTGTGTGTGTGTGTGTGTGTGTGTGTGTGTGTGTGTGTGTGTGTGAGTGTGTATGTGTGTGCACGTGTGTGTGTGTGTGTGTGTGTGTGTGTGTGTGTGTGAATATCAAATCTTAGAGAGAGTCTGTGTGTATGACAGTGAATTTGAATAGAGACAATGAAAACACTGATTTCATAGAGAGGGTGGTGGATGACTTGGCGTAAAACACCTAAGGGTCAGCACTATAGTGGCTAGTGGGGAATCTTATTTGGGGCCTGGAGAGAAAGCCCAGCCCCAGGACTGGAGTGTGCATTCCCTATGTGCTCTTAAGGGGAATTGTACTTGGTGTAGAGAGCTGCATCTGAAAATACCATGTGTGTCTATTTTTCTCGCAATGAACATTTCCCACCAGTGTCAGTGGTGAGAATTGAGGCTCCTTGATCACTGGCCCTTATGAAGGATGTCACAAAGTTCATAATTTGTATGACAATACATTATTTCATTTTCTCACCTTGCAACCCACTGTCTCATAGCAGTGCTGTGTAATCCTCCTGAGCACCAATAGTCATGTGTAACATAAACCTAATTCACCTTCACTTCAAACAACTCGGTATGACAATGAGCTTAAAACAAGTCATAACTTGGGAAGCCACA
Source organism: Protopterus annectens (assembly GCF_019279795.1). Lineage (NCBI taxonomy): Eukaryota > Metazoa > Chordata > Ceratodontiformes > Protopteridae > Protopterus > Protopterus annectens. The sequence goes on from NC_056748.1 coordinate 679,882,527, forward strand.
GATACAAATACACTGTGCTTGAAATTTGGGAGACTGATAAAGTAGGTGTGTTATCAGTCTTAAAATTATTAAATAACTCTAAACCATACATCCAGTCATTCCACCATATGTGAACATTTCTTTTTTTTTTTTATTTTAATTTTTCCTCCTGCACCCCCCCCCCCCTTCACCTCAGCTGCCTGCCGTCAGTCATGTCATGACCAATTATTTGATCTTCTTTTCTTAATCTCTGGAAGCAGCCAGTCCTAACATGGATGGGGGACCTAAAGAAGGGATACGATTTGAATTATCATCAGGGAAATAGGCAGAAAAAAATTAGGTTGACCCAGCACTTCATCATCTTATCACATTCAGATGGCTTTTTGTTATGCTCCTACTGACTGCCATATACAAACATATGGTACATTGCTACTGTAAGTCTGTATCAGTTTGTGAGATATGTAAATCAGTAAAAATGCCACTCATTTCCGTAAACATCAGCACAACACTTGGAAAATAAATGCATGTGACTATCCTGTACACCTCATAGAATATCCGCTGCAGGGTGATTGCAATCGCAGGAAACAAATGTAATAGATTCCACAACAGGAATGGAGCAGAAGATATAAATGCTAGTCATCTCAAATTAACATCAGATGCAGTATATCAGACTCGACCTAACACTGGAAATGCCAAAGCATTACTTATTAATGAAGTCACCCCACACTACTAGTCTGTCATATTGCAGTGCTACAAGGTGATTTCAAATTAGGATAAGGATCTTGCTATACCATACACCCTCCACACACAACTTTTGTCAGCCAAACAGTTGCATCATCTGCCCAAATATCAACTCAGGAAGAGATTCCTCTGTTCAACAGATAGGCATTACCCAATCCAACAAAATATAAAGCTTCTGATCGACCCACCTCTCAGTGACCACTGTCTGCTCATTCTCACCTTTCACAATATCCCCATTCTAGGGCCAGGAACTATCACCACATGTCTGGTCTACATGAGGAACTTTCTTACACCAATTTCCTTTATCTGTCTACCATAAATTGAGTCTCCAACTTGAGCATAACTGACCTCATCACTATTTTTGAGTACTTTCTTAATTTACGACTTTGCATACTGAAGAAATACTTCAGTGAAACAAACAAAAATAAAGTGCTAACAAATCTTTTTTTTTTTTTGGCAGCCAATCACTTAAAACAGACAACATAATGGTCTAAATACAAAATTCCAGAAATTCTGACACCGGGATCAGCTATGCATCCCCATGACATACCTGCAAAACGATACCTAAATATGACCTATCCAGTTACTTCAAATCTATTAAATACATACAGAAGGAAAGCAGCAAACATTTCTGAAAAATAATCTTCTTGATTATAGGAGCTTAAAAAGTTCTTTCTAGTTATCAGTGTTTCAGCTCATGTCCAAGCCAGTTCAGTGTCATAGGTTTATAGGTTCAAAGGCAATGACTAGGCTTGCAGGCCAGTAGAATATTGAGGTGACTTTCCCAGTTTCCGCTTGCCCCAATATATAGTAAGCAAATTCAGGATGAAGAATCAAACCATGGACCCCATAAAGCATCTTATCATCAGCTCATAGTTCTAATCATCTGCACTTACTACCACTGTCAATGCATAAAACATGATGTCCAGTTACAAATCCACTGTGGTGACCCTTAATGGGAGCAGCTGAAAGAAAAAGAAAGGAGATGATTTTCCTGCCTCACCTCTCACTTTACCTAAACAGCTGTATTATGCATATGAAACTGCTACCCCTATATGCTTAGAATGCTTTGCAATGAGCAACATGACTTTTTCAGCCCAGAATGAACATCCTCACACTTTTCTTAACTTTCACTAATTTGTTAACAGGAACGTAGAAGTATTGTCTGGACTATGATACTTCTTACAAATGTATAGTCTTCCGAGTCAGTCTGCTATAACTTCTTTAATAGCGGAGGTGAGCACATTCAGCTTAGCAATATACTATCATAGGGTTTACCAGTTTTCCAAAATATGCTTGCTTGGAGTCCTGTAAGGTGACATGCTCCACATGTATTCCTTCACTCTAAAGGGAACCAAAATGCTCAGCCACTGGACTTTTGTTATTATTTCAATATATAAACTCACTTACACTAATAGCACCTGAAAGCTAAGCAATCATGTATACTGTTAGTTTGTTTTACTCAGATCAGATAACACTTCTGTATTCTTCAATAACAAGTAACTAAATGCATCTCAACATTTCAGTCCTGGTTCATGCTCACATTAACTTTTCAGCATTAACCTCTAAGACACTACGGCACTAAGTACATGGATTTGAACCTCTAATCAAATTAAATATTTGCTTAGTTGGCTGGAGAGTGCAGTCATGTCTCATTTCTGAAAACAAAAGTACTGTAACTTGATCCAAATAGTGTAAGAGTTCTTCAAAGAACTTATATCTATTTCAACATCTTTTTAAACAGTGAAGTCAAAATTACCAGTTTCAGGGGAATTATGCTAGCTATTCTAGACTATGCCATACCCACTTTAAGTTCAACTTCATTGAACCATGTTTACTTTTATGCAAATTATTGTTAAAAAGATGTTGCTTTGTGTTTATATGGGTTTGTGCTACAAATCCAATAAATCCATTAGTAAACTACTTTATAAACACTCAGTCACCTTGGCTTGGAACAAACTGCCCGTCTACATTCAATCAAGTCATAAGAGACACTGTTTCAAACAAACATTGAAGAAGTATCTGCTAAACTCATGGACTTGTTTCTGTAGTTATCGAATTTAATTTCTATCTCCACACTCTCTTCCTATCTCTTCCATGCATAATAACTACCTCTCTCCCTCCTGTCCTGGACAGTATATTCATTATAAGTCCATAGCTGTGTAACATATGTTAATTTGTCTATCTTAAGGTTTGAACTCACAGGCATTCCTCTGTACTATATTCACTCTCTGTCTCTGCAATCTTTTTCACTGAATTTATACTTTATCTCTAATAGGGCACCTTGCAACTGTAAGCAACTGTACATCTGCTATTTTATTTCACTTCACTGTTTTTTGCTGACTGTTAAGTTATATGGTTTTATTGTTTCTTAGGCTGTTTTGCCTTTCTCCTGTAATGATTTATATTTTGATCGTGCGTGGCATCTCTCTGCTGTTACTTGTTTGTACTAAGTATCGTAACATTAATTTTCTAACTATGTATTGGATGAAACTTTATATCTCTAATGTTAAACTGTTTAATTATTACTGTACTAACATTCTACTGGAGCTTTTCTCCTTGGGTTTCCCCTGAAAATGGGCATCCACCCAGACAGTCTAACCCTGTTAACAAATGTCAGACAAATAAATAAATATCCCCTTCTTTTGTATATATATATATATATATATATATATATATATATATATATATATATATGGAATTTTTAGACAGATTGGACACCTACCCTTTGTAATATCACTTTGAAAATCTCATGTACCACCTGCTATACAACATTGATTATTCTATCCTTGGCATCCCAAAAGAATGATGAACAGGTATTCATCTCCACTTCTACTACTGTTTTAATCTTTGACCATGCCATTTTATAAACAATATTGTGGAAGAAAAAAAAATAGTACCACAGCCCTTAAAAGCTGGAGCAACATCCATTATCAATATACTGACTTGAAATAATAACAACCTTATTTTGTACATAGCAATTATATTTCTTCCTTAGATACAGTGCATTCTCACATAAACCCACTGCAGAATGCTTTTGAGTAGTCATCCATCTTGTTATTCAGTTATTATCTTAACTATAAATAGTCCTCTTCAGCATCTATTTTTTAATCTCACTGTTTAAGGTTTAGATTTAATGTTTACGTCTTTCAACATTCTTTTGATTTTATATTCCTTGATTTTTTGCAAGGCTAATCAATAGTTGTAATTCTCTTTTTGATAAAAAAAATCTGTTTTTAATTGTTAGTTTAAAACTGTTTATAATATCACTCTTATAATTGGTTTAATAACAGAATGTGGATAAAAGAAAAAGTTAGTTGTAAGTTGAGCTAACTTGCAACCTGTTCTTTGTTCTAAACAAAATGTGAATATGAATTTGAGAAAGAATTTCATTAAGCGTTGGAAGGAAATATGATTTATTTATGTAGGCAGGACCTATAAGACAACATGCATTAATCTAGACTGCCTGAACATGAGCACTTCAGTCACAAGTGAACTTGTTTTCTATAAGGTAGGATGGTTGAAACTGTATTTATTTGCTTTTGTTTACCTGGATTATAAGACTGTGTGGTTCTCCCTTTCAATGCAGCGCCAGAGAGAAAAGCTCCAAGACATTAGAAGAGAATACACTGAAGTGTTAAACAATTATTTCATACTAACTAAAGTAGCAAAGAGCATCAGTGTACGGAGGGCTGGCCTTATGCAAGGCCAGCTAAGCAGCCTCCTAGGGTACTATGCTTTTATAGGTGCTCTTTCCATATTTTTGTGTAATAAAATACATAATTTCTTTGCTAATAATAATAAGAAGAAACCCCTGTGAAACAAAATGCTCCCACAGTGTGATGGTTTCTCTGTTTGACTTAACCATTCCGATCACAAATGTTGCAAAGTCATAGATAAGAGACCTAACATGATTTTCAATGGTAGGAACAAAGTTCTGGTGCTCAGTTGGTACTGGAGTTCCACATCAGTATGATACATTTTTTGGGGAATAAAAACAAGAAGTGCTAGTCTCTAACATCTGGCTTTACTGCCTGACTGTAATCTGACTTACAATTTATCAAAAATCAAAAACTTTATTAGGGACTGAAGCACAGCAGGTCCACAAATGTGCAAAAGTGTCGATATCCTGCAGCATTCCGGACAGTTGATAGAAATGGTGTGATGTGAAGACAGAAGTGGTGAAATATTATTATTATATTTTTAATGATGCTGGCAGTGATAAACCAGATATTTTCAGCAATATTTCTGTCTGTAAGATTTGTATGGATCAACCTGGAATACTTTAATGTGAGGCAACTTTTTTGACTCTAAAAATTTATGAGAAAAATTATTATACAGCTATCAGATGTTATGGCTGTAACTGCTGGATGGAGTGATGGTTAGCTGGATGAACATGACTCTCTTGTCAAGTCTGCAGTTTAAACAGTCACTATCTGGCATTGTGGGACTAGTATACATTTGTGAGGTGTAACATCGGCTACTTAACTAGACATCTGATATCCATAGACAGATTAAGTAAAATTACTGTGGCTATTTGGTGGGGGAAAAAGACTAGCTGTCTTTTGTCATTGGATTGCTATTCTGGCTTTGTAGGACAACTGTGATTTATATGAAGCACCCTGGGATATTTTAATGTGTGGCAACTGTTTAGAACAAACGTGAAATGCATTACACAATCTTTGTCTTTATCATAATTCAATGTCTGAAAAGTGGGTAAAACTGCTGGATAGGGGAGTTGTCTCAATAAAAAAGGCAGTTTGGCCACTCGTTTAGTTTAAGCAATCATCTCTCAAAAAGAAAATAAAAATAAAAAAAATGTGATCTGCAGTTAATTGTGTTGGAGGAGTTAGAAATGCGTGATTTGCAGCTGTTTTTAATTGCATAACTTCAAGTTATGTTACTATAACTTTTATCTGGGGTTCCAGTTCTAGTTTTGTTTAATTGGATGACAGAACAGAGAAGTTATCTATAATGTGTTGATGTGAGAATGCAGTGAATATGATACATTTGCTTTTGCTTAGATTTAGAAGCAGCAGAGTGGATTTAAACCGATGTTTGATATGAATGAATGCCGACATACACAGCGGAGTGGGAGGCAGTTGATTACTATGCAGATTGATGTACAGTCCTTTGCATATTTAACTATGCTGGCATATTTTTTAGCTAGGTGCATGCTACTAATAAAGATATTGAACAGACTGAATAGTAGTGTTGCTGATGTGGAGTCTTGAAGTAGTTTTACAGTTATAGGTAGGAAATCAGAGATGATATTTTCTGTTTTCACGCACAGCATTTTTTTCTGAATTAGGCGGTTAGTGAATAATGTTTGTGCACTGCAGTCAAAACTAAGTCTTGTAAATGGTTAAGCAGCAGTTCAAATGAAATAATACTGAAAACTTTACTAAACCTAGGAACAGAGAGGCCACAAACTGTCCTTGATTATGATTCTGGGAGTTTATATTTAGAAATGCTAGCTGGGCAGATTTGGTACTGAACTGATCCAAAGCCAACTGTGCTCACAACAGATCTTTTAGAAGACTTAATGTTAATACCCACCCTTGGGCTTAATAAACAAATATCTATTAGCAGTGTTTTAAAGCTCAAGTCGCATCAGGTTTAAATGTTATAATGGAAATATTATATATATTTTTACTGATTAGGTTTATCTTGTTGTTAGAGTTTATTGAAATATTTATTTAGAATATATATGTGGTTAGGTTTAATTTCTAAGTTGATGGGTGTGTGGGGTCATTTGATCTGCTAAACTTGTTCCCTGTTTTTTTTTGTTAACTATACTCTGAAGAAGTCTGGTTATTTTGGATGAAAGTGCTCAGTATTTTAATAAATTCTCTTTGGTGGTTAACCAAATGGTTCCTTGGTTCCTGTAGTTGCTAGGTTTTATTAATGTCACATACCAGGTTAAGGTCTTTAGAGCAAGTAATCCATGTACCATTTGACTTGCAGATATGTAGCATTTCCAATAAAGCAGGGTCATGGACTGCCTTATATGCAAGGCATAGATTGCCTCTGAGTAGGCTCTATGAAACAGAATTAAGTGACAGTGATTTCAGATGATCCACATAGGACAGATGCTGAAGACCTTGAATTTTCCTTCTGAGTAACCTTTGTGGTCTCTCCAATTGGTGTATGTGCTTGGAAAGGTACATACCAAAAGGGGCATTGTACTCAATTACTGTCCTGATGAGGGAAGAGTATAGAGAAGTTATAACTTGATTTTTTCTGGATGCATTGCCTTTACTTATGAGATAAGTAATATAGAATCCCGTTCTTACCATTTTGGAGACATGCTTATCAAAGATAAGGTAACTATCAACCCATGTGCCTAGGTCTCTCACCACTGAGTGTGTACATAGGATGTTGTTATTGATACAGTAGATAGCAGGAGAACTGCACTTACTGAAAGAAATTACATTTTTTTGCATTGAATTTATGACCATGACTTTGGCAACAATCATTTGTTTCTGTAAGACCCTCTTGTAGGATGCTGATATCATTTAGAGATTCTAGGATGCTCCTAGTTTGCAGTCATCAGCAAACTTTGTCAGCCGTAGGCCTTTAGTTTCAGCTTGTACTTCTTAGAAATAGATTCCAAACATCAGGGGTCCCAGGACTGATACCTGTGGAACATAACTGGTTACAGGTCTGCTGCTGTAGGTTTATACCCTTATTTTGACTATATGGGTTCTATCAGTGAGCCAGTTAGTGACCCATCTAATGATATAAGATTGATACATAGCTTGGAGAGTTTATCATTGATGCCTGAGTGTGGATAGTGTCACAAACCTTGGCTAAGTCTAGGTAGGCTGTATGCACAGATTTCCCATCATCCTGGGCCTTGGTGACTGTCTTAAAGAAGTCCACCATCCACCTGGTTTAACAGGCATGATCTCCCTTTGACAAATTAAAATTGGGTAGGGTCAAGTGTTTTGGGATTACCTATATCTTTGTTGATAAGGTCCATGATGATTCGCTCCATGGCCTTGCAGATAAGGCTAGTCAGGCTGATAAGTCTGTAGTTCCCTTTGTCAGTGGAAGCACCACCTTTGTGCAAGGGTATAACAGTGGCCATTTGCCATTCAGCTGGGATGAAGTCAGAGCTCTCCCATGATTGAAAAAAGTACCCAGTGGTGTTGCTAATTTTTGTTGGAGTCTATGTAGGATGCAACCAGGCCCCATAGATGCTGTGGTTTTGGCTTTAGAGAGGCTCTTTAAAGATATAAGGTAGAGATGTCATGGGGTAACTGTGGTAGGGACAGGTGGGTGAAGTTTTCACAGAACCTGTTGGCTAACAGGTTAGCTATTTCCACAGTCTCAGTATATGTGGTATCATTAACTACCAGTTTGGCACAAATCTGGGACTTTCCTTTTAGGTTACAGATGTAACTAAAGAATGCCTTGTGGTTGTGCTTAATTGAGGAAGCTAATTTGGATTCATAATTTGCTTTGGAGGACTTCACAAGAAGTCTTATTTGCTTGTTTAAGTGTTTCCAGGTTAGGGCTCGCTCCCTCTTAGTCTTAGACAGCAATCTCCTCCTCTTATTATTAATGCCTGTTAATGGCAGTTGTCCACCAGACAGGTTTGCTCTTCTTTGAGGAGCTTGTTTTGGTTCTATCAGGTACAGCCAAGTCAATGCAGTTATACAGGTGTTTGTATAAAGCACTGGTGAAGAACTATTGGCTTGCTATTAGATTTTGTATTAGCTAACACCTTTTTTATGTTGCAGAACAATATTTACCAACAAAAAAAGGTGTTGCCATGAGTGCCTGACTGGCACCAGTTTTTGCCAATCTAGTGATGGCTTACTGGGAACACAATTTTTTTGGTCATTCTTTTTATTGATATGTAAGATTGTATAAATGATACACTGATGATTTGGTTTATGTGGAATAGTACTTGATTTTTCTTGCAGCTTTGCCTAATAGCACTGATGTTTTAAGATTTACCACCAGTGCTACTGGTGCATCTTTTTTTTTTGATTTAATAATTATTTTGGATATTACAAATAAATAATTTCATAGCCAGTTGTTTAGTAAGCCCACCTTTGTAAATAGTTACTAGTAAGTATCCAAATTTTATGAAATGGAATATAGTAGAGGGCAATTTATATATCTTAGTAGGTTAATTAGTAACAATTATGATTTATGATTTTATATATGAGTGAGCTGAGTATACTGATTGTATTATTTGAGACCCATGGATATCCTATTGCCAAGGTAAATGCTATTTCTGATGAAATTATTCAGAAGCGGGGTGAGGAATTTCCACGCATTTTATTAAGAGGTTATGAAAGAAGTATTAGGGATTCAGATCATTTTACATTTAAGAATTTCCTCACATTGCCATATGTAGGGATACTGAGCATATTATAGGTTCATAGGTAGGTACTAGGCTATCGTCCCTAGGGCCTATACAAGCCCAGCCAAAAATGTACCCTGGCTTTTGCCACACTACAAAATTATTTTCCTGTGCCATTGTCGAGCAGAGCCACAGAAGGGATCCCAGGGGTGAATTTCCTATTTCCCATCCAACCAATGTGGTAGCATTAACTACCAGTTCGGTACAAATCTGTGACTTTCCGTTTAGGTTACGGATTTAACTAAAGAATGCCTTGTGGTTGTCCTTAATTGAGGAAGCTAATTTGGATTCATAGTTTGAGTTTAAAAATATTATTAATACTAATTGGAATATTGCTCTTGGTAATAAGGACTTAGCCAATACAGTTGGTATTGTTCCTAATTTTACTTATAAGAAATATATTAGTATGTCATCCTTTTTTAAGAGATTTAATTATTTTACAGTGATATTGGACAAGTTGCAAATTATGTAAGCTATGCTGATATATATCTAATAGTCATTCAGCAATTATTTAAAATTCTGGTAGGGGTGTTGGAAGCTAACAGCAGATATACCTGTAAATCAAAATATGTAGTTTACTTAGCATATTATATCACTTGTCCAGCATTCAATTGGAAAAAAAAACTAATAGGAGGTTGGCAGAGAAAATATACAAACATACTTTAGCTATTAAAAATAAAGACTTACAATGAACTAACTAAACATGCCCTGGTTTGTGTTTCTTTTAAAAAGTTCAACTTTTTTGTTCTTGACAGATTATTTGATATTAGTCATGGAGGTGATCTTTTTAACATGCCTGAATGCAAAAAAAACATTGGCAAAGGCCTTGGAAGCTGACAAGTTTCCTGGTCTAAATGAACATAGTAATATGAAGTGTTTTTTTTTCAAAAAACTTTAAAAATGTAGTTATTTATTTATATTTTTAAATTTGATTATTAATCATATATTTACTGATTAATTAGGTGATTTATTTTTCTACTCTGACTGGTGTTTTTTTTTTTTTTTTTTTTTTAACATGTGATCATGATGTGTTAGGTTTAAACAGATTCTTGATTTGAATGGTCTGATGAAGTTCTGGTAACAAATAAAGAACAAAGGTGTTTACCTTTACATTTATTATTTTGGTCTCAACAGAAGCAAACAACTCACGGTTCACAAAGGAATGTTGGATATTAATAAGATATATAAAAAACAATTAAACTGATTGCTTTTGTCCCCGTAGCAAATGAGATTTCATCAGAATTGTGTTTGCACAAAGCATTCATCAGGTTTAAATATTAACATCCATGTCCTCCATTAAGGCCCAATGCTTACATTTAAAGAAACAGACTAGTACAGCATTCCTTAAAAAGTAACCAAAAGAAAGAGGTTTTGTAAAAGTAATTTTGTGAGAAACAGTCATCCAGTAAAACTGTAAATAGAAGAATTAAACCAAAATAATGGTGAAATATTTAAATATTCATAGCGCATCTTTTTAATTCACTAGAAATGGAGATACAGTCATTGACTCCAGGAAATATAGTTGCATCAGATCATAAATGCCAGATCATATCTTTGTAAAACAACTTGTTTCTCCAATCGCCACCAAACACAGTATAATTGATTTTTTTCCAAAATGGAAAACTTAAATGTCGAGTAATTATTGCAAATTAAAGAGTGCTGAGATTGTGCACTTTTATCATCTTTCCTGATGATCAAGAAAACCACTTCCAAGCCGATAACTAGTCCCCGTACACTCACGTGAAACCACCAGACAAGAAAGATGCTACGATCATTAGACACTCTTCACACACTTTATTGTATAAAATAACATTCAAGCGCTTTCGTCAAGTAGACTTCCTCAGAACAATATTTTTCCAAAATCACTCAGCTTTTATACCTTAGATCAAGTAAAAGTAATCATTAAAAGTAATCCTACCCATGGTTTTAGTTTGGTATCCTGGAAATAGTTAGTAAGGATCCCAGAGGGGGGGGATTGGACCAACAAGTTGCTTAGGGTAGAAACTAGGTGGCAACTTATGGTCAATGCAAGTGAATTTCCAGGCATTAATGATGCTATTAGTATTAAACCTGAATTGAGATACAGAGCTAACAAAATAAAATGAAATAATTTAAAGTATAATATTTTATTGAATTTACCCCTTATAGTTCTTAAGCATCACATTCTCATCTCTATTTTATGTGTGTTTATGTGTTTTATGTGTCATCAAATGATTTTTTTAAATCTTTAAATTTTTAAATATTTAAATAACTATATACATAAATTAACAATGCTGTGTTTTTTAGAGCTTAATGAGTTTATTAATTGATTAATTAATTGATCTAAGGTATAAAAGCTGAGTAATTTCGGAAAACTATTGTTCTGAGGAAGTCTACTTGACGAAAGCGCTTGACTGTTTATTTTATACAATAAAGTGTGTGAATGAGTGTCTAATGATCATAGCATCTTTCTTGTCTGGTGGTTTCACGTGAGTGTACAGGGACTAGTTATCGGCTTGGAAGTGGTTTTCTTGGTTGCTGGTTTATTTGCTGCTTCCCCACCAGTGGTTATATCTTTCCTGATGATACTGTAACTGTGCTTGTAAAATCTTTTGTTTACAGGATTATCCGTTTTTCCTACATAAAAGGCGGGGCAGGAACAGCACATGGCAAGGTAGAAGATCTTCTCAAACCTGCAGTTATAGCAGCCAGGTTTTATCCATTTGTTGACAATTTTTTTTTCCATCCACATCAGTGTCAACAGAAGAACGCTGATGACAATTATTGCATTTGAGTGTGTTGCTCAAGGGGTAAAAGTCATGTGTATAAGTTTTTCCAAGATGTTCTTAATATTTCTCCTATTTATATAAACAAAATGGGACAAATCAGGGAAAAACACCCTAGAATGTTCAACACTTACTAAAATGTTCAAATTCATCTGTATAATCTTTTTTTAATACTTTTGGAATCAACTGAATAATGTCAGACCATATGATTAAAAAAATCTGTTGGTTGAATGAGGTGTGTCCAAAGGGCATTTTTTTTGAGATGTATTTATTTTTTTTAAATTTTGCATGCTCTCCTGAATAATTGGTCCATATCTCCCATTTCTCAGCTTGAGCACTTTCTTAATGTTCATGTCAAGGAGATCTTAAGGGTAACCCTTTTACTTTAATATGCTGCTTAAAGTACCTAAATCTGCTAGATCCTATTCATAATTCAATGTTAGCCTAGATACCCTAATGCAATGACTCATAACAAGCCTCCTTTATTGGTGCATGGAGTGCCCAGTACTGTGATGAACAGTGCCAATAGATAGATCTATGAAATTAAAAATATTGAAACTGAGAAAGGAAGAAACAGAAAGAGTACCTTGCTTGCACAGTACAGAGTCCACTCCTGAAAACACATCAGGAGGAAGAAAATCCGTGGATAACCTCACTGATCATTGTATCATCTCCGATGCTGGTTCTGATATCCATAACTGAAGTAGCCAAATTCTTCTGAGGTCCCACCTCGTCTGCTGGCAATTTCTTGGAACACCTCAGAGTCTGTTGTTCCAGAGGGAAAGACTGATTGGAGTGCTTGTCAGTCTCATACATGTTAATTTGTACATTAGTGTACCAAACAGACCCTTGTCATTTTGTAATTTTAGGCTAATCAGTCTTATCTTGGTATGCAAGGTCATCTTTCCAAAGTTTGTTGTTCTTCCTTCCCTTATTGATGCCATTCTGCCATTCACATTATGAAAAATATTGCTGATTTGCTCCTGATATTGAAAAAATAGTAAATACTTAGTAATGGCAGTAATGGATGTTGAACTAACTGACCTCAACATGTTCATTTCTCATTCATTTTCTTAATCACTAGTTTAGTAAGCTCTAATAATGTTTTGTCAAATAAATCCAGATGTTGTGAATGAAATGGGATATTCTCCTCAACCCCATTGGGAAATGTCCACAAATGCAAGCCTTTGGGGATATGTTGACATTTTAAACTCTCTCACAAAAAATAATTATCCATCTGCAGAGTCTTGTATTGAAGAATACTTTTTTTCAAAACTCATCATTTTTTATTCAAGGCTCTGTGATTCATGACAACATAATGCTCCTTCTGAATTCTTCTTCTTCTTCTTCTTTTGGCTTTTTCCCGGTTAGGGGTCGCCACAGCGGATCACCTTGTCCGCACATTGAATGGCAGTGGAGTTTTACGGTGTCGAGTTGCCAGCCCGGCGCCCAACCTTCCACAGAAGGCACACTCACACGCACACCTAGGGCCAATTTAGAGTGTCCAATCCACCTGCAGCATGTCTTTGGGATGTGGGAGGAAACCGGAGCACCCGGAGGAAACCCACGCGACCACAGGGAGGACATGCAGACTCCGCACAGAAGGCACCCCAGCAGAGGATTGAACCGGAGATCCTCTTGCTGTGAGGCAGCAATGCTAACCACTGCACCACCGTGGCCGCCCTAATGCTCCTTCTGAATTACTTTCTGCAAAACCACAATCATCCAACCAATGATTAACAGTGGCAAGTTCATGCCAGTCAGTATGATTAAGTCTAAAAATCTTTAGTGTTGTGGTTAATTCCCCTAGAAGGGGGAACTCGCATGGAAGAATTAGTATTAAGACCAACCACTATGTCATTATCCAAATTTGCCAGCTTACTGATCTTACTTACTGATCCTGTACAACAGACTCGTATTATATTCTGGGAAAACTGTTGCACTGACAAAGTTCAATTTCCAACAAGGGCAGATAGTACCAGAATT